>NW_008238358.1:5703744-5830294 GCF_000691975.1 Corvus brachyrhynchos
AACGGGGGGAGGGGGGAAGCCTCCCTCCCCCGACCCTGGCACCGGAACGGCTCGCTCGGCACCCGGCGAGGCTGGGAGGCATCTCACCTCCACCTGAGCGCGCCCCCGGTACCCTCGCCAGGCTGTCAGCCTGGAACCGCGCAGCCAGCCAGGAACACAAAATGAAGGCTGGCTGTGGGGAAGGATGTAGTGAAGTAAAATGGCTGTTTAGAAGCGAGCGCGGTGGTGGAAAGCTGCTTCCTGTATCGACGCTGTTTTTCTAGGGAGAGTTATCATGCGGTTCCTCGTAGCATTTTCTGTCCTTATCTCTCATGCGCCGTCGCCTCTGAAAGGAGCATTGATGACCTTGGGACCTTGTGTGATGAGATGGATCTTGCAGACTAGAAACATATTCTTGCTGAAGCTAGTTTAACAATTCCCATAACAAAAGCCTAATGAAAACTCATACTCCTTAATTGGTCTAGCTAAATCTCGTGTTGACATATGCTCATAAAATTCAAAGAGATTATGTATTTCTAAATAAATCATACCTAAGAATATTGGTATATTAAAAGAGAGTTCCAAAATATCTTCATTTCTAAATAAATCATTGGTATATTAAAAGAGAGTTCCAAAATATCTTCTAAAATGACATGATGTAATTTTTTGGCCTTAGCCCTTGGAAAATTACACGTATTACCTCTAATTTTTTTTTTTTTACAAAAACATCTTTAAAATTAGCAAAAAAACCCCAAACCTTTTTCTTCTTTTAAAGCAAATCTTGTTTTTTAAACTTGCTGTACACAGCAACACCCTTGTGTGGTTTTAGGATTCTGTGAATAGGAAGAAAAACTGCAAAACGTATTGGTGGATGAAGTGGCTGTGGCAAGCTTTCAACAAATGTCAGCGTGTTAGTGATAGAAGTTTCTAAATGCATGCTAAACTTCAAAATACTTTTCATCTGTATGTTACAGCTTACTTTACATGAAGGGAAGCTAAAGCAAAATAGCTGTCTGAGGTCATACAGCAGGTTGTAGACTAATGACAGAGCTTGAAAATGTATTAAGATTCCGACCCCTTTCAAGCATCCTTTCTGCTAAACCTATTTATTTGCTCAAGCAGTATGTTTTTAAAAATCTTTCTAGATGTTGTAAAGTGCCCGATACCTCTAAGATTTGTTTCATAATACCGGATGCATACAGTGCTGAAAAATTTATTTATGAAAAATCAATGATGTTTAAATGATTGCTTGCTTTCCTATATCCACCTCTAAGGTTGTTCTCATTGTACAGCTGAAATTTTGCATCTTGGGGGTGGATTGATTGATTGGGATGAGCAGTAGGTCTGACAGGATACTAGAATGCTGGTGCAGGACAAATGGTTCCCAGCAGTTCAAAATGGGCAAAGCAGTTTTGCTGTGGTGCTTCTTTACTCCTGTTAAATTAATATGTTGTTGTATTTATGTATAAGAGGCTTTTCAGGAGAAAGCAAATGCAATTCAAGAGAAGCCAAAATCTTAGTTAAAACTAAATGACTATAAGCTCACTCACTACTTTCCATACATGCAGATAGGCCCTTCCTACATATCTTCTGTGAGTTAGGTTATAGCATTCTGGTAATTTTTACACTCCTACAACATAACTCTTGAATGATTCAGAATATTTTGGGTGGAAACTAAATATAAATTGAAGGAGATACCTAACAGTAGCTGAACTAGACACTGGAGTTAATTAAGATGACCTTAATAAAGAGAAGGGAGGGACTAAAGGCCCTGAAATACATTCCTTGTGAAAAACAGAAGAACAAAAGAGATTTGGTGCAATAAAGATTCTTTTTTTTTTCTGGTCCCTTGTGTTTATCTTATTGGAGGGTGGAAGAAGGAGGAAGAAGCTAAAAAGGCTTAAATTGTAGGTACCTCATAAGTCATATGGAAAATGAAGTCTATGCATAGACTTAATAATTGTCTTCCTGCAGTTTGTGATGCTCCTCCCTTTCCCAGGAGTATAGATCAATCAGTTTGATACCTGTGCATGGGTGATGGTGCCTAATGTAGCAGTGGGAAAGCAGCTCTTTCCTGCTGTATTTATACCTGGACTACAGTTCTGCCAGCTGAACATCTGATAGAACTCTCAATCCATCCAAATGGGTAGTAGAAGTCAAACTAGATATTTCCTCTTAGAACCGGGTGAAGAGCCTGCATGTAAAGGGGTAGCGATGCTGTTGTTTCGGGGTTGTTTTGTTACTGTTTTACTGACATATGCTTGGTAGAAACTGGCAGGGCTGGAGCCAGCATGCTGGGCTAGCATACTGCTGTCCTGGCTGAAATGGTATACTGCAGCTGCTCCCCAAGAGACCAGCAGTGTGATTTAAAAGCAACAGCAAAACTCCCATAGGAATGCAGGGAATATTGCGTGTCTGAGATTTGGGGAAGAGCTGGAGCAAATGTAACTGTGTTTGTAACGATCTAGTTGGTCCTGCTTTGAGCCCAGGGGTTGGACCAGGTGACCTTCAGAGGTCCTTTCTAGCTGAAATTATCTTATGATTCTGTATCAGTATCTGAGTCCAGGCCTACTGTTTGAATGGACATTGCTGTTAGGCCACTGAAAGAATTAGTGAGGAAGTAAAAAGACTAATGAAAATGGCAGCTGCTTGTAATAAAAAGCAAATGAAGAAGGCAATTGGCAGAACTAAACTCAACCCTCTTCTCCTTTCCACCCTGTCAATGACCTGGCAGGGTGTCTCTAGACCACAGGTTTTCAGCTTGGCCCCGGATTCTGGTTAGAACTGTATTTACTTTTGGATGAGAGCACTAGCAGGCATTACTGCTGATCTTGTCTTTGTGCATTGATGAAGATTGCAGTCTTTCAGCTTTGACACCACGATTTACGCTGCCTAATGATCAGCCAACACCAGTGTATTGCCTGATGGTGTTTGATATTAATGTAGATGGTCTTGAGCTTGTGGCTTGCTTACCTGAGAACCTTTTCCTTGGTTGCCATACTGCTGCATCCATGGTTGGTTCAAACACTTGCCATGGGAACTTTGCCTTGAATATTGCTGCCTGCTGGTTTGTGTGAGAGTCGTGCTGGGATGCTATGTGCTACTGCCTGACCTAGAATGGCAGCTCATGTTTTGGCCCCTCAGGATGTCTTTCTCTCTCTTGGGAGTTTAAAATCTGAGAAGTTTTAGTTTGGGTCTTGCTTTTTCACTGTTCATCTTTGACTAATAATTCTGCCTCAAACTTTCATATTTAGGATTCTTTTTCATTTAGTTATAAATACTCTAGTCTCATTCCAGTTTAAACATCTGCAAAGATTTTAACTTTAGGTGAAAACAAAGGTGAAAAAATTTTAATGTTAGGAGAAGCAAAGCAGAAGGTGGTAAAGATGTGCATAAGGGAGGAAACGAAAGAGCAAACAGATTTAGGTCAGAGCCTTGATGGTCAGCTGTATGGTTGTAGCATGATCAGATGATTGTTTAAGAAGCTACAAAGCTGAGATGATAACCAGTTGTTTATGTTCTCTTACTTCATTGTAATGCAAAGCTAAAGGCTGTCTTGGAACTCTGATGCTCCCAAGGGCCATTCTTATGGTTGTACTGGGTGGGACTGGATAGGTTAGGATACAGTGCAAGACTGATGGGGGGTTGCGTGGGCGGTCTGGAAGGCGGGTGAACTGGGAAGAGTGGCAGGCTGGCTGAGAAAGCTGTTGGCTCTGACAGCCGCCAGAGAATGGGAGCTGCCAGAGATGACTGCCCCAGTTGAGGTGTGTAGTTGCATCTTGTGTGATGTGGGCTGCACTGATTCGCTAGTCAAAAAAATAAAAAAAAGGAGAAAAAGGCTGGGAGGAATGATTTATTTGATTTATTTGTGTTGTTGCTTACCAACAAGATGTGGAAAACATTTGGACAGGTTAATAGTTAGCATATGTGGGGAAGATGAGTATCATTTCTCTGCTGTAGGCAAAGCATTTCTTTGTATCTTTTACAAGTAAAGGTTGGAGTGTTTTAAGACTACTTTGGCATATCTTTAGAATTGAGTATCAGTGCTTCACAGAACTTAATGAAAGTCTAGAATTCTAGTAGGTTTATGCCTCAAAAGATTAACCATCTGAGATGCACCCAGTTTAAACTCAGTTTATAAGGAAATAGGAATAGGAAGAGTGCTCACAGGATGGAGAAAGAGGAAGACATTTCAAATTTCATGTTTTCCACTAGGCAAAAGTATGCATGAATGCCACGTGTCAGAGTTATCCATACTACTTGGTATTCTGGCCTGTATGATCATTTTGAGGAAGCTCAAAATTGATCTGACATCCATTTCCACTTTTGTGGGTGATAAGGTAGCTTCCTGATGCTGTGTTTCTGGATGTGCACAGATGCACCAGAATGTGTTCTGCCGCTGTAGAAAAGTCTGCCTGGAATTGTCTTGCTTCTCTCTGTTCTATACTTTTGCAAAACAAGGAAGTTTCAGTAGAATGTGATGTCTAACAGTGTATTTGCCCTGCTGCTGTCCAGAAGCTCACCTTTTAAAATGTTCTTTGGTTTTTGTATTCCAGTTATGTCTTTCTATTACTGGATCGATCAGAACCAAGTGTAGAAGTTCTTTTAGAAGAAGGTGCTTTAGGGATGTTCTTTAAAAATTTTGTTTTATTTCTCTTTATAGTTTTGGGAAAATTAAGGAAATGTATAGTTTAAAACATATCCATATTTAAAAATAGGACAGACAAATATTAAACACTAGTAAGAAGTCTCAGATTTCATAGAAAGTTGAGGCTGGTAAAGATGTCTGGAGAACGTCTGGTCTACCCCTCCTTGCTCAAAGTGGTCAGCAAGAGCATGTTGTTCAAGGTTGTGTCCAGTGGGTTTGAATACCTCCAAGGATAGAGACTCCACTATCCCTCTGGGCAGCATGTTCCAGTGTTTGATAACCCACATGGTATGAAAAAAAACGGCTTTTTCTTACATTATGCGGGACAGAGTCAAAAGCCTAACTAACCTAGTGATAAATATATGCCTTGCATAACCCCATCTACCAAGCTAGTCTTCTCACCGTAGAGCATTGTGAGGTTAGTTATTTCAGCATTATATCCCCTTCCTAAGTCTAGGCTGACTACTTCTGAACACTAGCTTTTTTCCCCTCAAGGTTATTTGAAGGTTAAATGTTTCCAAACATTTGATTTGGGCAAAAGTATTTCTCTAAATTGAGTGGCTTCATTGGCAGAGGGCTCAAATATGCAACAGAATTAATCTGCCTTAAGAAACAGCTTTGTGTCAGCTGAACCACAGTGACTGATTTTGAACATGTTTTTAACCTATGGCAAATACAAGATAGAATGTATTAGCTCATACTTTAATGAACGAGTTGAAGCAAGTGCATTTTATCTTGTATTTGTAACGACCTAAGAATGCACAGATAGTTTACTGTAGCTTGGTAAACACATGGTGTTATTAAACCCATGCATTAGAACCCTAACTCTTTCATACAACAACAATTTGGATGGGGCAGTGTCCAGTCTTCTTCATTAGGTGCGTGATTTTTAAATGTTTAGGAGCTCGTGACTCATTATCTGTCCACCTCTGCTTGTTTGGCTGATGCTTTTGCTCCAGGACTAAATGAGGCAAAAGTAACTTTCTGAAAAGTGCAGTAAAAAGGAGTCCACCAGCACAGATAAATGTTTGGTAGACTTCAGTAATAAAATACTGATGGCTAATGACATGTGTCCATTTGACATGTTGAGATGCAGGTGTCTACAACAGATACCATTTCTTACAGGGGTGTTTGTCCTCTTCCCTATTTTACTTTGGTGAAGCTTGTTTTAAGTTTTATAACTCAAGTTCCTATCATTCAGTATGGTTTAGATCACTTCTGAAAGATATTTTATCTCCTGTCTTTCTCTTATCTCCTCCCACATTTGACTTAATGTTGCTTTAATTTTCTCTAAACGTATTGAACAAGACAATTACTAGATTTTTATTTATCATGGCTTGTGATTGTTCGGGGATGGGACTTTTGTCTCAGAGACATCTCTTTATTTTACCCACTGGAAATTGTACAAGGCCTGTTAAAGAATCAAAAGACAGGCTGAACAGTGGCTGTTGCTTCTTCTCTTTGTTGGTGCTTGACCTTTCTTCAGGTGGACATGTAATTTGATTTTAATTCGTCCTATGCGTTGTGTTAGCTCCTCTCTTTGCTCTGTTCCCATCTCTTTTTCTTGTTTCCTCATGCTGCTTCCAGTGAATTCCCTGTTGCTTCCTGTTCTCTCCTCCTTGGCTGAGTAGTGCTGAACTTTTCTTAGATCCTTGTCCCTTCCTCTTGAAACAGAGCCTTTGGATTGAAACAGTCCAGCCTTCTCTTAAAGGAGCAGCTTCCAAATAACTGCTGCTTGAGTATCAGTTGATAAGGAAACTGTTACTTTGTCTCTACCCTGTAAGTAATTTTCAGGGGTGGCTGAGACAGCAAACAAATTGGTGTATTTTGAATGTAAAGCTCAGTAAGCGAATGGGCTGCAGATGTTGCTGCTCATGTGTCAGTGGCAGAAATTTTGAGTTACTACAAAAGTGCTTAACTGCCTGTGGATGTAGAGAAAGGTTATTATTCTTCAGTTAGTAGGAAGAGAAGTCCAAGAAATGTCTTGTCTCAACAGACTTTGAGAAAGAGCATAACAGTCAATCTTGTTATGAGAGGCCAATGACCATTTGAGTATAGAGGTCATCCTCAAATAATCTTTACCATACGGGTTTTTTTCATGCTTTAATGCTAGTAATTTTGATAGCTGCCAGATAGCTTCTTGAAAGCCTCATCCTCTTTTTGCCCCTCCCTCCACATGATTCAGCCGGTGGTGTCTGATACGGCCAGCTGTAAGAGCAATATGAATAACAGGCATTTTATGTTGTATGTGTAGTATAGCTTCATATCCTTGTGCATGGCTGCCCTGAACTTCTCCATGGACTGACAAGTGCATCTACTAGAAGAGTGGCTCTATTGTGCTAAAGTCATTACAGAGCAGAATTGGAGGGAAGATTTCACTAGATCATGAAAACGTGAGATGTGTGGCTAACATGAAAATGGCAATATGGAAATCAACATATGTTTTGGGAGAAGAATAAAGTAGGTCATTTCCATATCACGAAGGAGACAGACTCCCTTTGAAGTATTTCTGTGGAGGATATTACATAGACATGTTACTGCATATTGGATCAGTCCAGTTTTAGCCTAAGCTTTCAACATTTGCTTGTACATAGTTTTCAATTAGTGAGAAATTATATCAGACTTGTAATGTTTTACATTACTTTTCCTTTCTCTTTTGTTCTAACAGCTACTATCAGCACATTGTAGTATACATTTATTTTATAATGACACACTTTAAGCATATAACAACCATATTTTTGCTTTAGGTATTTTCTGACCGATGTTTACCGATGAATTCTATGGGTGTTTTGATATTTTATGAAACCTTCAGTTAATAGGTATTTATATGCCTGTGAATTGAATAGTTATGAACTTTCTTAGCAGTGTTTCAACAGCTGGTATCTATGTGTAAACAAGACTAAACACAAGTGTATAAAGCTAATGTGGTAGCAGAGGAAAATGGAATTTTTTAGCCTTCTTTTAGGTAAGATATGTGATATGGAATATTATATTTTTTTTCTTCTAGTGTCATATGTTACAAGCTTGAAAGACTAAAAAATTTAAACACGTTTTTAAAATGAAAGGTTGATCAGTACAAGAGGAAAAGAAAATAATAAAAGAGAATTATTAGTCTCCTTTTTCTGTGTCTTTTCCTTGAAGCATTAAGGCCATAAAATTAGTTTTGTTCTGGTGATGCTAAATCTATTTACTGATATATTACCTGAAAAATTAAGAATCACACTTAAGAACCACAGAATATTTTGAGCTGGAAGGATCAGAGTCCAACTGTTAAAAAGAGTCAATGGCCCATATCTTTGAGGGCTGAAGAAGGCTAGCATTCTTTTGTTTTTTGCACAGTAATTATTTTTACAGTTCTTGAGAAGAATTTAGAACCATGCTATGCATTTCCTTATTGAAAATGAAGCTTGATAAGCACAGTAAAACTTTTCTGTAATAAGTACACAGACTTAAATATCTTTCTTATACATGTAAACATTGTAGTGTCATGGGCTATAGGAATAGGATAAGAATGTGAAACTAGAGAAGTCCCATCTAATGCTGTGGACTAAATTCACTCGGGTGCATACCTGCAGGATTCTTTCAGACTGGCTAGGTCTCACTGCTGTCTTAGGAAAGAATTAGATGTGTGCTGTATTTTGTGTGTCCTGGTTTTGTTCTGAGGAAGTCAGAATGCAGCATCAGAAAGAAGTTGCGGTATGTTCTGGTAACTTCCCTACCAGGAGTGATCACAGGATCTCTGTGGAAGGACAAACCAGAGCTTTTCTTTCTATGTCCTGTGAACTCTGCCAGAGAGACTAGATTTGTTTCACAGAGCTGAGCTGATTGGAAGACAAGTTAGTTACTTATTGCTAATATTAAGGTAATCCATTGGTTTACTGTAGTATGGTAAAACAGATAAGGAGAAACTTTACTTCCTATTTTTTAGATTAATGGTTATTTACAATACCAAGGTGGTTGACTATGCAAATCTGTGCCAAGTATTGCAGGATGTTAAATCTAGCTCTTAATACTCTATTCTGAAAAAGCTTGCTTTGGTAAAGAAAGGTAAGTGCAATTTACCTTTTCTTTACTGAAAAACAAACAAACGCGTAATAGTTTCTTTAAGCATCTGGGGGTCTGCTCTGAAACATTGGCCTTTTCTATTGTTCCAACTTAATGAAGATTTTTTTTTCCCTCCTAGCTGATGCATATGACTAATCCAAACATGATTTCAGTGTAAAAGTTCTTAGTCTAGAAGTCTTCTTGCCTAGCAAAACACTTAACTCCTACAAGCTTATAAATACTAGAGCTTTGTGTTTTGTATAACAAGCTGAGGCTGTCCTATCTTTCCAACTGTGTGACTACATCACCTCTTAACATTCCCTGTACTAAGAGTCACAACATGCTCACCTGTATCAAATATAACAGAGAGTTGAAAAGCAGTGGAGCTCCAGGAGATACAGGCAACGCTGGCTTCACCGTGATTCCTTCACTTCTGTGCAATAGGCTGGGTAAAGAGTGTTTCTGAGTCCCAGGGTAAGTTGGTGATGAGAGCTCCAGCAGCCCCTGCCAGCTCCCTCCTTCCCACGGCTAGGGGTTTGGATCACCCAGCAGCCCTGCCACCAGAGTAACCCTATTGCTGGTCACCTGACCTAGCCATGACATTAGAGCTACATTTGACATGTTCACAAGCAACGTGCAGCTCATGACCCAAAGGCTGGCTACCCTGACTTAGGCATTAGATCACTTATAAAGTCTGTATTTCATAGTTTTGATCCAATTGCTGGTGGTCATATGAGCTGTACTGCATGTTTTCCAGTAGTGTATCAATATCTAGTGTTTAATTGCATGACTGATCTAACACATAGTCTGTATGACATTTGTTTTAATTTTGTGTTTTCTTTTTTCTTTTTATTCAGACAGGGGATTTGGCTTCTGTGCAATTAGCTGGAGCTCCAAACAGATGGGAGGTCTTGTCTGCAGCTCCTACCACTATAAAGGATGAAGCTGGTAACATAGTACAGATTCCAGGTGCTGCCACAGTAACTTCAAGTGCGCAGTATGTCCTTCCTATCCAGAGTTTGCAAAATCAACAAATCTTTTCTGTTGCACCAGGATCAGATTCATCGAATGGTACAGTGTCTAATGTACAATACCAAGTAATACCCCAGATCCAGACAGCGGATGGTCAGCAGGTTCAACTTGGCTTTGCAGCCTCTTCTGATAATAGCAGTATAAATCAAGAAACTGGTCAAATTCAGATCATTCCTGGCTCTAATCAAACCATCATTGCCTCTGGAACATCTTCAGCTAATATTCAGAATATCTTATCTGGTCAGTCTGGTCAAGTCCAGGTTCAGGGAGTTGCAATTGGTGGTTCATCTTACCCTGGCCAAGCACAAGTAGTTGCTAATGTCCCTCTTGGACTGCCGGGAAATATTACTTTTGTACCCATCAATAGTGTTGATCTAGATTCTCTGGGACTTGGCAGTGGTTCTCAAACCATGACAGCAGGCATTAATGCAGATGGGCACTTGATAAATACCGGACAGGCCATGGATAGTTCAGATACTTCTGAAAGGACTGGTGAGCAAGTTTCTCCTGAAATTACAGAAACTGCCACTGATAATGACTTATTTGTGCCAACGTCATCTTCATCACAATTGCCCGTTACCATAGACAGTTCAAGTATATTGGAACAAAATGCAAATGACTTGACCACAACTAGTGGTCAAGTTCATGGTTCTGATCTTCAGGGAAATTACATCCAGACGTCAGTCTCTGATGACACACAGGCTCAGAATATTCAGGTCTCCACAGCACAGCCAATTGTACAACACATACAGCTACAAGAGTCGCAGCAGCCAACCAGTCAAGCCCAGATTGTACAAGGTATTGCGCAACAGACAATCCATGGTGTTCAAGCAAGTCAAAGTATATCTCAACAGGCTCTTCAAAATCTTCAACTGCAGCTGAATCCTGGAACTTTCCTAATTCAGGCACAAACAGTGACGCCTTCTGGGCAGATAACCTGGCAGACATTTCAAGTGCAAGGAGTTCAGAACTTGCAGAACTTGCAAATTCAGAATGCACCTGGTCAACAAATAACTCTGACCCCTGTGCAGACTCTCACTCTCGGTCAAGTTGCAGCAGGTGGTGCGTTGACATCAACTCCAGTTAGTCTAAGCACTGCTCAATTGCCAAATCTACAGACAGTTACAGTAAACTCTATAGATTCTGCTGGTATTCAGCTGCATCAAGGAGAAAATGCTGGCAGTCCTGCAGGTATTTACTTTACTCTTTTTGCAGAAAATTGTTTTTTATTACTGCATGTTGTTGGTTTAAATGGTGATAATGAGAACATCATCTTGCTATTGAAGCCGACAAAACACACTGGGTTAAACACAGTGATGATAGATTTTATTTGCAACTGCTGTTCCATTAGAAACTATAATGGTAGAACGTAGTCCTACCTCACTCCTTTTAGGATAAGCTCATGTAACTCCCAAGTGGTTGTATTTGTTAACAGCACTTCAGTGTTTGTGCTTATAAGTCTTACCATGGAGAAGATCTGTATACTAAATTGAAAAGGGGGAAATCTGGCTATCAGCTGCCACTCTTGTAAGGCATCAGTATCATTAACATACCCATTCTTCCTAGTCCTGAATAGGTGAAGTTTCTATGGAAAATCCAAATACTTCTATTTATGCAGGTTTTTTTTCCCCTGAAAATTTTCAGAGCCCCTGAGGTGCTCTATCCCCCTGCTCTTTTGTTAAATTAATTTCCTACTGGCTTACTATCAGTATTACTATGATGTAGGAAACTCATGTAAGCGGCAGTGAAACAAGCATGTAAATATCAAAATGGAGGCTGTGCTTAAGAATGTGTGAATTTTCAGTACTGCTTACTTGCATTATGCTTTAAAGTAGACTCATTAATCTCAGTGTTTTATCTTGGTGGAGAAGAAATATTCTTAAAATGGGTGTTTCTTATGTGAGAAAAAGCAAACATGCCTGCTTATTTTTTGTAAATTTGATACAGTGCATTCCAAATTCCAATGCATAACTACCTAAAAAAAAGAATAAGAGATGATTGTGGTTCAGGAGATTTTGATATACCAGGAGCCATTTAAACACATTACTGGGTTGTGCCCAGGCTAATCATGAGGGGCGGAGTGAGCAGTAGAGGTCATTTGGGAGGGAACTGTTGCACAAAGTAGCTTGGGAATCACTGTTTCACTGTCATTATGAGATCCAGCCCTCTGGTTCATCAAGATACTGAAGCATAAATATTTAAGTAAAACATACATGGTTTGTATTATATGTTTGTATTGTCTATTTAAGCCTGTGAGATGAATGCAATGTTAAGTGAAACATGCCTAGAAGACCTGCTGAGTTTTGTTTCAAATGGCTAGTGATTATAATACCTATATAGTTACTTCTGTATTCTATGTCAAGAAGCCTGCTTTCCCATTTGGAATCTAAAATTTGAATTGAAAATAATATGCTGGGATGTTTTTTAGTTCATTTTGTTTTGGAATTGACTTCTGTATTGTGCACTTACCACCAAGTAAAGTTATTGAGCTCTAGATAAGCCTGCTCTTCATTGGCTTGTAGGCAACAGCACCAAACAGATGTGCACTGCTCGCAGCATTTGCTCTGCTGGCTGATCTTGGTTCTTAAATTTTTATGCTTACAGTGACCACAGAAAATCTTGGTTTATCTCCATCACACCTTGTTACCTATGAGAGTATAGACATCAGTAACCAAAACCATGTATTCTGCATGTTAATGCAGCTAAACTCAGATGTCAGAATCTAAGTCTTGGAAAAAGGACCCTTTACTAATTATTATTAGCCCTTTGGCTGATAAAAGGAGGATTATTTCTGAGATTTATATTTGGTGTAGGATCATGTAGCTAATGTTATTGCTTGTGGAGTAATGTAGCAGAAACTTGGGAAGAAAGAAAGGAAAAGGAGAAAGGAAGAAAAAAAAAAAACCAGCTAGGCACATGAGAAAGAAGTTGAGTCTGGTCTGTGCTTTGTATCATTTTGTCTATTGATCATTCTCAAGAATGTTTCAATGGTGGTTTATAATAAGATGCAAGGGAGTTCCATCAAGCATTCTTTAACTGTATTCTCCTATAAGGAATTCCACATGGGGAGGCAAGAGACTTAAACAGGATATATGAAATGTGATTAAATAGGCAGAAGTACTAGATGAGTAGCAGAAACTATTGCCTGAAGTGCATAGCTATAAACACCTGGCTGTATTAAAGATAAGATGGAGATTTACAGTGACATTTTTCCTACTTTTCTAGGAATAATAAATGGATTGGAAGGTATTAAAACTGCCATTCCTTAAATTTGGGGAGAATGTAATTGGTCCCTCCTTTATGTTAGAAGAAATTCACTTTCCCACAGTAATGATTAGTGTGACACTGCTTCTAACAGAATCAGACTGAATTATCTTGATTGACTTTCAGTGTCTTTTCCATCTTTCTCGGTGGTGTTTCTCCCCTTCTTATTTATAACCCCTTGCAATATGGTATGGCACCCTTTCTTCAGGTTGGAGAATAAATATGCAATTAGAAGCAGATTGTGAAATCATAGCCTTTTTTTCAGTCAAAAGTATATTGTTCTTTTGCAAATAAGGAAAAACTGTTTAATTTTAAACTGAAACAGGAAGGTAAGTGGAAGAGATAGCAGAATGAGAAAAGTTAAAGGGTGTGAAGCTACTTGATTCTTTTTTTTTTTTTTGCCAACTACCAACAAGCTTTGACGCAAGATAAGAAGGGTTTCCCTGTATTTTCTCCCCCAAGCTGGATAATGCACTCCTTTCATACCAAGTAGAGTCAGGCTGTATTTTCTGTTTTCATTTAAGAAAATTTGTCTACCTGAAGCAAAAATAAAAAGAATATATTCCTAGTCTTGAGTCAGAGATGGCTGGTAATTATCTGAAGTCCTAATAATGTACTTTGTTCTGTTAGCACTGTAGCTGTGAAAACAGTTAGGTTTTAGATTTTTGTTGTTACAGCCCATTGTATGAGAGGTGTTCTTCCAAGGCTCACTCCCCAGGTAGGCAGCAGAGGACATCTTTACTGTGCTTGTGTGTGAGAAGAAGAGAATGTCTTTGCCTAGATCCTACATTTTATTTACATAATGGAAAGCCATTGAAACACTAATACAAAGCTAATAGCTTTGTCCAGTAAGTATACAGTTTTCTTTGAAAAATGTCCAGTAAGTATGTTTCTACCAAAATGTCTATTTTACCAGGCATACATATGCATAGACCTGCATTGCAATGAGTTTGTTCTGAAAAGTCTTGGCCAAGCTTGTTTTGTCTTAGGATGTTTATTAGAGCTCGTATTCTTCGTTGTGCTTAGTGTTGTGGTGACCAAGGGGAGGGTATTGGTCAGTCACAACTGAAACTCTTCTGCATTGCTTTTCAAGCAAAAAGCTGTATCAAATAGTATCTCTATATGAAGAACTGGCAGAGAGATACCTTTCTCACTTGTGTTTTGGCTTCAGTCTTCTGGTCTTGAGAGGAAATTAAACCTGAGAAAGCTCTCTAGTAGTGTACTTCTTTTGTTGGCAGTTTGTAATAAAATACTGCGTTGTGTGTAACAAAAAGAGCCACTACATGCTCAGTTCACATTACTCTTTAGTGATTTGCCTGATCAAGAAAGGTGCAGTTTTTTATTAGCATGTTTATATAGATTTCTTCTTCAAACATTTCATATAAAGTAGTGTTTATTTTGGAAAATTGTCAGGAACTGAAATGTACCAACTTGGCTTTCATGTTTCTGAAACTTTAAGTTTTGTCAGCTTGGAAGAATTTTTAAGTTACTGGATTTTCCCTCTGCCCCCAAGTAATTGTCCAGCTGAAGGAAATTTAATGGTGTTAATCAAAATCTAATTGTAATAGTGTCTCAGCTAATTTATTAATGTACTGAACCAGTTTGGGATTTGTTATTTCCTGGGAAAAAAAAAAGGCAATTTTACTAGGTCTTATATAGGTTGCATAACTTGTTATAGGATGCTGGATAATTTTTTTTTATATACTTCTTTTGACCATTACAGTGGCATCTGAAGACACTAGCAAATCACCCAAAAGAAAGTAGCATTGGCTTGAGAATTGACTTTGCTGCTTATCAACCCAGACACACTCAGCTGAAAGATTCATTTATTTGAATAGAAAAAAAACCCCCTACAAACAGTTTTCCAGGTTGGTCTACAGCTGGAATCAAGTCAAAGGGATTCCTTTCAAGAGTTGACTGAAGTGTCACTCCAGAACTGAGGTCTTCATTTCTTCATCTTTCTTCCCAGCTCCTCTTCTGCAGGAGTGTTAACAGCTACTTAAGGACTCATCTGCCTGCTGCCATTGACCTTAGAGTCAGGCCAGTTACTAACTTAACACCAGTTGATAGTGAGTGGGAGTGGTTGGCTGTTTGTGCTGGCAACTTCATTCCATTCCTGTCGGAATCTGACATCTTTGTCATGCTGGAGTGATTTAGCTACTCTAAATGTGGCCAAAAAATTGGCTGGCAATTTTCAAGGTAAATAGTTGCCCAAGTGACAGAATTTAGCTACTCTAAATTTGGCCAAAAAATTGGCTGACAATTTTCAAGGTAAATAGTTGCCCAAGTGACAGGTTATCATTCATCTGCTGGTACCTTGTAAGGCTTTGGTCTAACACCTGTTTCCTAAAACAGTGTAAATGCTGAAATGAACAAAATTAAAAGTTAAGTATTCACAGTTTTACTTGCTGGGATGGTTGTTTCAATGTTTCAGTGCTTCTGATGAAGTAGTGCAGAATGCTACTTAAAGCATGGCTTTCTTCTGGCATCTAGAAATTTTTAGAAGTTTGGGCTGGTTTTCAGTGTTGCACAACTTAGTTTTTTTCTTTAAGTTTCAGTTTTCAACCTCATTAATTTTAGTTTCAATTATGCAGTTTTTCCGTCTAAGGCATTCTTTATACCAAGACTTTGAGACAAGGCCGTGGTATCATTATGAAATAGAATCTGATTTAAAAAATAAGGAAGTCTTATGAAAAGCATGAAGTAAACTGAAGCAATGATGTTAAGTAAATATTTTCATCTGACAACATCTGTCTACGGCTATCCAATTTTCATTTGAGGCATTTAGTTTGCATGTTATAAAATTAAAACAGTAAAAACAATTCTCCCCACTGTTTTTTTAATATGAAAATTAAATTGGAAACTGATGAATTTAAGTTAGTGCAGGAATTAGAGCTATTTATGTACCAATCTTGTGTAAATAGTTTGCTGTCAGCATGCTTAAATTACATTCCTTATTTTAGCATCATTTTCAAAGGAAATTAATAAATTGTGGAAGAATTAGATGATCATGCTTGTACGTGTTTCACAGTCATGCTTATAACAGCACATAGTAAATTATCTTACTTAAAGTTTGCAGAACTTCAGTTAGTCTGGTTAATTTTTTAGTGCAATATCTACTGTTGTGGAATAGAATTACATTTTTTCTTCAAATTCTTGAAAATACTGAATTGTCACATTCTTTCTTTGCATTAGTACTTCATGTGCTTTTTTGCTCTTTGCTCCAAAACAGCTCATTAATGATTTTTCTTACAGGTGGTGGTGGTGAGGTGGAAGTTTGTTGCATGTGTGTTGTGTATGCTGAGTGTCTGGGGATGCAGCTTAGATTCTCAGAGTTCAGGAGGTGAGCCTGAGTTACCTTAGTCTCAGACATCCTCAGGATGTTCACAAAAGAATGTATTACCCAGTTTCAGGTACGCATTCCTTTTTCATTTTTCAAATACCCTTTTTACAAGCTACTCCTGACACAAAACGAAAACTCTCATACACCTCTGGGGATGTATGGCAAGTATCCATGGTGTGAAAGAGGGAAGGAGTTTTATTTCCAGTACTGCTCTAACTTAAAAAGAAGTCTGGAAACTTGTCTTCTGTCTTTTTGCCGTCTCAGCACTTTACGGCCATTGTTTCAGGCTCTGTGCAGTTTTCTTGCCTTTTGAACCTCCTGGCAGGATCATATACTTTGTATCTGATCTGTGAGATCAAAACCAAACTTGTCAGTGCATCTGGCTCATAGAAAGTATCTGAAGTTTCTACCAAGGACAACGACAGCCTTTTTATAATGCCAGGAATACTCACCAGGACCTTAGTTGTGATTGCCCTCTTGAAGATCAGGCTGGGTTGTAGGTGGGTTGTCTTTTACTGCTTGTAAAAGGCACAGTTTTTTTTCAAAAGGTAGTAATTTTCAAGAGCAAAAGGAGATAAAAATACGCATTGTCAATGATGTTGTCATAATTTATCATACAGAAATGATAGTTCTCAATCTGCATCTAAAATTCATGCCAGTATGTAATTCATGTATTCCAAGTATGTTTTGTACTTCATTTAATCGAAATGTTCTTCTGTACCCTAGTAAGACACTTGCTGTGCAGAACTCTCAAGTATATTACACCGACAACGGTGGCATCGTTGATTTAAATAAGAAAATTAGTTTTTAATCTAATTGTTCACATAATCGCATTTTGAGTGCACTAATTCTGTCCCTACTTCTTTGAGTCTTTGTTTACTCTTTTTCAGTATTATCACAGTACTAGCTTTTTTCTAACCCACTGGAGCATTCACATGGTCAAAGGCTCGCAGCATTAAAACTGCAGAGGGCTCTTCAGCCTTCTCTTAAAAAGTGTCAAATGAAAACTATCCTAATCTGTTGATTTATTAAGTGTTTGCTTTGGTAGCAGTTTTTATATCTTTCTGACTTACTGTCAGTGGGAAGCTTTTCATTGTCATGTAGTAGCAGGGCAATTATTTGGCTTTTACCTAAATACAGGACAGAAACCCTTACGGAACAGTTCTCTCTTCCCTAATTACTGCTGACAGTTGTTGTTTGACCCTAGTAGCAGTCTGATATTCTTCTATGTAGAAATACTTAGCCCTGCTGGTCAGAGAATTCTCTGTGTCCTCTTGCTTTCCTTACATATTTCTGGAGTTTCTGGCTTCTTCAGTGCTAAGCATGAGCAACTCTTCTTCCCCCTATTTAGTTAAACCCTCTTAGATTTTCAACTGTGAGAAGAACAGAAAAAGTAAGTGCATGCTGCAGCAGGCATTACTGTCTATAGGAATCCAAAATTTTGAATCTGTAGACAGCACATCTCAAGGGAGTGCAGTTACTGTAGGGTGAGTAACTGTTCCTTGATGCATAATGTGCTCCTTGTGGTAGCACTGGCTAAAGTACTTTCATGATTCAAATATTTAAATATTTGCTTTAGAATAATGAATAGGATCACTTGGAGATACAGTATGTGGTATTTCTTGCGAGGAAAAGGTCTGTTGCTGTGTTTTTAATCATTCTGCTGGTACTGCTTGAGTACTGTAAGGTCCTGCTCTTAGACTTGTACACAAGAGCTGTTTTTCCTCAGAAACTTAAAATCTGATTTAGAACTATTGAATCTAGATGACAGTCTTCCTTCTGAGTTCATCAGTATTTCAAGATGACATTTCGAAGTGTACCTTATGTTACCTTGTAATTTATTGTGTAATAAAAATGCGTAAATTCACACTTAAGATTTGGGGGCAAGTCAGAGTAAAAACCACTAATTCTGTTGAGTTTCCTATCTGAAAGACTTGCACAGCTGGTCAACTGGTAGAGAGAGTTTAATTTCGATAATTTAGTTTAGATGGACAAGAACAAGAACAGTGTCTTAAGAAATTTAAATGTCTTTATTAAAGCTTCCTCACATCTAGAGGTTAAGGCAAGATGAGTCAAGATTCCAAGGGAATGTGGGTTGAACTGCAGAGAAAACAGAAAACAAAATTAACTAGACAAGATGGAAAGGAAGTGGGAATTAATATCTGTTTTCTTGGGAAAGGTAGGAAGGGAAGCATCTATTTGGAAAAGTAAACTATTAGAAACAATTGAAATGGCAGACAGATTGTGATTCTGTGAGGAAATAGGTGTGAAGGTATATGCCCGGCTGCTGCAAATCTGTTTTCAGTTCAAAGACCATATTTCTGCATCTCAGATCAGGAGCTTGTAAAGCTTGGCTGAGCTAAAAGGCAGGGTGGCTTTCAGCATCTAGGAAAAGCAGCTAAACTAGAAGCTCACAGTTTGCAGAGTGTTACAATGTAATACTGAGTGTGTCTTTGTGACATTCTGCAAAGGCAGATATATAAAAAAAAATCTGCATGCTCTTCCCTTCTCTGTTTATCCCTGTTTCTGTGGCTCTTATGCAAACTAATAACTTTTTTGATAGATAAAGAAAATAATGTGTTCCTAAGTCCTGGTTGAAACAGACCAAGACATAATGTGAAGCTTAATTGAGGCATTCGTCTGATACCTGATGAAGTTGGTAAATGGCCTGGGTATAGCAACAGTATTTTTCTCCACACTAGATCATAGTTCACATGTACTCAAGAATAGTTTAAACTGCATTTACATCTGCATTGTTTAATCCTGTAAATTTAGTTACTCTTCTCTGAAGCACTTTAAACAGATCTCTTAGTTATTGGTTTTATTTGCCAAATACACTCAATCTTATTCCATATTGTAGCCAGCTCTGGGCTTTCTATGACTATGAAATACTACTTTTGGAACACAATTGTACACCAAGATCCCAATTTCCATCTTGGAAAAGCCAGACCTAAACCAAATCTAGCGCACTAGACAGGAAGCAGAACTTTAACACAATATATATTTTTCAGAATCTGTTTGCAGTTTGAAACAGTATCTTTGTCTAAAATTCACCTTTATACTTACCTAGAACTAAGTTTTGTACTTTAAAGGAAGGGCATATAGACATTTGAAAGCATGGAAATAAAAGAGTAGTGGAGAAAATGTAACCTTCATTTAGCCTATGTTTAATTGGTAGAGGACAAAAGTTGTCTCTAATTTGCTAGTGTTTGCATCAGCTTGTCATGACTTTAGGGATTATATAAATTCTTTTAGGCCCCTTTTTTTGCAGGATATGTGTAAAGTCTCTCAGTTGAGGCTGAGTTAGAGCAGAGCACATCTAGAAGAACACCAGAGGAGAAACATAGTCTCTGGTATCAACATGAATTTTCATATTCTCAAATTCCATTGCATTGGAGAAGACTTAATCTGCAGCTGTTCTCCATGGTGTGCCCTTTCAACATCTTCACGAGTGGCACTTCTCCTCCCTCCAAAAAATACTGGTGGAATTTTAGCCTTATCTCTTGCAATAATGTGAAACCTACTTGGAGAGCAACAGATTGGTTCTAAGGACCTCATTTAAGGCAATCACATTCACTGTGGGTTTTGATGCAATCCACTCTCTGCTATACTGCATCCTGGAGAGGCTAGATAAACACTTTATCTGTTTATATTTCTTTTAATTGTGTTTTGTTTAAAGTATAGCCTACATAAATAAGTATTACGAAGTCCTGTCTGTAAATTTCCAGTTTATGTGGTACTTTTCTGTATGCCTGGAGTAGAAGATAGTCCTTCTGATGAATAACTAAAGCAATACCTACACTTTCTGCCTTACCAAGATAACCAGGAAACACAGCACAAAATTAAAAGCACCATACTACTTTGTGTTCATTTCAGTTTTGCATTTTTAAAAATAATGCTATAAACTATTGTATATCTATATCAATTGTTGTATTCTCCAGTATCCTCAACTGTTAGGAATGTTTTGTCTGTCCCTCTTTTTTTTTTTTGTCCAAATAGGTTTCTCAGTTATGCCTCTATCATTATAAAACTGTTATAAATCTCTGTACTGCTGGTGGTGATTGGGAGAAACTGGAAATAGCAAGATACTAATGAAAAAGTGGAAGGAACTCATGACAAAAGTTTGTAAAGTGGAACAAACATTGCATAGAAGGTAGAAAGTCATGGATACTGGCAGGTAGTAATAGACTTTTTGGACATGCTTCTACTCTTAGGTATATCTCTGTTATTAGAGTGTGACTTTTGGTGGTCAGTATAATATGAGAAGTCATATGTTCCATGGAATGTTTGACTTCAGTAGTGGAGTTGGGTCTTGGCAGCACAGATCCATACACTAATTTGTTCCATTCACCTTTGCTAGAACATACGTCTTTTGAAGTATATAGATGAAGTCTTAACTGGATTCAGCTACTGAGTTTGTAGGCACACTATGTACCAGTGTCCAGTGTTAGTGAGATCATGCAGAAATGATCTTCTTAAAACACTGTGTTATGTTGTTAACAATCCTTTAATCCTTATTTTAAATAAAACCAGAATTTATACAGTGTACATTTGTGCTACATTTGATTGGTAAAAGAATTTTGAGTATCGTGTGTAACATATGCAGTCCTAAAGAACTGCTTGGAGACTTGCATTGGCCTGTGCTGGCAGCCTTGCTGCCTTGCTATATTTAAATTCCTATTACGTACCCTTTTGTGCAAGAGTGAATCAAGCTTTTGCTTTTTTCTTAAGTTGCTCTAAGTGAATGTATTAGTATACTTATTTGAAAGATAATTCTATAAACTTTATGTTTTATAGTGGTTTAATGCTTGCTTGCATAAAATTAATTTTATATATAACATACAGATAATAAATTAGAATAATAATTATTTTTTAGGTGAGTCTCAGAAAATGGCTTAATTTGGTAGGAAAGGTAGTTTGGTGGCTTATGCAGAAGACCAGAAATCTCCACAGGTTTTCTAGGACTTCACATGAAAGATATTTATTATGGTGCTGTCTGAAATTGTGAACTTGTTAGGGTAACAGTGAAGCTGAGTGCGCTGGTGACTTTGGGCAAGCTTACCACGGTAGCACTACGCGTGTAAAAAATCACCAGAAGTGAGTGTGCTTGCTCTTGGATTCCCACAGCTCAGAGCGTCATATTCACACAAACTTAATTTCTAGCATTGGCTTTTGCAGCCAAACCAGATAATCATTCTAGACTTCCCTGGTTTTGACCTGGAATTCTCTTCCCAAGGCAGTGGTGTCCTAGAGAATTACTTAAACTGTAGTTACATCAGTGATGTAGGGTACAGGACAGTCCTGCATATGGTAATATGTGTGCAAAAGAAAGGCAAGCTGTGGTGTTGGGGATGACTGGGCTGAGACTTTATTAGCATCAAGCAAATTTTTGTGTAGCAATATCCTTTGTCTCTAAACAGATGAATGCTGGAGATGATTTTGAAGGTAGAACCAGGTAACTGTTACTCTTTACATATTTTTTCATTGGTTTCTTTCCTGATCTCTACTGGGACAAGATGCTGTTTATCATATGACCCAGCACCATTTTTCTGATGTTTTATCATGCAATCTGTGAAGCTTTGTCTTTATTATAAAGATGATGGCTGATGCACTGACTCCCAGAAAGAGCTTAGAGTGGGCACAATGCTCAATTAAGGTTTCAGTGTTTAAGGATAAAAGTCTACGTGATAATTGACTTTGTTTTGCCGAAAAAGCAATCTCTTGAATATATCCAGAAAGACACACAGATGTTAGTTCGAAGCTTCAACAAAATAAAATAAATAAATAACACTCCCCCCCACCCCCCCAATTACTGTTGTTTGCTTATTAGTTTGTGCTAGTGGGTAATCATTTTCACAGAAAAAATGCAAAGTAAACTATGCTGAACCAAAGAAGGCACTGGGGTTCACCTTTCTAAAATGATAGTACAAACTGTTGGGGTTTTTTGGGGTTTTTTTTTTTTTTTTTTTTTTTTTTTTGCAATCCAGACTTTAAACCCATTGGGAATACAGAATAGTGTTTGAGGAGGAAATGTTCCTATTAAAGTGTAAATTTGTTAAAACAGTTGTTGTTGTGATGCTGTAATTAATTCTTCGATTAGATTGAATAAATGCTCTGTATGGAGAGGGTGCACATACTTACAAATGTCCATCCTATAAGGAGTAAGTAGGAGGCCTTTTTGCATTCAGGAAACTGCTAAGACCTATTTTGACTGCTGGTATATCAAAATGTTGAAGTGGCTCATGTGTTGCTTATCTCTGTCTAATGCTGAATAACACTCTTCCCTAAATGTTTTCTTTTCTGTGTAATGTGCAAAAGACATAAATTTCAGGTGAAAAGGGAAAAATTGAACAAAAACATTAATTTAATTGTTTTCCTTAGGTATCTCGGTCTTTCTCAGGTGAAAACCTTCTATTAGATTGATTTCTCACATTACTTTATATATCTCTGTGCATACTGAAAACTTCTGAAGACCATTGAGGAAAGCTGTTTTTACTGCATGTGACACTAATTCAGAAATGCTGTGGGAACAGAATGGCTACTCAGGATCATTTGAAACATATGTTTACATTTTCTTCAACCTCTGTCCAACCTTTTTCCTTAGTTTTTCCCAAGTTTCAAGCAAACAATATTCTCCTGGTGACAGCATTCCTCACCAAGAACAGTTCAAACTTAAACTATAATATTTTGTTATAGCTTATCTTCAACTTTGAAATGTATAGTAAGATAAACTTTTAAAATACATTACAGGTTACAAGGGCACAGAAGCAATGTCAGTATGCGGTTAAGGATGTTGACTTTTGACTGACAAAGTGCTCTTAAGAGTAAAAAGATTTGATCATTTTGGTTTCCTTCTGTCTATTGAACGGGCTACTTACGGATCTGTGTTTGTTCTTTTTCTCAGATATTAGGATTAAAGAAGAGGATCCTGATCCAGAAGAGTGGCAGCTCAGTGGTGATTCTACGCTGAATACTAATGATCTAACACATTTGAGAGTACAGGTTGTAGATGATGAAGGGGACCAACCACATCAGGAGGGAAAAAGACTGCGACGAGTAGCGTGTACATGTCCCAACTGCAAAGAAGGTGGTGGAAGGTATGTAAAATTCAGTGTCATATCATGCATATAATGATGAAAAACAAATAATGAGCGAGAAAAAAAGGAGCTTCTGTTGCCTGCAGTGAGAGGAAAGTAGAAGCTTATGCAGAAGAGTTTATGCAATAAAGGACTACCACTTTCATTTTTGGATTTGCAGGTGAAAAAGCAGATTATTCCATCCTTTCTGAGTTACTCCATTGCTGGAGTTAGATGTCACCTAGTACAAGTGAGTGGGATAAAACATTGCCCTTAAAAATATGAAAATTAAATAGTTTGGAATATGAAGTGAGGGGGATAAAACATTGCTTTTAAAAATATGAAAATGAGATAGTTTGGAATATGCACATCTGTGATTGGCTTCCTATCATATGTCAAGAACTTGATTAAATCCTGTGTTCCTGCATTTCCTCAGTGATTGAGCATTTTTTCCATAATTTAATTGTTTTAGAGTGTTACAAAAATACAGTTTTCCTAGTTTTCTTATTCACTGGTTTCCTAGGAAAAACAAGGTTTGTATAATAACTCTAAATAACAAGTTTTGAACTGTTTTCAGTCAAAGTTGGTGAGATTTGACTAACAAAGAGGTACTAAGTTCCAATTCATTAAACTTGAGTCTTGCATTGGAACCTATGCTTTATTATTGTGCATCTCATTAAAATATTACTCATCTTTTTATAATAAAGATTTTATTCTACTTCAAAACACTTAATTTTAAATGTCTTGATTATGGATATAGAAGGGGAAGGGGGGATAATAAGCTGCCTTTTACAAATGAAAATATTTAGTTGTGTTTGTGCTTGATAGAATTGTGCAGGGGCTGCTTTCCAATGCACTAAAATTTGTCCATTTTGATAATACTTTCTTCACTAAAATGGAAATCTTTATTTATTTGGGAACTATAGTGTAAATTTGTAAAATGACTGTAAAGAACCTGTCAGTCTCCAGTGGTACTAAGAGTTCTAATAGCACTGGCTGAGTTACATCTCTTGTCAAGTCTCTTGTCAGTTCTTGCTGTATATTCTAGATACCTTCCTTGCAAGCACAGGGAGGTAATATCTTAGGCAGCCATGCCAAGTAAGTATTAAATGTTTAAGACAAAAAGACTCTGATACATTTACACCACCAGCAAAGCTAGTGATAATATTTGCGGGTTATACATCATCGTCATCATCTATTGGATTCCTCTTGTTAAATTTGTATGTGTAGTTCACTGCAACATAGCACAGACATTGCTAAGTTCTTGCTGAACTCTGATTCTGCCATGAAAATCTGCCCTAAGTACACCCTGGGTTGAGATTTGTTTCATTTCAGGAGAAAACTCTGAAAATGTGATTTGCACTGCCTGTAATCTTAGGAAACAGAGACTCCATGTGTTTGGTCTTCCTTCCTCATGCTCTGTTCCAAACTACAGTGGCCTTAATTTAGAAATCTTTGCTGTAAAATCCTCTTCTTTCCAGTTTCTACAAAATGTTTAAAGTTTCAGCCCAAGAGAGAATCTTTTTGAGAAATGGTTTGGGAAGTCTGGAGAAGGGTGTAGGCTTGTGGACTGAAAGAGATAAGAGCTAGGACAGAGTTTAGATCCACTGAAATCCACTGTAAAGGAAGGCCTGGACACATCAAACATACAAAGTAACTAGGAAAAGTAGGACAAGAAGTCAGGATGTGAGAAGAATTAGAACTGGAAGAGAAACAGGATAATGAAGGAGACAATGGTGGGGAAACAGAAAAGAGTGAAAGTGCTTACAGTTGCTAGAGCAACTTTCCCACCAGAATGTAGAATTCCTTTAAGAGTTTAGGAGAAAGGAATAAGCCCACTTGGAGGAATATTTGAGCATTGATCATGTTCCATAGCTGCTAGAGTTACCTGTTTATCCCTACTGCTGGAATTCTAAGTTTTGATTTGTCTTTCAGCTCTGCTGATGATTTGCAGAGTTTCAGATAGCATTCATAATTCTTAAAATGATGTTAAAGTTACAAAATTGAAAATTGAGCAAATGATTTAAGATATCCTGGGCAACTTTAATTTTATCCCCTGTGCCATATACATTATCAGTTGGTTTCAAGTCTTACTTGACTGCATAGTGTTTTTTCATATGTTGTCAGTGCCATTCGGTGGATGGGATGGCTGATACACAGGAGTGAATCAGGGCTGTGTAATGATTGTCACTTGCTTCACTTATTGCAGAAATTGGGAGGTGTTTAGGGAATGAGATACAGGAGTGCAGCAACAGGGCTCTGAAGTCTTGGAGGTATTTATCTATATAGCCCACCTTTTCCACTGCAGAAGTACTGAGTTAATTCCTGTGGGGCTGATTGAGCAGACTGCGAACATCTACAGTACTCGAAAAATACATGCTTCTACTACATTGAACTTGACACCTCAAGCTCTGGTGGGTGTTTGACAATTTTGGCCTTAATCTCTTTCTACCCCGTAGTTGGATGTACAAAGTGATTGTACTAGTTCAGGTTCACCATACTGAAACATTAAGATGATAAAGCCAATATGTTTGTGAATTCCTTAGACACTCTGAGTGAGTGTTGTCAGTACCCACAATGAGGAAAAAACACCCTGGAGAAATAAATAATTCTGTTCATATTCAAATAACACAGTTCATAAATAATATGTAACTAGTAAAACAAGCACTTTAAATCAATGGGAAAAAACTGAATAGTGTTTCACTCAATTAATACTGTTGCTCCTATGCTCTGAATGGAGTAGGAAAAGGAAAATAGCTTCACATATGCAGACTTCATGATAATTTAATCTATTGCATAGCCTTGGTTTTGGTATTTCTTGCATTTGCTGTTTTCTGGATTCAGGGGCGAGTTGAAAAATTCTTTCTGGGTTTTGCTGTTGGCTTTTGGAATTGAACTACGTTGCAGTCTTCAGATTTGTACCAGTTTTATGAAGTGGGAAGCCACCATTATCTTTGCCTTACTTGGTGGGAGGAAAAGTAGGAAAGGAGGATGATGTATTAGATTTGCAAATTAACACCTTTTAGCCCCAAGCTTATGTAGTACATGGGGAGTAAGCAAGTGGAGAGAGGGAGAGCCACATGCCTCAAAGGATGACTCTGGTTCCAAACAGAATGTATTAAGCTTCTAGTTAGGGTGAAGTTAAGTAGAAAGTTTAGTCTCTTCTCAGTTACATCTAGAGATTTCACCCTCCTAACAATTACATCTGCAATTACATTGAGATATAACTACTACTGTCTGATCTATAGAGGAACTGTGCTTCTGAGCACCACGTCAGGTATGTAACTCTAAAAACCACATTTTTAAAATAATTTGTGGGTGTTTCATCCTTGAAATACTTAATGTTGTTCCTGGAAATACTGTGGAATATAAAGTCCAGTTTCTGGGCCTGGCTATTGAGAAATGTAATTTCCATTGAAGTACTTTAACATTAATTGTTTTTAAGACTCCGCTCAAGGAGTAGGCTGGAGTCATACTCATTTATTCAGTGATGATGGCTATTGGCCAGTGCAGCAAGAAAGGCCTCTTAGCATGATGTGTTAGGGCATAGTGCCAGACTGTTACAGCTGCAAAGTGTCCAGATGGAATTTGGCTTATATCCTGTCAGTTTAGAGTACACATGAAGCAAACATGCAGATGCCCATATGAAGTTGTGTAGAAAAAATACACTTAGTTGCTAATTCACAGTAGTCTTGTGGGTTTCATTCTGTGGATCCCTAATTTCCCCCTCACTTTGAACTATGTAGTCTGCTAAGGAATTCTGTCACCACTTAGGTGAGGTGCTTAGGATTACGTATGCTATACCACCTATGCACGGTAATGACCATGGGTTCAGCCTTGGTTTCCTTCAGTCTAGATGAAAGGTGCAATGAAGCAATTTCAAATTATTGACTTGGGAATCTTAAAATCATTCTAGGGAAATTTTGATGTGATTTCATCCAATTTGTGTACTCTATCATGCCAAGTTACAAAATATTTGTACAGATTTCTGTGGAAGGGAAGACACTATATTTGGAGAAGGTGTGAGGATGAAGTCCTCATATGATTATCCTGCTACAAAAGCAGGATCAAAAGCCTTTTGGACTCTGCTTCTGCTGCCATTGAATTTGTTCTAAAATCAAAACTTGTATTTGTCATGACAAATAATTAGTAGGTAAAAGTGATGTTTTTTTCTTCTGAGACAAAATGACTAATGAAGCACTATAAAGATTGCTCTATATTGAGAGTTCTTAGAAACATTTTCTATGGCTTAGTGGGATTTTATCTCCTTACTTTCCTGGACTGTCTGTAATGCTTTAGGTACATATGTGATTAGGCTGGAATTCCCTTTAGATCCTGTGAGGTTTTAGAGTGAGTTCATTTCTGTGCATGTTCAGAAATGCTTGCTGCAGTTGCTAGCTCCATGAAGCGTGTATGCACTTTACCCTGAACCTTCATTAGATGTAAACCAGAAGCTAAAGCACCCAGTTTAAAGAAAAAAATTGCCCTAGGGAGGCAACTGAAAATTGTATAATCAGTCATGGAGGATGGAGCGCCCAAGACTGTGATTTCAGAATCCACTTAAGTGTTCTAAGTTAACGTTGCTGATGAATAAGGTGGCCTATGCCTGGCTGCATTTTCCAATCTCCTCCCTTGCACCAGCATTTACCGTTCATGTGGCTGTGTTGTCAGCCAGATCTATTCCCTCAAGTGCCCCTTTCAGTAGCAAACACTTAAATTGGCTAAAATCAGTCATGATGCCCTGCACTGGCCAGACTAATCTTTCTCTGGGTGTTCTCTTATCTATCTCTTGTGATTTGATTTAAAAAAAAAAAAAATTAGGCTGTTGTATCAGGTGCTTCCCCTGAATCAATCACCTGCCATTTCAGTGAGACAGCATCTTAGAATAAGCATCAAGCTTAGTCCGGATTATATGATCTGTGAATTCTGTGTTCATTGTGGATTTTTTTTTTTAAACTAAAAAAACCAAGGAATTAATTTAAATGTCAGCAAGATCAGCTTCCACCTCTTTTAGTGAAAGCATTCAGGTCAGTATGCTTGTCTTCAAACCCCAAACTGATTCTCGGGTTTCCCCAAGATGCCAAAAGTCCCATCTGTTCTCTACCCAGTTGCCAAAATCTCCAGTGTCCGTTTTGGCAGTTGCAGTAATTTGTGTTTTTCTTGGCCAAAACTATCTTTGATACGGTAAAACCTGAAACTTGGAGAAACGTAAAATATGGACACTTCAGCATCAAAGTGGTACAAACTGCTGTAATAACTGTATTTCCAACTTCATATACATGTATGCTTCTTAAAGATTATGCTTCTGTCACATATATTTCACACACAGATGAATTTATAGTTTGTTGTGGCATTGGGATAGCATTATAGAATTTATTTTCAGCTTCTTATGGAATGTACTGGAATCCAGTTGTATTTGAAACAAAAACATGAAGCTACGTGGGTTGGTTTGCAGATCCCTTCTGGTACATGTAGCCCCCTGTATATGTATGACCAGTATTTAGGAGGACTATATTAGAATGAATAACTTCCCTCTCTCTCTCTTTTTTTTTTTTTTTTTTTTTTTTTTTTCTTAAACAGAGGCTCCAACTTGGGAAAAAAGAAGCAACACATTTGTCACATACCAGGATGTGGCAAAGTATATGGGAAAACTTCACATTTGAGAGCTCATCTCCGCTGGCATTCTGGAGAGCGTCCATTTGTTTGTAACTGGATGTTCTGTGGCAAAAGGTTCACTCGCAGCGATGAGCTCCAGCGACACCGAAGAACGCACACAGGTTTCCAGTCTTTGATTCTGCTGTATTTAACTAAAGCAGTGCTGTGGACAGGGCTTGGATAAATAACTTGTAAGAGGAGAACAGCTCTTTGAGTTGAATTGATTTTAATGCAGTGTGATTTCTCTAAAATCAGCTAATACTTACTGATATTCACTCACTTTGGAATCTTTGGCAGGTCTGACTGAGGAGATAAAACGGCCACCTCTCGATTCAGAACTGACATTTACGCTAGTGTTTAATGTAGCTTAATCAGAATACTTTGATTCAGGCTCAGCAATGCAGTTCATTTTTTGGAACCAGATTATAACTCTTTTTTTATCTTAAAACTTCAATTAGAGAAAAATAGAGGACTAGGTGGCCTGGAGATTAGATATAATTGCTAAGATCAAAGAAGAGCTTGTGATGGTGCATCATTCTACATCTTTTAGTTTCATGGTTAGACCACCCATTAGGAACTTCAGTTTCACATTTCTCCTTCTGTCTAATACGAAGAAAATAAATTAATGTAGATATTCCACCTTTTCAAGGAGCAGCTAATTTAAAATGTATTGTCTGTTTTACCTGTTTTCCTACAAACTAAATCCATATTTGCATTCTACAGGATGTTTACCTTTTAAAATCATAGTATTTGAAAAACCCATAGATAAATAATTTTTGTGCCTATCAGCATTTACATTGCCTAGAAGAATGTCTCTGGATGTCTGTGAAAAATATTCCATGTTGTTGTTAATGGTGTGCTTTTGTGTAGACATTTTGGATACTTGAAGCCAAGCTGGGATGTTACAGTTTGTCTGGATGGACAGACTGATGGTTTCTAGAAAAAGGCGAGTTGAATGATCCAGTTCAGAGGGTGTGGTTAATGGCTCCTAGTGTGCTTGCCTACCAGTAAAAAGTAGAGAACTGCAGGGATCTATCCTTTGACCTCTTTTAAAATATTTATCACTGGCCTGGAGGAGTCAACAGAGTTTACTCTTCTTAGGTTTGTGGATGACCCCAGACTGGGGTGACCAGTTGATGCACTTGATGGCAAGGCTGCTGTTCAGGGGGACTGAGGCTGAAGGAATGGGTTAACAGGAATCCTAGGAAATTCAGCAAGAATAGTCACAAAATACTGCACCTGGGATGGAATTAACACTTAGAGTAATGCAGGCTAAGTGTGGAGAGGTTGGGAACAGCTCTACTGAAAAGTACCTGGGAGTCTTGATAGACAAGTGGAACATGATCAAGAGCCAGCAGCAATGATGCCCAGAGCTGTATCAAGAGAAGCAAATACCCTAGTCCCAGGGAAGTGATTATCTCCCTCTTCTGGTTAGACTGCATCTAGAACATGGCATCTAGTTTTCAGCATCCAATATAAGAAAGACATTGATGACAGGGTTGAGTTCAGTAATGAGTGACCAAGATGATCAGGAGGCTGGAACACTTGCCTTATGAGGAAAGGCTGTAGGATTCAGATGCACAAAGAGAACAGTAATGGCGGGGGGAGCTTAGTAGTAATTTTCTAGTTAACTGCCAAGGCCACCCTTAAGAAGGCAAAGTTACTTTCCCTGATGGTGCATTCATTGACAGATGAGAGACAACAGGTGTATGTTGAAATAAGAAAGGTTTAGAACAGCTATAAATAAAAAACTGTAGTTGTGGGAATAGCCAGGTGCTGGAAGAGGATGCCCATAGAGTTCCTGCAGTCTCCATCCTTAAAAGTTTTCAAGAAAACTGGGTCAATTCCTCAGCAATCAGATCTGATCTCATAGGTGGCTGCTTAGGAAGAGATCAGAACAGACTTTCAGAGGTCCTTTCAAACCTGAACTACCCAATGCGCTTGTGTGTCGGTTTTAAGTGGGATTCTGCTCTAGGTCATAGTCTTCCCTGTCCATCATTTGGTGGGTTTTGTTCTCCTCCTAGAAGTTATTTATCGGTAATAATTGCAGTGAAACTTAGCAGCCTGAGGATATGAGATGGCTATGTTCTCTAGCATGCCTGAAAGATCTCCCCAAACTTGGTGACACAGAAAATTAAATTAGTTCTTGTATAAAGGATTTGTATGGGTGTCAAGAAATGTAATACACAAGTTTATCATGTTGGATCAGTTTCTTCCTCAGTATAGTTTTTGTTAGAATTCTGATTCTAAAAAGCAGTAAGTTTAATTTAATTGTTAATGTTCTTGAATATTTTTTTTTCTTCTTTGACAGGTGAGAAGAAATTTGTCTGTCCAGAATGTTCAAAACGCTTTATGAGAAGTGACCACCTTGCCAAACACATTAAAACACATCAGAATAAAAAAGGTATTCACTCTAGCAGTACAGTGCTGGCATCAGTAGAAGCAACATCTGATGATACTTTGATTACTGCAGGAGGAACAACACTTATCCTTGCAAATATTCAACAAGGTTCTGTTTCAGGAATAGGAACTGTTAATACATCTGGCACCAGCAATCAGGATATTCTTACCAACACTGAAATACCTTTACAGCTTGTCACAGTTTCGGGAAACGAGACAATGGAGTAAATATTACACAAGATACCTATTAATTGTGGTTATTTTTATACAGTAGTGAGAAGAATATTGTTCCTAAGTTCTTAGATATCTTTTTATTGATGTGCAAAAATTTTTGGATTGACAGTAACTTGGTTATACATGACACTGAAATGCCTTACTTTGTATGATATTCCATAGTATATTAAAATGGTAAAATTGCATGGGTTTTGTAGGTACTTTTGGAATCTAGAAGAGATGAAATTTTACCAAGTTATATTAAAAAAAAAAAAAAAAGAATTTAACGATGGAAATGGTAGTCTAACCAAATGCATCAATCCTGTGTGGTTTAGTGTAAAAAAAATGAGAACATGTTGGTATTTATCTATTGTAAGATAAAAGAAGTTGATGGGTGAAAAGAAATCACATTATGATAAAAGAAATTTTGTAATTTTCTTGATGACTGGAATTTTTATTATGCATAACTGACAAATCAAGTTTCCAAGCAAATGTTACATAGTGTAGGCTTTACTTAGCTCATCAACTTGTCATTTTGAAGCTAATTATTTTAATTAGGTTAACTATGTACAATATTTTAAGCATTACTCTTGTAAGATTTTGCAAACTACATTTTAACATGGAACTCTAGGGATAGTCACCTTTTAAATCCTGTTGAAAAGCCATGTTTAAGATTTAATTTGCCAAAATGATGTCTTGTTAATATTCTTTCAATAACCAAGGTGGGCAATATAACCAATGTTTAAAAAGCTTAAAATGTTAAGAAAAATAAATATGTATAGGTTGAAGCATTTGGGTGGTAAGGCAAATGTTATAGTGAAGTATATCCCTTCTTTTGAACATTGGAGGACCAAAAATAAGGTGTATTGCGTCTCAGCAGTGATTTTTATCAAACCTTTTTCCAAAAAAAACATCTGTCTGCCAGGGCCTTAAAAGCCATCATGTAAATTACCAGTAAAATATAACATATGCAAATACAAAAGAAAAATCACTTCCATATTGACAGTACTCCCAAACATATGGATATAGTCATAGTGAACTAGGGGGGTTATGAGGTTTTTATTTGTTTGTTGTTTAGTTTTTGGTTAGTCAATCTGCATTTAAATATCAGCCATCTTTCCTTTTTTGCTTCTTCCCTTAAAAATTGTATGTATCCAGTACATTTAACTGATAAACATATATGTTTTTTATTATGCTGAATTTTCTTTTTATTTTTTAATTACTGTTTATATTTTCAATTATAGAAAATGTACAAAATGAAGTTATATAGCCAGTCTGTAAGTGCTATACCATTTTCAAAAAATGTACAACAATAATTACTGCAGTTCACCTATTTACAAACATTTGGAAATCTGTTCATTTGTTATTCTTAAAACCACCTCAAATTTAAAGGCTACCTTATTGTACGTTTAAAGTGTATTATAACAGTGTGGTAGTTAATAAAACACTATTTTTTTTTCTTTTGACTTGAGTTTACTGTGCTTCTTGTTAACTAACAAGGTGTAATTTCATAATACGTTTTGATAGCCTGAGATGTTTTATTATTGCACTAGGTGGTGGGAAGTAGAAAGTGTTTCCTTTCCCTGTGGGCACAGAGATGGTAATTTTCCACCTCCTTGCTCAAAAGCCCCCATCTGTATGTGGTGGACACGAATGTGCTGTGTTGGTGTCGGGGGGACGTTTTGGTGTTCTGATGAGCAGGGCATGAAGAATATGTAGGTCCCATCCTATAGATTGCGTTTAAGTCCTCTGACACGTGCACAATACCTGGAGATTAATAAGGAGCTGTGGCTGAGAACTGTGAGATTAAAGAGAGTAATAGTTGTATATGATGCTCTAATGAAAATGAAAAGCTTTTATTTGTGAAGTCTAATGTCTTGGGAGTATCAAATGACAGAGGACAGACTAGGATAATTTAGGATAAACCCAGCAGAGTTCAGCCTAGAAAAATGAGAACTGGAAGTCATGTAGGAAGGATTTTCTGAATTTGCAGTTTAGTGGAAAAAAAATAATTAATGCAAATCTTTTAGAGATTCAGAGCAACAGAAATTGACAGGTACAGAGAAAAGGGAGTTAATTCACCATCAGTTTAATCGTCTGTTTAATAAAATGAAAGGATGAAATTGGTTGGGATGAGAGCAGCAGCTTGAGGGAAGACAGTTCTGCTTAGACTTGCAGTGTTCCATGGATGTTGTCAATATATTAACATACTCTGAATCCACTTCCTTGAGGCAGGTGAATGAGCTTGGTTTTCAAAAGCTGTTTTAGTGTACAGAGCATATTAGTATATTTCTGATACTTAGGTTCTGTTTCTCATCTCTTAGCCATCAGTAGCTGTATTAGTGCATTATTTTAAGTGGGAGGGAAGAGGGCTACTTTCTTATTCAAACTGCTTTTCACAAGTTTTATGGAATGACATTTTCACTGATGTTCCTCTGTGGGTGAAGGTGTTTTGGTGTCAAGGGTTTTGATGCCTCATTGCTGAAGATGAGATTGCTTTATTTCTCAGAACTTTTATGCTCACTACATCAAGTGGTTACTTTAATTAGTGTTTAGGTAGCACATTTTAAAAAAAGATATGTTGTTGTTAAGAAGCCTCAGAAGGTAGATGTTTTGGAAGAAAGTAACTCTGGAAGTCTCATGGAAAGCCTGCAACCTAAGGGCTGTCTGCCTCATGGCTCACAGCCATAGTGTTTGTGTTGTGGGATAGTAATTTCTGAAAGCTTCCTGCTCACCTCCAGGGGGAGGATTTACGAGCCCAAGTGTAAGATCTTTGGTGTATCTAGGATTGTTGCTACCTCATGGCTTGCTTTCCTCTAGGCATTCATGTGATACCAAGACAAAAGAGTGCATTTTGTGGAATGCTTTCCAGTTCTTCGAGGGTTCATGACAATGGTTGCTTGGTGTGCTTCTTGCTTCTTACTGGTACAGTCTGTATCATTTTACATCTTTATTTTCATGTCAGACTTCTTGCTTGTATAGGTTCTTGGTATGGGAGCCCTTAGATCCTTGGTTGGTTTTTATCTCTTGCAGTCTTGTACAGCTACTAATTAAGAAGACCTTAAAACTGGGTCTGCAAGAGAGCGTGAGCTTGAGAGCATCGTGTTACCAATTTCAGTGGTTCACCTTTCAGTAAGTAAAAGGCCTGTCCGTACACTTGCTATAGTCTAAGTGTTCTTGGGTTCATTCCTGAATGAACTAATGGTTTGATCCTTGCAAGTTACAAACTAACAGTGATTCTTGCAGAGAACAAGAGCTTTTAATCAGTTACTTATCAGGTCAAGGAGCAATATGACTAAGGGTAATACCATCACTGAAAGGCTTGTGAGGAGCAAGATTTCTGGTCTGATGATGCAGATTTTCCTCTGGCATGGGACTCTGCAGAGCACTTTTCTGGGCTTGTCTGAGCAAGAAATACCAGGCCTTGGTTTTAGCCATTTTGAGCAGCTGGAATCAGTAAGATAAGCCTTCCCAATGGCTTCAGGGAAGCTCTGATACGTTCTCTCACAAGTTTTCCTGGATATTGGGGAATGAAGGAATGGAGCTAATAGTCACCTGTCAAGAGTGGTTCTTGGCTTCTTTAAGTAAAGAACTAATGGGCAGCTGGCTGTCTTTCCTCCAGGTTTTTACCACTACCATTAACACCAGGAGTGTGGAGCATGTACTGTAGAAAAGGGCAGAAGATGACATGGCTGAGTTAACTAGACATGAATAGCAGCCATTTTCCACAACGGTGGGGAACTAGTGGTTGGCATCATGTTGTTCTGTGCTCTAGTTTCTAAAAGATGGTATCAAAAGGAAGCATTTTTTACAAGCCGTTTTACATACAATTCTTTCTTTCATCTTGGAACTAAGGAAAAAAAAACCCATTTCTGACTCAAAACAGAATCTCTGTGTAATTCCAGAGCTCGCTTTGGCATCTTGACACTGACCAAGCCTCTGTCTGGACAAGTTGGTACCCTTCTCTATTGCTGAGTTGGCAGAAGAATGCTATGAAAATTACCTGCAAGGAATAACCTTCTTTCCCCAGCTATGGTTTCTCTTTAGTCAGAAGACTCAGTTGCACAGATTTTGAGCTCAACATGAGATGGGCACCACCAGGAAAATGTTCCAAAGCAAGATTTGAAACTATTTTTGTTGCTTGAGCACTGCTTTTCTTATGGCCTCCGAAAGTTCAAATCTTGACCGTGCTCCTGGCGTGCCTACAGATACAACAAAATTTACTTCTCTATATATCTTAAACATAGCTGCATTTTTCACAAAACTAGTTGAAGAAAGTATCTTTGCAAGGATTATAGGCTGACAGATCACCATAGCAAATAATTTTCAAACAGCAAAAATCAGTTGATAAGTGGTATCACATAATCCAACACGCCTTTCTCTGGAAAGGTCTTTCAGGAAGGAATCTTGTGGCCCCTGACAAGAGAAGAACCATCAGAGAGATGGTTGAGCTGGGTTCCAGGCATGGACAAAATATCACTGAAATCTTATATCATCTAAAGGAGTCCCTGACTTTCACATATGCTGGGCCGCTCACCTACCCACATTCTTAAGTTCTCCCTTCTGTTTCTATGGAACCTGCTCCTCTATGTAAGGTATTCACACAAGTTTATTTATAATTTATGCAGAAGCACCACAAATGGCTGCTTCATCACAGTTGCTTCCTAACTGGATTTTTTTCTTCCATCAGGATGTGTTTTGATTTGACAAACATGGGAGAATGTAACAGTCTACTCCATTATGTTGCTATCTGAAGAAATGGCATAAGGTTTGCAGGGAAAATCAATGGGATTCTGTGCATGTGATTACCCTGTGGTGGAGACATCATGATGATGTTTGATAGGACTGTTCTACATTTACTGCTGAATTGATTCCTAATTTCTGTCCTCTCTCTAGGCCACTGCATGAATCATTATCAGTAGATGGGGAAAAGAGTAGAATACAAAAAGATCCTGTTGCTTCTGCCACTGTGGTTTTGGAAACTTTTTTTTTTAATTCTGTCAGCCATTCTTCTCCATAGAAGAAGGTACGAGATGCTGATTCTAGTACTACAGGTGGTACTGCTGGAAGGTTTAGTGGTGAAAACAATGGCTCCCGAAAGGGAAGTAGCCCTGTCTTGTTAGCTAGGCTGCAACCTGCACTGGGACCTTCCACTTTTCTGAACTCCTGCTCTTTTTGGTTATACTCTTTGCCTGTTTGAGAGGGGTTGAGTACAAGCTAATCTGGCACAGCTGCATGCCTTACTACGTAAACATTGCCTCCTTGATGGGACCTCAGCTATAGCCTTGCAAAAAGAAGTGTAATGTTCAAATGTGGCTGGAGCAGACAGACACTGGGCTGTATGGCAGCCCTTTGCCATAGTTTTCAGGAGCAGCATGGGGAAATGCATAAGAAGACCTGAGGTACGTGACCTGGTAAAAGCAGCTTGTACCAAACAAGCAGGTAAGGAACGAGTGCTCTTGTGGACTGGTAGGAAGACTTGTGAACATAAGGACAAAGTGAGGATGGTGGGAAAGAGCTAGGAACAGATGGGTTGGATAAGTGACTTATGTGGAGTAGGGTTGCAGAAGGCTGTGGAGACACACAATAGTAAGAGTTAATATAATTTATGGATCCTAATCCCTGGTGCTCCACTGAAACCTTCTGGGGTCTGAGTTCTCCAGACAAGTGTGACTGAAGCTGTTTGGTGGGTGGGCTGTTGATGAGTCACACAAGATGCAATAAAGCAAGGAAAGGGGGCGCAAAAAAATAAATTGAGAGCTGCATAAAGCGTTCTAACACTCATCATGCTTTCACAGCAGTCCTTACTGCCTTTTGGTTCTTTACTGACCTGTGCCCCTCTCTGTCTTTTTGTAATTCTGCTAGGTCATAGATACCATAATCCCAGCAGAAGCCCACATGCTAGACTGAGGTTTGCCATAGTATGCGCTATTGCTTGAGGACTAATGAAATTTGTATCTGGAAATACGCACTGCTATAAATGATTTATGATGGAGAAAAACAGATACGTGTTGAAGCTTCAACTGTGCTGCTTGAGCCACGTTTTGGCTGATTCCTTTCATGTGAAGTACAAGGATACTGTGTCTAGTTTAGGAACTAAGTATGGAAGAGTGGGTTGGTCCTGTGCCAGCATCAGGCTTGCTTGCCTCTTCACTTCTGCAGTCCTTTTGCATGTTGGTTTTATTTATTGTCTGAGGAAAAGGTTATTTCTCAGCTGCCCAGCCCCACAGGCCTTGTTTCCCTGCTGTGGTGAGGGCTGGTCTCCAGGGCTCTTGCAGCCACCCTGTGATGGTCCAGGCCCCACAGGATGCTGGTGGTGCCCCAGCCACAGACCCCTCCATCTCCACAGCCCCACAGCTGCCACAGGCCTGTGCACACTGACACGCACACAGAGCACAGTTAGAGCAATATTATTGCTTTTGGGGACCATCCCCAAGGGCTGCCCAGGTCCTGCTGAGAGGGAGAAGGGCGAGCAGGTGGTGGGTGGGGGGGACAGGCATTGGCAGCCTTTGTTTTTTAAGTGGTGTTTGGCCAGTGTGCTGCCATGCCGGTGAGAGGTGAGGCGGCGTCATAGGCACTCATAGGTATCATAGCCTTGTGTCCCTGAATTAAATCCAGAGTTCTGTCTGGGGTTATTTGTGCCAAAGCTGCTGTCTGAGATAATGGGATTTAATCATAATTTTTCCATGTACATTTGTAGCTGTTTTTACTCCATGCAATGTGTCCTAAATACATAATTATTTAACAGCTTGAAATGCTTCCAAAGGAGCTATTCAAGTCTTTTCTGTATATAACAAACCTTTTAAAACTATATTAATTCTTAATGTCATTTTGGGACTTTTCTTACATTTCCTTAAAAAAAAATCATTACCTCCCCAGTCAGTGTTTACCTGAAGAGGTAAAATAGTGCCATTTTCAGTTGTGCTAATTAGCTTTTTATGTGACAATTATGTATTTGCTCATCTGAGGTTTGGAGTGAGAGGGGTGTTTTCCAGCTTCCCTGGAAGTCTTAACAGTCCTCAGAGGAAGAAGTAGCTATAAAAAATATTTCAAATGCGGGAGGATTGAAGGATGTGGCAAATTTTACAGTTTTCCTGTTCAGTACAGGTACAATACTGAACACTAGTGAGTGGGAATAATCATGGACAAGCTCAAACTTCAGGAGCAGAGTAAGGGAGGTGAACTGTCACTTCCCAGTGTTAATCCCCTCACTGCCTCCATTTTCAGTCTCACTTAATACTTGGCTCTTCTGCAGCTCTCCAAATTTCTTAGAATCCTCTTTGTTCCTCCTGCCTCTTCAAGCAAGAGCAACAGATGTTTCCTGTTTATTTCTGGAAGGCAGAGAGCTTTGGGGTAGAAATGGTCAAAACTTTGCTCTGTCCTGCTTATGAGTGAGACAGTGTGTGAAAAAACAAACTGAGGACCCTGTTCTTGAATGTTGAACATGTAAAAAGGGGGCAGAGTTAACCGGCCTGATGTCACTTCAAGAGATCTTTATATCTCGGAATGCTGAGATTAAAAAAGCTGTTTGTTAATCTTTCTTGTCCAGTCATGCATAGATTTCAAAATTTATTCAAGACTGCATTATCCCATGTATATAATTTCATGCAATAAAGCCTATACAATTAGCCTATACACTTCTATAAAAATATATCATTATCTTTACAAGTTCATAAATAATTTATTGCTTACACACAAGTTACATTCTTTTATTTTGGTAAGTGTTATGACAAAAGTCATAAAGGGATTGCCATATTAAAGCTCAGTTCAGTGTTATACCACAAAAAATAAGTCAAGTGAAACACTTATTATTTTGAGTAAGGGCTCTGAATTTTCTCCCAGTGTTCGTGACTTTTGTCATACTTTTGACTAGCTTTGAAACTCAGCACCAAATACTGTAGGAAGATTGTAGATTTCAGAACAAGAGCATGTAAACAACTGTAAAAGATTACAACAAATTTCTTTAAAAATTAATAGTTATCTAAGTTATTAAAAAATTAACACCAACCCTCCCCCCCCTCCACTTGGCATGTCAAATATAAAGAGTTTGTAATCTGAATGTTTAAAGACTGGCGTGTGCATGCAAAATGTGATTTGTTTTTCAAGTGCACTGTTCAGTACATATTAGTGATCCCTGCAATTTAAACTGACATTTCTCTTTGAGTATATTTTAACCTGTGCTTAATCTGAGGAACACTTGATGTAGCATAACTGGAAAATGCCACAGAGGCCAAAAGTTTTCTACTCTTTTCTCGTTTAGGTTCTATGTTTGACAGCACACTTTTTGATATGTCCATTTACTGTGTGCAGATGACTTGTGCATAGCAGACAAGTGAAATTTGAATTTACAGTCCCAAGACTTCAAAACCAGGCTGAGAAACAGGTACTGTATTTGAGGATTGTCGGGTAATGTGGGGCTTTGTTGTTTATGAACGAGATCTTGTACCTGTTGACATACATCCTTTGTATCTGTAAACTTACTAAGGCAAATGTCATTGCTTGTTAACTCAGACCCCCATTTCTTGAAGGATGAAAGTTTTGTATGTGCTAAGGAAGAAAAATGGAGAAGTCCAAGACTAGCTACAAACAAGCACCTGAGCTAGGAGCACATACTTTCTTGATTCTCTTCAGCTAGGTAAGCATAAATACTTGCATGAAGCTGTTAAACTCGTTACTTCTGCGCTCTTCTCTCTCATCCTTTTCATTTCAAGGACTACAGAAGGCATGCTAATGGCAGTCAAGAATTGTGTGGAATCTTCTCCCCCTGGATGTTTAGGAGATGCAGAATTCCATTCAAGGTGTTTATTAATTTGAGACAGCTGCTTTAATGGGCGCATCTGCCACATTTGGATCAGAAGCAGACTGTTTCTGTCAGTAATCTCTCTGTCTTAACATTCTATTTATCTATCTCCTCCCTATTATTTATTTCCCATAACTTTTGTCTCTCTGTAGTCTTGCCTTTTCTCTCTCCCTGTTTTAGATAATATAAAGAGTACATTGCTTTAGCCTTTCTGAGCAATTTTTAGTTCTTACACATAAAAAATATTGTACAGTGCATTACTGACTTTTGCTAGATTCCTTTTGATAAAATTTCTGCTGTTACTACCCAGAACTTCACCAAATTCTGGAGCAGTTATCTCTTCCATTTTAAAAGACTTTTGAACATCAGAATATGACATGAACATGTGACCATATTTGAGGATGTCATGGTTCGAAATTTGGGGTTTGCACTAGTGAAAAACCAAGTATCATCTGTGAAAAATCAGAATCCATCTCAGGCTAAGCTTGGCTCTCTGAGTATTCAGCTGTATGAAATGGCCATTAATTTCAAAGTTGTGCCCACTTATGAAAAGAGAGATGGCTTTGACTGCTACAAACTTTATGGTTGGAAATCTGTTAAATAAATAAAGCTGCATAGAGGAACAGAGGGCTATGGGCTACAAAGGCAGCCCAAAAACTGAGCTACTAGAGATGTGCTGATTACTGTTGCAGAATGGAACTGTTTCTGAAACTATAAAAGCACAATTAGAAGTACAGCAAGCAAATAATAGATTCAGTACTCTTTACGGAAATAGAATATTGCTGAAATGGAGGCTTCTGTATCCACACAGAAGAGAATGAAAAATCAGGAAAATACAGAAGGATAGCAAAGGTCTTAATTCAGTTTGAAGGAAATAATACGAGAATCCTAGTCTTCCCTGATAGAAAGAAGGAAAAAAAGGTTTCAAGAATATTATGTGATTATTAAGGAAGAGAAAGACAGTATTTTTCTGTATAATTTTGAATTTTTTATATAATAGGGGGTTTTTTTGTTTTCTATTTTTTTCATCCTGTCTTTATCTTGGATTCAATTATGTTCTGACTTCCTTATATTCAGTTTGGCCTTGCTGGAAAGAAGTTAAATGGCATGGTCAGCCCACACATCTATTACAGAGATTCACTTCGACTGGAGTGGAGGCAAATAGAAAAAATCTTCCAGCTAAACTTTTTTTTTGGACATAACATAGTGGACTTTGAAAGAAAAGGTGGAGCTACCTGAAAAATGGTGTTTCTTCCAAGAACACTGATGGAGAGGAATGCTTACATTATGAGAGAAAAAATGTAGCAGCTTTGGCAACAAAAATGGAGAAAAGAGGCTGATAGAAACAAATCACTAGATGAAATAAAAAAATATTTGGCAAAGAAGCAGAGGAACACAGATTCTGAAAGAGCCCTCAAGCAGCTTACTATCCTTAGAGGCCAATTAAACCTTATCAGTCAGGAAAGACAGAAAGAGCCCTCTGCAGGCTTAATGAAAATTTATATCGGGCAAAATAAAGCCCTGAGATTATTGGCATATAGGGTGTAGAATGGTAAGAGAAACAAGCTAGCTTGGCTATTAATGATACCAGGGTGGTATTTACATTTAAAACAAAATATATTTGTAAGGTCTTTGAAGGTTTTCTGTGTCCATCTGTATGCTAACAAAAAATGAGCTCCAGCTGACAAAATAATGTATGTAATGAAGCAAATATGACCCCAGGTTCCAGCTGCCCAAATCACCATTTGGAGCTATCTGAGTAAGAAAAAAATTAGAAAATATCTTCGGCTAGCCTGGAGATTGTGTCTTTTAAATATCTTCCAAACATCTTACTTAACAACTTGTAAAGACTGGTCAGCTTTTGCTTTTGGTAGTTGATACATTGCTTAGCAAGAGCAGGCTAAAGCTGGCTAACATTTAATCTCTGTTAAATGTCATTGTTGTATAGTATATTAGAAGGATATAATCATCAACATAGACACAGGTTAGAGTAAGGTCACCAGTTACTCAAAAAAAACAGACAAAGTTATGTCTCTTGCCCTGTGTCCCCATATCTTGGACCTCCAGCAGCCATTTAGAGGTGTGGCAATTGAAGGCTATTTTACTGGCATACCACTTTACACAAAAAGAAGTTTAAGTAGGAAATTCATGTTTTCGTTTTCCCTATAAGTCTCCCTAAAGAGTCAAATACAAAAATAAATTGGCGAGATTTGTAACTCAGACTTAAAATCAATACTTCTCAAATAACCACTCTTCAGACATATAATTTTAGCATCTTCAAATGAAGTGTATACCAAGCCCCTTGTGACTGCCATCTTAGCTGTTTTGAAAGTCAGTTTTCTTCTTTCACAGGGTGCTCATATCACAGTGAAAAGATGGACTCTGAGTGTAGAAAACCTAAGAGGCAGGATCTAAACCCCCCACATTGCAAAAGGCAAAAGGAACTAAGGAGTGATTTATATTTGATCTAGAAATAAACATCCAAATTTTGTTCCATATCTCCTTGTTTAGATTTCTTAAGGGCAGGGAATAGGCTCTGGATATAGGCTTAGTGGAGAAGATTAGTCCTCATCCACAGGATTTTTTTTGTTGTTTGCACAGGATTACCCATATTTGCCTTCAGAATTCAGTTGCAGAATTTTGAAACATTTCTGAACCAATTCCTGCATGCTTTAGGGTAATCCATTTTCTTCCTCTTTCTCTACATCTATCTGTTGAAGTACTTCCTATGGATATACAGTGCTGTAATTGCTTTTCATGCTATACAGTTTCTGTTACCCTTACAAGTAATATATAATTTAAAAATTATTTTTAAAGATTGAGAATGTAGATATCTATCACTGCATACAAGTGAAAAAAGTTAAAATTGGAATGAATGTTGTTGCTTTATTTCTCTGTAGTAAAAACTGTTATTCCAATCCTTTTTGCTTTATTGATTGAGAAGGACTCTCAACTACATGAAAGTTCAGATGTATGCCCAGGTGCACTTTAGCCTCCTGTTAGGATGTTTGATGATGACCAAAACCTCATTGTTCCTCATAACTGAGGCTGTTTCTCAAAATGTCTTAAGTCCTTACCGAGAGCACTGAATCAGCTTTCTCCTTTTAACAGCTGGCTTGCCTCCTGTAAACACCTCCAATAAGGTGCAAGTCAATGCTATCCCTCATGGATATTTTCACCGCAGCCCCAAGCGCTTCTTTCCATATGTAAGCACTTGAGAGTACCTTGGTCCTGCAGTAAGGTACATCAGGTAATGACTTTGTAATGTGTCCTGTCACTAAACAGACACTACATACAGACTATGAATTGACTCTTCCTATGTGAACAGCTGGCGTGCAAGGTGGGTTTAAAGGCATGCTACTGTTATTCTGGTGTCTGTACAGTCATTGTAGACCTCCTATTGCTGAGAGGTTTCTTTCAGAAGTGTATTTTACCCCCATCATCTCCCAGATTCACATTTTAGAACCTAAATTATGTCCCTGCATTTGACTTACTGACAGATTCTACTCAAACTGAAACAGTTAAAATGGCTGGCCACACACAGTGCCTGAGGACGTGAAAATACATTTTGAAAAGCAGCAAAGTAAAGCAACCCTCTTGAAGAATTAATGGCAGCAAGAACTTATTTAACCTTCCCCTAATAGGAGGGAACCACAGACAAAGCTCATTCTTGATACTGTATCTGGTTATGAGTATGACAAGAAGACACGTATGAAATTCTAATAATACTTTTTTGTTTAGTTTAGTGAAGTCAAAATAAGGCTTTCTTTGGTCTTTATAGAGAAACTGTAGGGCTTTTTCCATGACTTTGTTCTCATGATGACCAGTAACACATGGCAACAGTACTAAGGCTGTATCTGCTTTTTACACATTTACCAAAGTAGCAATTTTCCTATAGAACTAGCATAAGGAAATTTATATCCATATATATATATGAAAAGTATGGATAGAGTATATATATAAAACTTGGGTGGCAAGGAATAATATTGTTCCTGAGACAGAAATTTGAAAGGGAAATACTTAAGGCCTGTTTATCATTTATTTTTATGTTCTCATTAGAATTAAAATACCAAGTGATTGCAAAATGTTCAGATCCAGAAGAGATCACCATTTTTATTTTATTGGCTCCTTCAGAATTCCCATGCTTGAATTCAAGGGAAGAAGATCCTAGTTTGGGGCTTATTTATTTGTCTATTTTACTCTGCAATCTAAACAGTTCACCTGTCCTCTTAGGCCTTATCACAGAGTTGTATAAAGACCATGACATGAAATTCCTTTGGAAAAACAAAGATGCAGTGGAAGACAGTGAGTATTTACTGAGGGGAAGAAAGGGTTAAGGCCTGGGACTGCAGAACAGCTGGAATATGTTAGTTTTACAGGAAGGCAGCCTGGAGAGGGAGTGTGAACTGCCAGCAGGTGGCTGGGAATGGCTGGATAACTCAGTGGTGGGACTATGAGAGCTCTGCCTCTTACTCTGATGACTCAGCCAATTTCAGCTTGTTTTTCTTTGTGACAGGGGACTTTTGTCAAAGCCCATTACAGTAAATTTAGCATTTCCTTTAAATATAATAGCTTCTGGATCTAACCCTGCTTGTTTTGACAGTTTTTGTTTGCTCTGTCTCTTAAAGCTTTACCTTACTCTTTCTCAGATGAAGAAAAAAGAGCTGGTTGATTGCTAGACAGGCTTCAAAGAGTGAGACACTGATTCGTCTCTCGGAGAAACTCCCTCCAAGTCAAGCAGACAGTGTTTTAAGAGAAGCTGCAGTAGACAAGTGTGGGAAGAAAGGTCCGCTGAGGGCTCTCTCCCTTCTGCAGCAAGGAAAGTTACGCTGGCAGAGCCAGCTGCTCTTACCGCAGGGATGCTTTGCTGTGGTTTGCAGTACTGGTCAACGTCCTCCGAGTCCTAGTCATAAAATGGGCTTTGCTGTGGGTGGCACTGTACAAACACAAGAAGCTGGCCCTGCTCCAAAGACCTTGCAGTGTGGGTGTAACCAGGAAGCAGAAGACCCAATGGAAGTGCAGGTCTGGGAGCATAGCACAGCAGTTTTCTCAGCATTTAACTGACATAGGGGTAAAAAAGCCCAAAAAACAAAGAAGTTTGAAGGAAGGATTTGAAGATAACATGGTCCTGCACAGTTATTTCTGAAAATCTCCTCCCAAGCATGGAAAGCAGCGTAGCTAAATATATGTGTCACTATTTGACCATCCAACAGGATGGCATTTGGCAGGATTTGAAGAAACCAAGATGGTAAGAGCTTGGAGGAGACTTTTGTCTATATGGATGGTTGGGAAAAACTTTACCTCCTGCACTAAGCAGCAAGGCTCTGTAAATATTGTATATAGCTATTAGGAGAGGACCTGTAGAGAAGTCTAAGTTGAAGATACCTGAATTACGAGTTTGAAGGATTGGCAGGATGGCAGTATTATGACAGGAGACCTTGTGCAAGGTTAACTCGGAGAGAGAGAGAAGGGTGAGGATAGTAGCAGCTCTGCTTCAGCCACAATGATCTTCAGCTAGTGATCCAGAGAGAGCTGTCAGAGATAAGATGAGAATGCATGTACTGAGAGATGCAGGTGTTAGGGAACTGAAGTACTTTGTGTTGGCATGTGTACACTATATTTGAAGTCAAAACAGCTGATTTCTGGGGGTGGGGGAAACACTAACCAGAGTCCCAAAGAAGTTGCAGTGTAAATACAGGATTAGAGAGTTCAGATGCAGACAGAGGAACACAAGGAAAGAAAACACCTGACAGAAAGCTGGCAAACTGGAGGGCATAATCACAGGAATTTATCCATGGAGTCCCTGCAAAGGCAGGCAGATATTAGAAATAATCCCAGTCAAGAAAGACCAGTGCATCAAGAAGAGTGTTGCTGACTGTTGAGGTCAACTCAGTAAGTCAGGGGATGGTGTACTGCAGAAAAAATTCAGACAGAAGAGATGGAAACAACTTTAGAAAGTACATACCAGCATCATACAAAGGGGAACATACTGAGGGTTGGTGGTGGTTAGGAAAATGTTCTACAGAGAATATAGGAAGGCATTTTACAGACAAAATATTTTAACGTTTGAAGGAACAAACTGCAGCCAGAAGTCCAATTCCCTCATAAATGAAATACTCATCACTAATGTAGTCTTCTGTATATCGTTACCTGGCTATACCCTTGTTGGTACATTTTCTTGTGCCTTTGTTACTTTCCCGGAGGAGTATGTAAAATGTTCAGATTTTTGCCAAGACTCAGCATTTATTAATCTTGGTGTTTTGCTAATAATAAATCCACTTTTTCCAGCTTTATATACTTATAAGTGGACAAAAGAGATTACTTCTGAGAATTTACAGAGGTGTTAAATAGAAAATATGGTTGAGAATTGATAGTTGTTTTCATTACAACTAGACAAAATTTTTACTCCAAGATACATTCAATTGAAGCAATAGCACTGTACTCCAATGAACTGTACTAATCCAGTAGAGGCATTGGCTATCTAATATTTTAAGAAAATACTCAGTACAGATTGCTTTCTAAGAGAAAAACTCAGTGGCCTATTACAAAATAATTTTGGCAAATATAAAATGATAAGCTACTTGGCACTTCTGATCAGGCAAACTACTGCTTTAAACTCATGTATGGATAATGAAGTGGCAGTCTGCATAGGAGCTTTCATGACAGTAAGATAATAAATACTGACATGGATAAATTGTCATGAGTTGAACAAAAAAATCCCTGTCAAATTACCATTTTGATGAGGATGGTGCATTTGATTACAATGAAAACAAATGTGCTGGTGGCTCCTTGCAGCAGTAATTTTGCTGTCCAAGATGACAGAGTTAGTTCTGAGAAACTTTTTAATTGTTTTATCCACATAATGGCATACTGATCACTTTTATGTCACTGGGCAAGGAAATAATCTTGACAACAAAAGCTAGATTTCATACCAGAGGTACCACTTTTATATTTAATTTTTTATTTGTGGCAGCAGAAATGAAAATAGTTGAATAGCATGATGACTGGCACAGTGGGATCCATATTGTCCATGTATTTGTGCTGGATAGCAGCAGATACAGAGAGTATGTATAGATACACGACTTGTGGTTAATACAAAAATTTGCAGGAGCCCTAATAGTGTGGCTATCTAAAATATTTTCCTTGAACTGCTCAGAGGGTCTGCAAACAATAACTGGTTTCACTGTAGTTCACCAGGATTGCCCCCAGTCTCAGCAGGTGCTTGTTGCATGCTTCACTGCCACCTATCTCCCTGACCACTAGGGATGCAGTTGTTGTAGTTAAGAGTTTCATTCCCAAATTTATCAACCTTCCACAGTTATTCAAGTGGGAAATAAAAGTGACTGGATGATGGAACCACATCAACATTTTGTGTGTTGTTTGTAACAGAAGCAGATCTGCTCGAATCTTTGTCTAATAGATCAGATAATTAGATCTGGTTAAATCTTTTCTTTAGGGGTTGCACTTTAGGGGCATCCCTAAGCTCAGTGCATGAAACATGAAAGCAGACAGTGTCTGTCTTGAGTTTTTTGTGAGCAGCGCTACATCAAATAAAGAGCAGTGACTTGAAGGGCGTAGCCTTGATTGTGCACCTGAACTAAATCTGTTGGTTTTTTATCGAAGTTATAAATTTGAAACTTGCAGGTGGTCATACAGTTCATAGAAACAGTAAGAATCAAATTACCTTAGTTTCAAAAACTAATGCTAAAAATTAAGGTAGCTAAGTGGCATTTTTTTTTATATACTGCATACTATTTGGAAAACACATGAATATATTTACATGTATAGAGAAAAATGTACTGTTTGATACCTTATTTCACTGAATATTTCAGATCATTTTCTCAAAATCTCAGACGATTATATTTACTTGGTCTTTTATTTGTTTATATTTATATTTAATTTAGAAAAATATGTTTTGCTTCTGCTATACCTTTGTTTGGTTTTAGTAATATCAGAAGATGAAGAGACTGACCAATTTCTTTGGTTTTTAGCATGTTACATTGCTACTGAAACTTTTCAACGTTGAACATTTTACTGATTCCCTTTTCTCTGCCATCTGTCTGATCTGGCCTCTTTCCAAATAATACTGCTTTCCCAGTGGATATGGTTGTCCTGGTACAAGAGTTTTCAGTCAGGGTAAGGAAAATTCACATTATGTTCAGTTGCTTCTTTGATAGTGCATATAAATATTGAATGGCCGTATATGCTTACAGCTTGTAGATTCTAAGATGCACTCTAAAAATACCTGTTTGTCATGAACTGACTTGTGCTCTATTTTATTGAAAACCTGACACTGTCTGTTAAAAATATTTGGTTTCTGTCATTATGTTCTGTGTAAGTTTGCTTATTTTGACAACTACTTTATTACAGTACCTGAAGAATGGATGTTTTGAAGTCTGGTTGTCTGGTTAAAAAAATGTAAAGTTCCAGATTATACACAGCATTGTAGAAATGTTAATTCAGCATTTTGGAAGTAGTTGTCTAATTTTAGAAGTTCAACATGAAATGTCTTAGAAAAGATAGTGTATTTTAGAAGTTGAGCACTTAGGCACGTGCCATTTAATGGACAGTCAAGTTGGGCACAAAATCACAAATCTTTTCTTGACCAATATCCTAAGAAGTCTAGATTTATTTAAATTATATATTGTGGTCATATATTCCTTTAGGTATTACATCATATCCAAGAACACCAACAGAGAAATTACATCCCACAGATCTAAGAAAATGCAATGCATCATTAAAAATGCATATGAGAAAGCATTGTATTTTTACATGCACAAGTACATTAACTGTTGAAAAGGTGGAGAGGTCTCATTTCACCTTCTTCCTTTATGCTATAATCCCTTTCATGCTAGTAATTAAATAGTGCATTTTATAGTGAGCAATTGTAATAAAAACCTACCAGATACTGAAAACTTCTTTTAGGAGGAGCATATTACATTGTATTCTGAACCATGTAGATCATCTCTGAACAGTGTTAGAATTTCTTGTTGGACGAATAACTCTGGCTATCCCAGAATATATCTCACAAGCTTCATTTTTTCAGCAAGAGAGAGAACTGTCTTAGGTTACCTGTAGTCCTGGTTTCAAGAAGCGATTTTCATCCATTCAACTGAAAGAGTGAACCTTTGGCTTTCAGGATCTATCGCTGTGTCAGTCACTTGACTGGGATCTTGAAACAACTGTCTACTCAGGCAGCGAGCTCCAGGGTTAGCACTGAATCCTGTGCGTGCTGGGACAAGACGTTGGGAGTTCAGTCAATGGTTTGAGAATACACATGGAGGGTAACTGAAAGGTGTCAGCACTCTTTAAGTCTCCCCTAGGCCATAACTTGAAGACTTGCATTTCATTTATACAAAGGCCCTTTCCCAGCGCCCTGGCAGTACAAATGTTGCATTCCCATAGCCTGTGCTGAACTGCAAGTGTGGGAGTAGTGAATGTAAGCATGTCTTCATCTTTTGACCTGTGCTGATACACTGAAAGAATGATTGGTAACTGGCAAAAGGAGAGTCAGAGCGGCTGAAATCAAGGCAGCCAAGGACAGCAATTTCACTCCAAAGGCAGAAAAAATTGATAAAACTGGCATGTTAAAAAGCTTCCTACTGAGTCTCTACCTTGATAATTTAAAAAGTCTCCCAGGAGAAATAGAAAACATTCATTTTCTGGGTTTCATCTGGCATTTCAGAATGTGTATTTTCTACCCCAGTGTAGGTTCCTATAACGAGAAAGCTCTTTCCCATCTTTTGGGGGTAAATGACTTCAGTGCATAAAGCAATTGTTTTTCAGTTTATTTGTAAGTTTATATTTTTTCTAGTGTTGCTGTGAGTTTTTGTTTGAAAGATCTAAATTTTTCCCCAGTGATCAGCATTCAATGTAACTGTCTGGAATTGTATCTGGATTCCATTTTGTGCAATTATGATATTGGTTTACCATATTTTCTTTACTAAACAGACACTCAGCACCTAACTCATAGTGCAGGGTGTAGCTTTACAGCCAGATGATAGTTATTACTCTGGTAAACTATTTGAAAAAAAAACCCACCAGACTCTAACTTGCATGAAAATGAACATATTTGCGTGTAAATTCCTGAGGAGGAAACTGGCAGATTAACAAGTATGAAAAGAGGGAGTCTGCTCTCTTCACCAAAGTTTGCCCAAAGGCTGGGAAGCAGCTGAATTACTGGATAATATTAATAGCTCGTTTTTACTGTGAAATAGATGTATGCTGCCAGATCTTTTTCCTATGGGGGGAAAAAAGAACAGAAAACAACAACAAACACACAGACCCTCTCCCCACCCCAAACACAGCATGTTATGTATGTTAGATATAAATAGAGTGTGATTGTTTTCAAACTTCAGCTAGCAACTTTGCCATCAATTCTTGTGAGATGAGGATAAGGCCTTGTATTTAATGAAAGATTCACTGCTATTTAATTATGTGAATGTGGTCAGAAAACTGTCTTTCTGACAAGAACATGGAAATAGGGTTGTGATGTTAAGTATATTGTTTTGTAGCAAGTAGTGTTTTTTGGATTAATGCCGTTGACCCTGAGCCCTGTTTTTGTAGACTCAGTTGCTTAAAATAGGCTGATGCATGGAATTTATTTTAAAATGTTTTGGTCTTTTTTTTTTTTTTTTTTTTTTTAAAGAAAAGGAGAGATAAGGATGTTTGGAGAGGGCAAAATCTGTATCATGGTACTTGTAACAAATGAAAAATATTTACTGATGCTTGTTGCTTTTGTAGACTCTTAATTTCCAAATTAATCTGAGAACTGATTAGTCTGTAGCATTGGGTTTATCTTATTGTTCTGTTGTTCCTGGCAGTGTTTAGACCATCATCACTCCAAATGCTAATTGGAAGGAGAACAATTACTGCCAGTGATTGCTATCTTACTGTGTCTGCAAACCTGGGTGAGTATGCTTGCTCCATGAAGAGTCTATATATGAGGAACTACCCTTTGCATTAGAGTGTTCTTCTAGTAGACATGCAGCACATGTCTACTAGAAGAACACTCTAATGCAAAGGGTAGTTCCTCACACTCTAATAATAACTCAAAACTGTTGTCTGCATGGTCTTGTCTCCCTGTTCTTTTTCTTCCCATGCCAGCATCACCAGTGCTGGAGCTCTCTAGAGCACAGCTGCAGCATGACCCACAGTGTCTCTGCCTCCTGTGTTCGTTGTTGCCCCTCCATGGCAGAGCTGTTAATCAGTTTGAGGTGCCTCAGCAAAGCTGGCATACATCCTAAAATCTGGCCATACAACTAAGCCCGTGCTAAATAATGTAATTTTCCGTATGAATGGCCCCTTCAAAGCCAGCAGGACCACTCAGAGAGGCTAAAGCTTGGCATGTGGGTCAGCGTTTTTAGTATATGTCTTCCTCTTTTGGAAACAGCTATGTGGATACGTATTTTCAAATGCTGTGAAATGGAAGCCCCTCCCACATCTAGAGCCATCCACAAAAATATTCTGGATAGCAAAGACAGCGGAACGTGTCAGTCATGCTATCCTTGCACTACTCAGACATCTGTGAAAATTTCATGCTTCTGTGACCAGATTCTCCAAAGGGCTAAATTTGGCTGTATGTCTTTGAGAGCATACTTCCATTTCTCCTGCTGTGCCTGTCTGTTGTATGTTTTTAATTGTCCTTGGTATTTGGGGAAAAAAACCAAAACAACCACAAATTAAATAAAATGTATAAATAACAGGAGAGGGTTTAAACTGGCAAAAAGCAAGAAAAACAGACTAGCTATAAATCTGGAAATCCTGTTCCCAGCTCCTAGAGTGTGCAGGAAATGTAGCACATATGGCACATGGAATCACCTGGAGCTAGGCCTCCCTGTTGCACCTTGGCATAGGAGAGCAGGAACAAAGCAGAGATGCAGATTGTAACCCTTCGTGGCCTGGTGTCTGGTAAGGATCAGCTTAAGCCTGTTCTTGTACTTGGCTTCCAGTTCACAAATATGGGATATAAAAATAGAGTCATTACTGAATGATCCTTTTTGTACTTAAACATGGATATCAGTGCATTTTTGTTGATTAGAAACTTTCAATATCATTCTTTCTAGTGTGTAGGAAATATATATGAATGTAATTGTACCCTTTCTTATAGAAAAGTTGAATTTTATTATAATGACACTTCATTTATGATGCTCCTTGCAAAAGCTGTTTCTGATATTATGCTTTTAAGTGAGCTTCTCAGTGTTCCTTACAATCATTAATGAATCAGACGTTAGATAAAGACAGTGTAGGTATGGCAGCATATCATTATACAGGGGAGTAGAGTGAAGCATGAGGATGTAAATATTTACTACATCTTGCACAATGTTGAGGAAAAGATAGCTCGAAGGGTAGGATGATGTTTTTTACTGCTGTTCATAGTGTACTCATCATAAAAAGAGCCCTTAAAACCTCAAACCTTTCCTAACTTTTGCTCAACGTTGGCAAAGGATTTTGTCTGAGAAGAAATAAAAGAAAATTAAAAGAAAAAACTCAGACCATCTGATATTGAGTATTTGTTCTAGTTTTTTTAAATTTTATTTTCTTAAAAAGGTTTCTTTTTTTGTTAGTTTGATTTTTGTTTGGTTAGTTTGGGTTTGGGGTAATTTATTTGGTGTTTTTTGTTTATTTGGAAAAAGAAGGATAACAATCTTCAGAATGATAGAAAATACTTGCAGATTGATGCCAATCCATGGGATTTTATTCATACAAGAGATTCTCCTCAAAACCTGAAAAGCTGCTACTTCTGCGTTCCTTTCTGCTCTAGATATTTGTTTCCTTTGTTCAGTTTACTCTACCACAGATCATCTTGATACCACTAAGTATGTGCCCTGTTATACTAATGCACATGCATCTCTGCTCAGTTTGTCTGTCAAAACTTACATGTTTTTCTGTGTTTCATGCATTTCTAGAACAAAATGGGTATTAATTTTTATGCACCAAACACTGAAAAGCAAAACAATTTTTACTTTTTTTTTTTTACAGGAGCATCATCACTATCACAGGCTGATATTGTACAGTTATGTGATTAACTAGAATCTTATGTTTAGAAATAGAGAGGTGCCAAGATTTCAAACTTGTGAGTATAATTATATGTATTCTTAGAAATTGAAATGAGCTTAGGCAGAGATTCTCAAAATAGACCTAGAAGGAACAGAAAATGACCAGCAAAGTGCATGCATTCAGAAGTTTTAAGAACATTTTTTGTATTTAAAAGACAACAAATGCTTGGAACCCTAGAAAAGGGGGCAGCTGTTACCCAGTGGAACTTTTCTTCTGCAGTAGTATTTTCTGTTTAATAAAATTTCTGAAATGCTGCTGTGTACTGGGGTAACCACTTTACTATTTAAGCTCTATACACAATTAAATACAATTTTATGTCCTATATTTTTTAAAAAGTAGTGGACTTAGGAACATAGTGTAGTCCATGATGTATTAATTGTCAGAAAAACAATGTGTATGTTCACTTGAGACAAGGAAAGCCAGAATGTTCTGGTTGGAATTAGCAGTTACTGGGGAGAAGGACTCTACTTTTCAAAATGGCTTGTTTGCAATGGTTGAAATTTGATTAATCAAAACTATCCCATTATCGTATTGGGGCTGTTTCAAAAAAGTGGCTTTAGTAAAGTGGATTTGGTTTCCAAGTTACTTGGAAAGAGTCTTTAACTATAAACTTGTGAATCAAGCTGTCTCTCCCTGTGCAGACTGATTTTAACAGCCACAGGTTCTAAGCTCTGGACAGAATGCTTCCGACCAAAAGCTCTACAGCTGTTTTAGTCCTTTTTTACCTCAGCTTATATGTGCTGTGACAATATAAGGTTTTTCGATCAAAGCTGAATTGCATTTGACTGCCCTGAAGCAGAGAGCAGAAGAACTTGTATCTTAAAATTAAACACAGTTGGATTTTCAGTGAAGGTGTTTCAGTGAAGACTTAAATTCTTGAGTCTAACCCTAACTGTTTTAGTCTCACTTTCGTGTCTGCACTGAGTTTGTGACCTGGTGCCAAGTAAACCTCTCTTCAGGATAAAGCCACTACCCTGTCAGGTTTTCATTCTGTAGTGTTCACCTTTTTTGCTTTTTGTATTTATTACAGTTAGATTTACATTTTGTAAATGTGTTGGGGGTTGCCTGAATTAGGAAAATGAGTTTTGATAACTTAATGGAAGAAAAGGAAGTGGAGAAAAACTGATTTCTTGAAATTTCCCACCTGAAATCCCAGGGATGGGGAGGGGGGGAAATTCTCAGAGATGGCACTCTGAGGAGGGCAAACAGGGGACAAATGTGTGACTTCAAATACCCTCAAATTCCTGATGGAGTGCTCTAGTTTTCATATGATAAAAGATACAAGGAGTAGGTTGCCAACACTAATGCTGTTTTAGAAACAGAATTTATGGAAGCATAAATGTTTTAGCTAGCCAAAACTGTTTTCTAGGTGGGCAGTTACTTTTTGGTTGTCTCAATCTGCATTTTTTAGCACACTTGTTTCTTGGGTAAAAAACCCAGAAACATTTTTCAGTGTTAGTGACACTAACACTGAATGAAGCCACTGATAGTCACTGAAGGCACTTTTGCTGAAATAGCCCAAATTAAACATTTTATTGGTGAAAGAGGATAGAAGCAGCTTTGATGTCTCAAACTGTTTTGCTGTTCCCTGAAGTTTTTCACACCAGCTACTCATCTCAGCTGGAGAAAAAAGCGCTTGGGAGTCAGAGAGCAAAAGTGTACAGTGAAGAAGTTTATTCATGAGGAAGGAGTTTCATTGGTGTTGGAAGGCAAACACAGAAAAGTAAACACGGCCCACTGGATTACAACAGGTTAGTAAATACAAATGCTGTAACATTCCCATAGAGCTCTTTCTGTAACTGTTATATGCAATGTGTTGTGTTGTTTTACTATTATCACATTTTTCTAAGTAATATTCCTTTTTTCATTTTTAGTGTGCTTTACTTACAAAAGTTGTTTGAAGTTAGTGGATAATAACACTGAGAGACATCAAAGTTTCAGAAAAATGTGGAAAAGAGGTGTTAAAATTTAGATGAATCAGTCATTATTAAGGTGTTTTGGGATCTGCTGGTTTGGCTTCTAATGTGCATTCAGAACACCATCTTGTGGCCTAAGTTTCCTGTAATGTTTTGCAGTTGTGAACCATTTTCATACCTCTCACAACAGTGCTGAGAATTGAGACACCTCCAACTCCCATGAACGTTGTCGCAGAGCTCCCACTGAGCTTTATAGAAGGGAGAGGAAGGGTCATTAGTAGCTTTTGTGAAGTGCAGTGAGGTACTGATGAAGTGATCTGTATCAATCTGAATTGCTTTTGTTCATTATACACAGAGCAATCTCTTAGCAGAGGAGAGAGAATATAAATTATTTATTTAACATGTAGGTGCTAAATTTTAGGTAGCATATTGTAAGTAAAAAACTGGCCTTCTGCTAGAGCATTGACATACTTACTACCTTTTGTTCCTTTCAGTTTGTCTTTTTAAACTTTCTGTTGTTTCTTTTTGTTCATGCAAAATTGTTAAATTGTAAACACCTCCCTATTGACAAGATACACTTATGTCGTAGTAAAAGAAGTCTTGGCATGAAAGGCTAAACTAACGTGGATAAGCATTTCTGAACTATTCTAAATTATCTCCTTTCTGACTACTCACAGCTATGGGCTAGCAGATAAATTCTAATCGTTCATGGACAGTAACTTCTTAGTTCTTTTGCAGAGAAGTTGAGATGAGAGGGCTGCATTTTGCCATATGCTCTCACTGTCTTTGAAGCATTTCATTGTGAGTCTCTTGTTTGAGAGTTCCATAAGATGGAGAAAATCAGAATTGTTCCTCAAAGAAAAGGACAGTGCAGTTTTCTAGCACTGCCCTACTTGTCAAATTTCTTGTGACTATCTCTGTATAAGATGATATACAAGGACAAATGAAGGAGGTGAGGTAAAAGATTTATGACTGAAATAATGCCAGGATACTTACTTCACCTATACCAGACTCTGTCATGCATTAATAACTTGGCCTTACCTTCTTGTAAGAAATAGATCCAGATTTTTCTGTTCTTACACTTTACTCATAGGACTGATAGGTTGATTGGGAGGCCAGTCAAGCTAAGATATATAGGTATAGGTATAGATATATATGTATAATGTTTTTATATATGATGAGGAATACAATGCTTATTTTTGCTTTTACTGAAACATGAAAAGAAATATTTTGCATTTATTGATATTTTCTTTTAGCAACAACATCCTTATTTGATTTTCTCAGTATAGTTAGCTCATATGTGACACTTCAGGCACTCCTGTACTCTCCCTGCGTCTTTTTATTCTAGTGAGGAAAATACTTATTTTAGCAAGGCTGCTTTCAATGCTTGATCATATGTGAATTGACAGAACAACCTACGTCCTATTTCTATTCCTTTTATTCTGTAGATTTTTGCCTATGCAACTTGCAGTAATTCCTATGAAGCTGTCACAATCTGTTCTATCAAAATTACTTACAGATCCTGTTGTTCAGCGATCGTTGAGATGATAGATGGCTATGGTCTCTCTTGTTAATGTGTGCTTAGGGAGTCCTTCATTTACACAATAGACTTATTCAATTTTTGGTGAAATGTGACTATTACTCTTGCACAGAAGACACATGCTCAATCTAGATATGGCTTGCTTAATTTTTAAAGAAACTGTATAAAAATAGGATGTCCCTCCACAAAACTCTGCTTTTAACCTTATGAACTAATTGGCTTTACCTTACCATTTGAAGGACTGACACTTTCATATAGTACTGGACTGTCAGTAACAGCTGGCAAGAAGTCCAGCTGCAATAGAGGCAGATTGAATCGTGCCTGATGGCTCACGGTGACTAGAAATCATGGAAAATTCACTGAGAAATGTATTCCTGTCTCCATCAGCTCAGCTATGTGGCAGAAGTATGGTTAGAATAGTCCAATACTGGTTGTGGAGCTGTGCATGGCAAGATTTTAATATTTGAAGATACCAGGTAGCTTGAACAACTGTAGTCTAAATCTAAGTGATTTTATCCACAGCATTTTTATTCAGCCCTTTTTAATGAGAATGATGTTGACTTTTAAAACTTTTTCTTACTGAAATGCTCCTTTGATGTTATTATCTTGGTTATAATGCCGTTTCTTGGTAAGTCATCTGTGCTGTAACTGAGTAGTGGTGGGCTGAGGATCTAAAACTGAGGCAGGAAAATAGAGAAAAAAGTTCTAAGTATAATCCTGTCAGTGTTTGTTTCTGTCTCATTTCCTCTAATGGGACTGTCATGGAAGTAGGCTGTGCCTGCTTATGTAGTAGCTCATAAGTTTGAGCCCTCTGCTTGAGTCAAGAGCCTCCTGGACTATAAGCATGCGGGAGATCATGAACTGAGGAATGCAGGGAGATCCCGGGAGCTGCTTTTTTCATAAGATCAACAGCTGTATCAGCTCTGCTTGTGCAGTATCTGTTATTTAAGCTTTTGTAGTCTCAGTTGTACTTTCAGCTCCAACTGGGCATGTGAAACCACATACCTTAGAGAAAGAAACTAAATAAATGGATTGTATCATTTAATTTCAGGGGATTTATCCACTCTATCTTGTACTTTTTACTTACATGAATAATTTTTGTTTACACATTCTTAATTTGAATGGGATTACTTGCATTAGTGATAATGTGAGTAGCAGGTACAGGATTAGTTCCTGTATTTGTCAGTGGTGTCAAAAGCAATAGAATATACAATAATTTGGTTACATTTTCAATTATAATCTGAAATTAAAGAGCTTTATTTTGGAGCTGTTGCTCTGAATAGCAACTATTGATATTTGTAATTGAATTTTGAGATAGAACTTTCCATACATTTGTAATGCAGAAAGCTCTCTCATCATGTGAGATTCACTTGGCAGATGAATGGTCACCACTTAGTAACAATATTAAATCCTGCATTTCAAGAGTCAAAAGGACTGGAATCTGCTTCTAAGGTAAAATATTTAATCTATTTCATATCTCAAAATTCTATAGAGTGAAATTACTAGGTTGAGAAACATTTTGATAAATATTTGAGTACGTGCTGTGATTAATTTGTAGGAGAACTGTACTTTGAACTAGTGTAATTCATGTTGGTAGGACACCTGATGAGGCAGGCCTTGATCCTGAAAAAGGCTCCAGGCAAACCTCCAATGAAAATTTAGCTGCCTTGAACAATTTTCAGGACTCAGAGGTAAAATTTAATATAGTGTGAATGGGTGGCAGAATGAAAATACATCATGCTGCAGCTAGCCTGTTTATCACAGCTACAGGTTTGGGGGGTTTGCTCTCTCTTTTTTTTTTTTCTTTATTTTCTTTTTCTTTTTCTTTTTTTTTTTATTTTTAAATTTTGTACTTGCACAGCTTGATTTTTAAAAATTTATTTAAATTTGGTTCATGTGCAGCTTTTAGTCTTCATGCAATTAAACAGCAAATGTTGGGAAATGAATAATTTTTGTCAAATATTCTTTTTTCAATGTTCAAGACTTTTATTGCTGGATAAATGCTATCAACTTTTATGTAAGACTTTCACATGGAATGAAATTCTCCTCAGTAAGAAAAAAAGTGAGAAAAGAAAATATGGACAAAGGAGATATATCTCCTTAGCCTCAACTAAAATCAATGCTAACGTGTTTACAACACAAGCTTGCAACAGTTTGAAGACCAGATAGATGTAGACCAGGCCAGTTATTTTGGCTGCAAGTCACTTGGTATGCAGGGAAATATGGTGACCCTGACTCCAATCACAGCTTATTTGACAAAGGAGCAACAGTAGACAGTGAATGTAATCCTGTTGTTTACTCACCACAAGTGATACTGCAGGTACTACCTCTCTGAAACCCAGGATGCAAAAAGGTTTTTGCTTTAAGGTCCTCTGGCCATTTTGGAATCTGAAGTATCTTTTTCATGGCCAGCTTCCTTACTCGTCTGAGAAGGTGACTCAGGACTCTGCCAACACCTTGATCACTGGAAGTATTCAGGACCACAGCAGTAGCTGGCTGCCAGTATATATTTGATATAAAGCACTTGTATTATTTTTACCCTTGAAATTACAAAAAGGATAATCACAGTTTGGCCTTGAATAAGAACTTAATGTTCTGATTTACAGTAGGTATTTCTAATGTTCAGGTTTATGTTTTGTAAACTGCTGGATTTACTTTAAAAGCAAATATAACAAACAGCGAAAACCCGCTGTCTTCAATTGCACTAGAGATTGTAGCTATGTGAGAACTGGCTTGATGTCTGGAATGGAAAATGGGTGCACAAATATCCAGGTTTGGAGAAACTGCCTTTAGAGATACATGAAGAAAGAGGAAAAAAGGGACATATTTTTTAGATGACCAAAGAGTAACAGCAGATTTTAGTCCTGTTGAAAAGAACACAAGATTAAGATACAGATGAAGGGATTGTGAGTCTAAAAGCTCACCTTTTTTTCTTAGTTATATCAGATGGTCTATAAGAATGTGTTGCTTTTTCAGATAAAGCTTCCTTATCTTGTAGCTGTGAACACCCTGGCTACTACTTAAGACACAGAAAGACTGTGAAAGAAAAATGAAATAATATATGAAATATTACAGAAATAGTTTGACATTCTTTTAAAAATAGGTTTCTGCTGAATGAACAATAGGCAGTCTGGTAGAGCTAGATAATTGTCTTAGCATCATTAATAGCTTGAGTTAGAAGAGAGGATTTAGGAAATTGAAGTTGATATGTCCAAATTCTGAAATGAAGAACAAGATTTGCATATTTTTGATCATAGACTCATTCATTATTCAAGTCGTGTTTTTTCATCTGCAGTAGACAAGAGAAGACCACCATAGACTGCAATGATAAAAGCAAGGGCAAAATTTGATGGTGACTCAGGGGAAAATGACTAATCTTTCCTAATTTGTTCTAAATCTTGACATGTAGACCTCAAATACTCTAATTTATGTGAAAATGTCTTCTTTGGTCCCTCAGCTATTAAAAGTTGTAATAATGCAAGACCACAAAACCAGAAAAAAAACTTTTAAAAGCTTATTCTTCTAAATAAGTGATTCTAAACTCAGATTATACCCACTAGACCCTGTATTTTCTGAGTTGCCAGGGAGTTAGCCACAAAACTCACATTAAAGTCAGTGGGAGTTACTAAAATCAGTGGGAGCTGTGTGCCGTGATCCTATGTAAACTCTGTAAATTTCTAAGAAAATAGCAATCAATATAGTGGTGGAAAATATAAAGTATCAGAATAGATAATGTATGAGTAAATGAGCCAAATATCTAACAAAATGAAAAACATAATGAAAAAGAGAAGATGGATGAAAAAGAGATGGCTGAATACATAGAGTTATGTAAGATTCTAAAGGAGAATTTGTAGGGTTGCAGGAAATACAATTTCTTGAGAAGCTGATGGAAAATGGAAAGAGAGCCATCAGGCATAATTGCTTTGAGGAACAGCTTCCAAAAAAAAAGCTGAGATAGAAGAGGTTTACTTTCAGTGCTGTACAAATGCATCCCAACATGTACAACAAACAAAAATAGATGCATCATAAAATCAGGAATAAGGAGAAGGAGTTTATATAAGCATACAAACATACCACACGTAATGGAGAACAGACAGAACAAAGGGAGAACTGGGGGGGGGGGGGGGGGGGGGGGAAAAAGAGCCCCCAGCCACAAATAGACACAAGAGGGTCAAACCTCTGGACTCCATCTTACGATATTGTTTGTACCTGTCCTTTAGAACCTCTGTGGGGGGGAAGGAAAATATGGGAGAAAATGGACATTGTGCTGTGGTGGAGGAAGAAAGCAGAGAGTTGATAGGATATGGCTGCCTGAGAAACATGGGAAGCATGTACTCTCTCTGTTGAAGAAGAGTGATGCTGATCAAAGTAATTCTTGTAGGGACAAACTAACTCTTCACAGCATGGATTTTTTTATCCAGCAGTTATATTCAGCAAAGTAACTCACTAGTTCCATAAAAAGTATTACAATAAAAAATAGAACTTTCTCTGATATAAATGTTGTAGATTCTCTAGTTCATTAAGATTTCAAACCTGTTAGAATGTTTCAAAAGAAAGAGAGGGCCATTACTATCTATGTTCCTTTCACTTTTACAAGATGCAGGTGCTTAAGACCCTTGTAAAACCTCACCCAAATGAAAATGGAGAAAAGCTCTCTCCTCAAAAGCTATTATTTAGAAATGGTCTTCCAGAGAGACAAGGAAATACATAAAAAGAAAAAGTTGTTGATAAAAACCGTCTTTGGAACTTTAGGGAGAAGGCAAGGTTTTGCAATGGGTATGGAAGAATGATAAAGTTAAATGTCACCAAACAAAGCTCACTGACTGTTCATATCCATGCAACTGTTGAATAGAAGAATATTATTTTATGCCTATATTGAGATTAGGCCATAATTTCAGACTTTAGAGGAAAACCAAAGTTAATAGAAGACAAAGTACTTACTCTGTAGAGCTACACAATGAATTGTCTTGCCAAATCAAGGCATTGTTAGAACTTTTTAGATCTAAGAAAATATCTTCTTTCAAAGAAATTCAGGAAAAATGAAGTCAATGTAGCTGTTGCAGCAGGGATTAAACTTAGATGCCCCATGAAAAATTCCAGTTTTTATGGATGCTCTGTTAGCAGAACCTATGAAGACACATAAAAAAATCAAGACATGAATTTTAACAAACAGTAAACGGGCAGTATGCAAACCAGTTGAATTGCGAATTGCTTATAGGGAACATACATGCTTCCTGTGACATTTCATTTAAAAATTTAACTGCTACATTAAGCTGGCTTTGTGCCTTGAAGAGCATATTTACAAGCAGTGTTTTACAGGTGGTTACAACTGGTGATTTAATACATAGGCTATCTTTGCAGCTGTGTGGCAAATCAGATGAACAAACGGGATTTGGTGTCATTGAGAGATTGCATAAGCTCTCCAAACTAATGAACTTTGTACAGTGTGAAAGTAAAAGAAAATGCTCTGAGTACAAATCAAAAGAAGCTACAAAACCCCCCAGAACAGCAGGAGAACACAGGTAAAGATTTTGAATAGATGCCAAATACTAAAGGGTACAACAGAGATAAATAAAATACACAGTAAAGATGCAATATAATAAAATACTGTAATTTGGGCTGTCAGCATGAGTGTAGCGAGTTCAAAATAGAACAAGTGAGTTAGCTTTTATGGAGTATTTAACCATGAACTGTCATAAACTGAGACTGCTGCTGGTAATACATATTCAAATGCAGCAAACATGTTATTGGTAAAAATTATATAAAATCACACTATAAACTTTTTGGTTGTATTTCTTGAATTTGTCCTCTAGGCACCTGCAATTTGCCTTTTGAAGACTTGACATCTGCAGAAGTGATAGCTTCAGTGCCATTTCCCACAGTGTCAAGGAAATAATTATAACTACATTTACATAGGGTATCCCTGCCCACAGCAGGGGTTGGATGTAGATGATCTGTAAGGTCCCTTTCAACCCAGGCCATTCTATGATTCTGTGATAGTAAAAATACTTATTTTGGACAGACTGGATTATCACAGATTCAACAGGAGGTTCACAATAGGTCTAGAAATGGCTTCTATAGCACAGGCTTTTTTTCCAAGTGATGTTAACTCAAAATACAACCAGATCAGAGGAAAAATAATTTTTCTTATCCCAGTCCGTTATTTGGGTATGTGGAGAAACTATGACAGATGTGTGTCCAGTGCTTTAGGACAGCTGTTTTCATGCATTCTGCCAGAATGGTTTCCTTAGAGCTTTGTACTGCTGGCTTTTTCACCCACTGTTGTAGCTTAAGGGCTAAAAAAGCCCTTATGCTTTTCCTGGCCAGTGCCACTTGCCAGGCTGCAGTACTGTCTCACAATGCTGCATCAGAGTGTTTCTTCACATTTTATGACTGCTACTTCTGTGTCCTGTGTTGTTTTGGAAATGGGTAATGCAAGTACTTCATTTCTTCTTAAGAGGTATTTTTTGGGCATATTGTCTGGTCTGATTTCCAGTAGCACAAGATATGTGTCTTTCACCAGCTGTTCCAGTCACCATTCTTAACTGCCTCTCAGAACCACTCCTACAAACTGAGCAAAGATAAAGTTTATTCTAATAATTAGTTATAGAAATAAGGCATATATTATTTTCTTATCTATTTATATATTTATATATAGTTATATTTCTTTTGTGAGAATGTCTTCGATTCATTCTAAAAGTACCTATATTTTTCCACTATTTTTGTTTTTCTATATTTAATTTTTCATAACTTTATTAAATTAGTTCCCATCATTCAGTTCTTAATAATCTCTTCCTCAACACCATTACCATTCACACAAAATGTTAATCTTGCATTTGAAGAGGCAAGAAAGGTAACTCTAAACCAGGATTCTATGTATATTTCCCATATGCAATTCCTAATTTACTTTCCAAGCAAAAAAACTCTAAACCAAACCACCACCAACAAAAAAACCCTAACAAACAAACAAACACCCAAAACAAAACAAACCCTCCTCCCAAAAACAAAACAAAAAACTCCCACTAAAAAACAAAAAAAGCCCCCTATAATTAATCAGCAAATTATTCTGTCATTTTAACAGAATAACTTCTGGGAAATATGCAGGTTTTAGGGTAAAATGTTTTAGAATAAAATTGCAATTCTTTATTTATTGTTCAGTGAATTTTCTGCAAATTTGCTGATATTTAGTAATCTGCTGGAAAGGCTTGCCACCAGTTCTAGCTTTTATCCCAATTTTCCTGTTGTTCTGTCAATGTTTGATGAGGAAATTACCTGATACAAAGAGATGTTTGAGAGTAAAAGACAGTAAGTAGGAAAAATCTCCCACCTCTTCTTAATTTAATTATTATTTTTTAAATTACTAATTTGCTTACATTTTGGTATTTATTAAATTAATTGATATACCTTAATTGGTATAGTTCAATTTTTTTTTTTTTTCTCAAAGAGATATGTTATATTTCAGCTGGGGTTTGAAATAAGTTTTAAGTAATTAGCTAGGTATTTTCAATTGTTTTCTATATTCTTTGCAGTTTTATGTGCAGTCTCAGGAACACAGTACTTTTCTTTGCCTGTTTTCTGGATTATACCTACTGTTTTCTCTCTTCCCATTAGACACACGCTGTATTTTCATAGGTCCTGCTGTGCAGTGTTTTTGGTAGTCTGACTGTTCTACAAGTACATACTTATGTACCTGTTAAATAATAACTAGAAGAGCAAAATTTTTTTCTGTTCATTTTCACACCTCAGTGATAGAAATTAAAAATCTTTTCTCCTTCAAAGAAACAGGAAGTTGATTGGAGCAGTGTCTTCATTTTTAAGCCTGCAATTACCATAAGAGATGAAATTCTCTGTGTTCTCTGTTTTTAAGGTAATAACTGTTTCTAAAGTAATCACAAAGTAAGGAAACATATTTCCACACATACTGAAATTAGTCAAATGACTTAGGAGAAAGCTGAACTGAAATCAAAATAAACCTGCAGTCGGTTTTTGCTGATCTTCTCAAAATGCTGCCGTGGCTTTTGGAACATTTCCATACATTTTCAGGTTAGGCACTTCTGACTTTCAAACAAAACCAAAATTAGAATTATTGAAGAAACCATGAGACACGCAGTTTTCCCACAGTATTTTTAGCCTGATTACAAGCAGATTTCATGGGAATTTAACAATTTAGTTCATTCTGATATTTACTGTACCATTCAGAGGATTTGTTGTATTTTGCCAATCCTTCCGGCCAAAATGTAGGCCATGGAAATTTTTAAATTCTCTCTTTACTGATCAAGTTTGTGATGATATATATTGCTTGTGTGGAAATGAGACACTCAGGAGTATGGAAGATCACTTCCCCCGAATTAGGATTTTGAAAAGGCGATACTATAAAAAGGAACTTGACTGTGCAGTAATAGTAGCAGGAAACTGGGGGATTTTGAAAAAGCAGATGCTCTTGTGAACCAAAAAACAAGTTCTGGAGGCTCTGAAACGTTCATGAGAAATTTAAAAATACTTGAAATCTGAACACTTTCTCATCTTATTTCATTGAAATTCAAATTATATTAAACTTCCACTTTAAAATGAACATGCAGATGCTTAGAATGTCTTTTTTTTTTTTTTTCCTTCACAACCAAATTACCTTCTGATGAAATTCAGTGAAAGCAAAACACTTAAACTTTAGACAAAAAGTTGACAGGCTTTATCCAGTTCTTTAGAATCCCAATAGAAAATAATTACAGCAGAGATTGCATAGATGTACAAGAAAGCTGACGTAGCCCGTGACATTTTGGTTCTATTTCCTGTCTTTAAAAGCTCAGATCTGCACATCTTTATATAAGCAATTAAAGGTATACTTTGACGTGTGTGAAAAATATGGAAATGTGCTCATAAAGTTCTCATAGGATGCTTTTTGATTTTTAAAATCTGTTCAATGAGCATTGAATCATACTTGTAAGTATACTCCTCATTGAATTTTTTTCCTCCTCCTCTAATTTCTGCAGGGATCATGTGGAAGAGGAGGAAAAATTCTGCACAAAGTTTGAAGCAACTTGTTCTCTTTAACAAAAATATTAAAAAAGAGCAGTTGGCTATCTTGGCAGCTACAGCAGAAATTAGATTTCACGCTGCTATTAAAGTAAGTGTCCATATCTGCAGGGACATGGACAAGGCAGAGGTATTTAATGCATTCTTTGCTTCTGTCTTCAACATGGATGATGGACCAAGGGGGTATCAGTGTCCTGAGCTTGAGGATCATGACTGTGAGAATGATCAACTAACTCCCAGTCAACCCTGAAATTATGTGGGATCTGATGCTCCAGATCCCTACAAATCTATGAGGCCTGATGGGATTCATCCAAGAATCCTCAAGGAGCTAGCTGATGTCATTGCATAATCTCTCAAAAATTTTTGAGCAATCTTGGGAATCTGGAGAAGTCCCAGCTGACTGGAAGCTGGCAAACATCATCCCAGTTTTCAAGAAGGGCAAGAAATAGGACCCTGGAAACTACAGTCCTATCAGTGTCACTTCAGTGCCCAGTAAAGTTATTGAGGAGATTATTCTGGGATGTATTGAAAAACACCTGAAAGACAATGCAGTCACTGGTTGCAACAAGCACAGCTTCATGAGAGGAAAGTCCTGCTTATCAAACCTGATTTCCTTTTATAACAAAGTAACCCACCTAGCTGACCAAGGGAAGCCAGTTGATGTAATCTTTTTGGATTTCAGTGAAGTTGTTGATACTGTCTCTCCCAGTATCCTTCAGGACAAAATGTCCAGCACACAGCTGGATAAACATGTCATGCAGTGGGTGAGTAACTGGTTCACAATTTGGGCACAAAAGGTTATAATGAATGGGGTGACCTCAGACTGGTGTCCAGTCACTAATAGGGTTCCACAGGGTTCCATCCTCAGCCCTGTGCTCCTCAACGTCCTCATAAATGGCTTGGATGCAGGCTGGAAGTGATACTAAGCAAGTTCACAGATGATGCAAAACTGGGAGGAGCTGTTGACTCCCTCAAAGGCAGGGAGACCCTGCAGAGAGACCTCAGCAGATTAGAGGGCTGGGCAGCCACCAACCGTGTAAAGTTCAGCAAGGGAAGTGCCAGGTTCTGCACCTGGGATTGGGCACCCCTGCATGTACAGACAGAATGTATGGGGAATGCTGGAGAGCAGTGCCACAGAGAGGGACCTGGGGGTCCTGGTCAGTGGTGAGTTGGACATGAGTCAGCAGTGCCCTGGCAGCCAGGAGGGTCAGCCGTGTCCTGGGGGCACCAGGCACAGCATCGCCAGCCAGGCAAGGGAGGGGTTGTCCCGCTCTGCTCTGCACTGGGGCGGCCTCACCTCGAGTGCTGGGGGCACTTTTGGGTACCACAGTGTAAGGTAATAAACTATAGAGAAGCGTCCAAAGAATCACAACGAAGATGGTGAAGGGCCTTGAGGGGGAGCCGTATGAGGAGCGGCTGAGGCTGCTTGGTCTTTCAGCCTGGAGAAGAGGAGACCGAGGGGAGACCTCACTGCAGTTACAGCTTCCTTGTGAGGGGAAGAGGAGGAGCAGCACTGATCTCTGTGGTGACCAGTGACAGGACCCGAGGGAACGGCCTGAAGTTGTGTCAGGGGAAGCTGAAGTTGGATATCAGGAAAAGGTTCTTTACCCAGAGGGTGGTTGGGAACTGAAACAGGCTCCCCAGGGAAGTGGTTACTGCACCAAGCCTGACAGAGCTCAAGAAGCATTTGGACAGCACTCTCAGGCACATGGTAAGACTCTTGGGGATGTCCTGTGCAAGACCAGGAGTTGGACTCAATGATCCAGATTGGTCCCTTCCAACTTAACATAGTCTATGATTCTGTGAAACGTACCTCTGCATTTGGATGGTATGAAGTAATTTTAGTTAGAAAGTTACCCGGTAGTAAATTCACTGCATGACATTAAGGATTTCTTTGAATTGTTTTAGCAATTATTTTGTTTTGTGGTAAAAGTTCTCTTTCATTCTAGACATAAGCACAAGATACAAGTTATGTATCAGATGTCATGAATTTTTACTTCAGGGTCCAAAAGAATATAACAGGATTGTGTGTTCATACTACAGGTGTTCCCTGAGAAGCATTAGTGGCTTAGAATGAGAGAAATGCCATTCAGATTTCATTTTTTAAAAAGGATATTGTACGTGAAATCTAAATGAAGAGACCAACACTGCAGGATACAGATGGCAAAGACTTGTAGCTCTTGCTCTCAGGACGCTGACACAGATTTTGCTTCAGTAAATTCTGTAGTTACAATGAGGTAACTTGAGAAAGGGGGTTTTTTTGGTGTCTGATCGCCTTTTTTTGAATAACAAAATCTTTTGTGATTCTGTAGCTTTCTGCTATTTCTCCAATGGGTGTAATATGTTGAGATTTTACAACATCCTTCTAACACCAAGAGGTTGCAGTGCTTTCACATTGCAAGAGATACACTTTGCAAGGTAAATAAAAAAGATTCTTTTCGACAGATGTATGGGAATATAAAAACAGAGTAGAAAATTGACAAAACCATAGTAATCTCAAATTTTCATCTATACTAAACCAAAACCAAACTATGATCAACTATGTTTTGGAATTATCTTTTCTGTGAGACGGTTGTTACTCTGTAGTTTGTAGTTAATCATACATTGTAGTTTTACTGAGTGTAGGTATACTTTTCTTTCAATACAAAAGGCTGACCTCCAATGCATTCATTTATTAAATGAATGGATAAAACTAGTTCCTTCAGCCAGGAAATTTATGAAATCAAGCCGAAGTGGTTTATGAGCCTAGTAAAGGATGATGAGAGTTCCGCTATTAGGCTGAGCAAAATGCTTTTCAGGGGCTGAAATAAAATCCATTGTTGATTTTAGTCCAGTTCTCAGATATGTATTTTTACAAAACTACTGCCATAACTGGGGTGAATAATGGGAGTTTCCTTCATAGAAACAAAGAAAAAAATTATCTAATTGCCCAACATATTGTGTTTCTCTGTAAAAGTTAGCTTGAACCTTTTTAATCAAAGTTGCCATGTTGGATTGATTTTAGTTAAAATGGTTCTAGTTTGCATATGGACAACCAGTAAAATAGACTTTCGTAGGGTCAAACCACATTGTTATATAATACAAACAAGCTGATATCATCCAGTTTCAAAACAGGGTCATGTTCACCTTCATGTTTCTACCAGTCTGCTGCATTATCAGTGAACTAAAATCTGAGTATGTCACACAGAAGCTATGATAGAAAGACAAAGGAGGAGCTGCAGTAAGAGAAACTTGTCCTGCTTTTGTCCAGTCATCCATCTTAGGGAGAGTGAGAAATACTCAGGTTTATAGGCTATCCTGGAACTTTTTGTTTACATTAAAAGCCAGCTTGTCTACTAATGTATAAATAGGATGCAGACTCAGCTGATATATCATAATAAGAAGGTTGAATCCACCGAGAACCTGGCATAAGGTGTTTTTAAAACTAGAAGACTGAGCACATTTGATTGTCAATCTTTCCTCCCAAGTGAAAAGATGAATGGTTTATTGCAGCATAACAGGTAAATTTGGGTTTGGTACAGAATGGATTGAACAAAGAAGGAAGGAATCTGTTTAAAGATATTTTTGATAACCTTAGAAAGAAAAGAGTTTTTCTTACTCTTCTTATACTGCAAATTTAATTGTATTTAAAATCTATGCCAGAGGCTGTGAAAGACTGTGCTGCAAAGCCAAGTAGAATACATGATTTGGAGAGTTTTGACAAACAACTGATGTCTGCTTCTGACTTGGCAGAATGCAGATCTCTGTGATCATAATGAACAGGAAGGGAGAACTTGCTTAAAATGTGAATGAGAGAATCAGAATATTCAAGCATAATGTGAAACTCGATGTTGTACAGAGTGAGTCAAACACTTTTTTTGTCAAGAAAAAAAATGACAGAAAACCTTTCTTCTATCCATTGATTTAAAAAAAAACTCTACGAAGTACAATTCAAGAAACAGTGGAAAAGATTTGCCAGATAGTCTGCATGATAGTAGATGAAGTACATATTTTGTTCTGGGAGTAGCTATTGTCACTAAATAGGTCTAAATACTTTTAGGAAAGCCAGGACTAAGTAAAAGCTAGAACAAGAATTTGCACTTGCTGATGCAAATCTAACTCCAAAGGGAAATAGTTTTCAGTAACTACTTCCAGATGTACTTGTAAAAGTTACAATGAAAAGGTAATTATGTTGTAAATAGTGGGAATGCTTTTCTTCATCAAAGTGAGAGTTTCTTTATTCCTGGACTCAGTTAACTGGAATAAGAAATACACACTGAGAAGAGCAATTCTAAACCCCTGTTACTGATTCTCTAAATTACTCTTTCCAGGACAATCAGTATTTGCTTCAGACAGATCCTCTTTCTGATGAATGGAAACTCTACCCTGAATACATAGAACACATGATTGTAGATGGGCTGTTCAAAGCTATCAAGTGTTTTCTTCAGTATCTGAATGAAAACACTGAGGCAACATTTAAATCCACTCCTTTATTTGAAGTGCAGCTTCTTCTTAATAGCAGTAAAATAACTTTTAAACCTTCTTCGGACTTAATATCAATGGCAATTTCTGTGATATTATGGGGGGACTAATCAAAAACAGCTATGATGCTGCATCATCTGAAGACAGATTGTCAAATATTTTGGAAAAGACCCTTTCCAGTTATTCTTACTTTTGTTACCTTTCTTTATTTTTTTTTTCCTTTTTTTTCAAGTGTCACAATTGACCTTTCCTCTAGGCATTTGAATGTAACTGTTTTCCCATCTGACTCACCCCTATCCAATGGCTTATGCCAAGAAGGCTAATATCTCAAGAGAGGCTGTGAGGACTTCTCCCATCTGTTCCCCATGATCTATCATAGTCTGCTCTCCTTAACCTCTGCTTCTCTTGTTTTATGAATGTATCCCGTCATTTCCATCAGCACATATTCTTTGAATTATACTAGCTAACTTCTTTTTAACAACTTCTGGTTCACTTGCCCAGTTGAGAGTGCCTTTCTAACACACACTGAAATCTGCACCTGGATGGACTCTCTGCAAAGCTGGTTCATGAATTTGCCTTCTACTTTCACTTGTGCATTGTGCACAGGCAGTCTTTGGCTTTACAGTGCCTGTTTTACTGAGCATTTGGTGTCAAATGACTTCTACATATTCCAGGCTGGGCATTTCTCAAGAACTGCTGGTTTCTTTGTGATTATTGGTTGGATATTTGCTTTCTTGGTGACTACTTTTCATCAGGACACCTGATACGGTTTCTGCTCCTAGATCTGCGAGTACAGCTGAGCTATGTATCCACAATAATTTCCTTCTCTATAAGCTGTGAGGTTATGTCCACAGATAGCGGACAAAAGTGTTTTGTGAACTACAGTGAAAAAATTTTGCTAGAAATTTAATGTTAATGCAAGTTTTTGTGCAAGAGTATTTTTGCCAGACTAGCAGGACATGCAAAAATTTATGCAATTGCTTCCTTTTGCAGGTTTTTTTAATATGAGATGGAAACAAATATCGATAAATAAAAATATCAAAATCACAGTTTACACAGGCAAAAATAAATTAAACGTAAGTTGATTACACTGTACAATAGTGAAAAGGAAACAAAGGACAAAGTTGGGCACAATACTGCATTTTTTTGAAGCTCTACTGGAAAGTGACGCTGATGGTCATAAGGATCTGAATCACAGTCCACCTCACTAGCAAGTGCTGTAAGTTAAATGAACATGTTGGAGGATGTGAGTAATAACAAGTACAGTGTTTTGTGTCTAGCTGATGACAGTAGGTACTTTAAATTTTTGATGTTAGTGTGATGCATGAAACAGAAATTATAATACTTGAGAAACATGTATCGAAGCAGTCATTTCCTATTAAGTTGTTTCAGGGAGCAGACAGGAAACCTGCTGCTAACTGACAAGTTATAATTGTCATTGCCATCGGTGCAATATCTTGGGTCTTGGCATGTGACTTAGCTTTAAGGATGTCTTTTCTTTCTTGAATTTAATCTTTGCCTCTACTGCTTTTTCACTTTTGGATGTTCATTTAGCATTATGTAGATCAGATGTGGAAGAAATAAGTTGAAGTAGCTATGAGGAAGAGGGACTTGGTCACTGTCTGTTCTGGAACACTTTAACAAAGAGTGGTACTTAATGGATTGATGATAAAATTGCATGTGTGAAGAAGTTTCTGCTCTGTGGAAAATTTCTTAGTAGAGGGAAGCTGGAATTTTATTAGAATTCTGAGGTTCTAGAATGTTCATGAGACTTACTGTATTCTAAAGAACAGGTATTTCCATTTTTGCAGAGGTTTCTTTGCTTTCATTTCTTGTGTCTATTAATGAAATGTAAATCATTGTACTATTTTGTTGTCTTGTTTGAAATCTCTTGTTCATCATGTTTCTTTTTTTTTTTTTTAGGACCAATATTCTACATAAGCTAATAAATCTTCAAATCAGAACAATTTTTTAGTAGTTGTTTCAGATCAAGTTGACCATTAGCTTTTTTAATTTAATTGGTGAATTTAATTTATAAAGGAACCTGAAATTTTAAGGAAAACAGCTCAGGTTTATTCAAGCTTCTCTAGTTTCTGTTTAATAAAGATTTTTATCTATACATACCTAAGCACAAATATACATATATATGTATATATACGTAATCCTCCTCTTTACATGTGTGTATAATATATATATATTTATATTGAGAAGGATGGATTGAATGATCTTTTTAAGTCCCTTTCATCCCTTTAAGCCATGAGACAATAGAGATATTTTGCAGACTTTTGATCGATTCTTTGGGAGAGGAACTCTGAAATTAATAGCAATCCTGGACTCTTCTAAAAGATGGATGTGGATCATAGGGCTGTATCCATCCCCTCAAATGCCCATCCAAACTATTTCTTGCTATCAGACAGGAAGTCCCTGCCCCTGGTTCTGCAGCACTGAGAACCTGAATAGGGTTATTGACCATTTGCAATAGATGCAGAAAAGGAAGAGATGGTCAAGTGTAAATGAGTCCGTGATATTTCTCAGGAATAACTTGTCACTCATGTGAAATGCATTTCCCTCTTTCTTAAAAAGAGAGGAAAAAGGAGCCCACCAACTACGCCTTAACACCATGCTTCTGTGTTTTGATTGAATTTATTTGTTCATTACTATTTTTTATGTGTTTGGTTTGCTTTAAGTTTTCAGGTGTTCTGTGCTAATTACCTCAATGTTTTCTTACATTACATGTTGCTGAATGTAGAGGCTCACTCATGAAACCAGAGATAGGTCGACTAAGAAAGTGTGAGGAGGAGAGTACACAGCTCTGGGTGAAATAATGGGACATCCATAGACTCATAAAGGTTGGAAAAGACCTTCAAGATCATTAAGTCCAACCTTCGACCCAATACCACTATGTCCATTAAGCCTTATGGTGAAGTGCCATGTCTACTTGGTTTTTGAACATTTGCAGGGATGGGGACTCCACTACTTCCCTGGGGAGTCTGGTTCAATGATTAGCCACTCCTTCAGTGATCCAATGTCTATCTATGTAGAAACAGTAATCCATAGATTACATTTTCAAAGTCTTGAAACTGACCTCTTGAGAACTTGCAGACAGCAGCTGGGAGAACTGGGGGTGAGGTTCCCATGAAGAACTGGAGGTAAGGGTGCAACATAACAGCTCTAAATTTTGGTACACACTTATATAGGTGAAATAAAAATAACACTAAATGCATTTGGTTTGGGGGTTTTTTTAAAGCTCTTTTCCTTGGACATTTCTTTTACTGAATATATATTTAAAAATATAATGATATTTGCTGTCTGTTTCCAGTTCTAAGGTAAATATTCAGTTGACTTAATTGTGTCCAAAATATGACATTTTTCTTAGTGTCCTCAAGTTGCATTCAAGAGACTTAATGAGAAGTGTTTATCAGTGTTGTACCAGAATTTTCCTCCTAAGAATCAATTAAAATGATAAGAAGAAAAACTTATTTGTCAGTGGAAGGTAGTGTTTTCAACTAAATAGTCATATACTAAAGGCATTTTTGATGTCAGGTTTTAACTATGGATCTCCTTTATTAATCAAACGTAGATTTCAAGGCCAGACAGGACCATTAGTTTATGTGGTCTGCCTTTCACAAAATAGGATTTCCACATTGCACAAATATGTCCTAGAAGGCCCACCTAAAAGATTTTGCTTTTATTTTTGTGTTTGTTCTTGCATTTCAGTTAATCCTGAAATGAAGTAAAAAATGTAACATTTTCTCCTCTCCAATGCCTCTCCTTGGCACTAAGAGCAGAGCTGAAGGATACATAGGGATCACATGGCTCAAATAGCTAAAGATTCTTGGTCAGGGGGTTCAGCACAGCATGTGAGATATAGTGCACTTAATCCACTGTCTGATTACAGCAGAACCTTGGTCTTGGTGCTCTCTCATATTCCAGATGAATGCATCAAACATGGGGGAATCCACCGCTGCATTTTGATATATACAAGTTTTATATAAAACCTGTTGAAAGATTTTCCCTTTTTTCAGATGGTTCTGTCTACTGCCCTGCTGGGACAAAAATAGTTTTTGAAACATGAACATTTCTGGGTAAATGAAAATTCCTTTTCCAGATGATCTCAGCTAAGAAACTCACAGGTAGCACATGATTTTAATTTGGCAAACAAATACTGAAAATGTCTCAATTCACCTCTGCCCCAAAATTAACAGGTTTTTCTGTGCATAACCTGAGGCAGGTTAAATTCTGTCACTGTAAAAATCTACAGAGTAATCTTAACCTTGCAGGATTAGGACATCCCTTTTTTTGTGCAGGTAGATCAGGTATTTAGCAGCTTAATCACTTTGCAGGTGTGCAAGCTATCAGTGTCCTGAGTGCAGTAATAATGGCCCTGACCGGCTTCTCTAGGCACTCTACTCCACACCCAGGGGACACCACAGAGGCTCAGCCCCAGGGTCTCACTTTCTCTGAGCTACAGGGTGTTCCTGTCTTGCAGCCTCTCCTCAGCCCTGCCCCCTGGGGGTGCTTGGACCTGGCTCTGGACCTGTGCTCCAGGCGTACTCTCCTGGATGGACACCAGAGTCTGTATGCTCTTGCTTGCCCTTATCTCTCTGTGTCTTACTGCTCCTGGCTGTACTTGCTGGTGGGACCCAGGATTTGTTTCACTGCTGACTGTGTCTGGGGCTATTGATGCACCCAGTTACAAACACCTGGCACTGCTGCCATGCTTAAGGCCCACCGGGACAGGTTGATGAGGATGTTGTCTGCTGGGGTAACTTTGGCTTCTGGCTCACCTTCTCTTGGGAAGCAGCCAGCTCTTGCTGCTCCATGGTGTGTTTGCACACAGAGCTGCAGAAATGGTGCAGAGATGGTACATGCAGATTGAAGGCAATCCTCTTGAAAATTTGAGCCATGCTCTTTAATGTAACTTTAATTAGGGAAGTGTTGGCAGACCAAAAATTGAAGCAGTAAAAATAGCACCATTATAATGTTTGACTCTTTTAGTCTGCAAAACACTGGTTCTTTATGAATCAGAGCTCTGCTATCAACCTGATTTTTCCAAGTGACTAAATGTGTTTCTGTAGTTATTTTTTCCCTAGCATCATTTGCAGGAAATGTAAAGACTTACACTGCATATGAAAACGGGGAATCTTTCCAAATAATTTCTTTACTATTCATTTCTAATCTGTCATGCCTCTTAATGCAGCTGAAAAATAAACTTCACCTGCATGGAAATATCCATTTAAAAGTACAATTTATAGACAGGTATTTCACAGTGTTCTTATTTACATACTGTCAAAGGGTTGCTAGTGTTTATTAAACTTCTAGCCACTTTCTTCAAACAGTGATAGGAAACTTTTCTGAGCAATATAACTTGCAAGGAGGTAATGAGGTTCAGCTGTGTCACAGAATTGTGGAATTAAGTTGAATGAGATTCAGACTAAACACAAATGTTTGCAAAAACCCCATGTAAATTTTTCAAAACAACAATAAAAAAAACCCATTTATCTTTGTGTATCTTTGCCTTTGAACTACTATGTCTAATTATATTTTGTGAGCAAGTCCATGTCCATATTCAACTACACTTGTGGCTGACTTTTTTGTCAGCAACAGGTATAGGTCATAAAGCAGATGAACCTTTGGGATGTCTAACAGCAATGTAAGGAATATGGCTTTATTTTTTTGGACCAGAGTGGGTTCAAGCACACCCTTGTTAAGAGCTAAGCAGGTTAAGCAGAAGAACTTAACATGTTTGGGATTTACTAATACATTCAGTTGTTACTATGTGCATTTTTGCACCCTTCTTATGGGTGGGTCAAAATAATATATTTATCAAACTATTTTATCATGAGTTGCATCACTGAGGTGTTTTTTGTGCTGCTGAGGATTATTTCCAAATTTAATATATGTAAACATGTTCTAACTAGAAAATGCAGGATGTTGTAAAGAAACTTTAATCTTTTCCATAAATCGAATTTAGCAAATTACTCTGAGCAAAGAGTCCGTCTTTGTCACTGCGTAAGAACAATAGGGAAGGAATTACACAAAGTCAACTAATATTTTTCAAAAAAAGGAAAAAAGCAGGGAAAGTTGGGGAGAATGAAAGTATGTGTGTTTGTGGGGGGGGATTGTTGGCTCTGCAAACTGACAAACAATATCTACTTGAAATGTGGTTAGGAATTACCTGAAACGTGGAAGAATCTTAAAAAGATTGACTTCACTGTAAAGCATGAAGCGGTACCTCTACAGTCCAAAGAAGTGTTGGTTATCAGAAGAAAACGTGTACTTTTGGAGGTGAGATCAGTTCTGTGCTCTGAACCAAATGATTTTTCATTTTTTGTTCTGATAACAAGCTGGTGGCAAGCTTCACTGAACTGAGAAATTGTAAACTCTTAGAAAAGGCTGTCTAAAGCTAACAATTCAATGTTTCTGCGTAATGTATTCTGAATGAATCTGATAATTTAAAGCCCACTCCACCAAAATGGGAGTGATGCTTGTGTCCTCTTTATCTTCAATTATGTCTAATCTGTTTCTAATTTAAACATGATAATACTGTTGTCAGATCAAATATAGATTTTAAATGTTTTATTCTTCTCCATTGGGAATGTTTTAAATGTATGCGGGCTGTCTTTCAGGGCAGTACTGACTGGGTCTAATAAAGTTTTAGGTAAATTTAAAGGAAATAAGAGTGCTTAAAAGTGAAATGACTCATAGTTCCTGAGATGGAACATATTTAAGGAATGGCAGCTAAGGACAAGTAAGGGAACAGTCTCCATGGATTACCTGCTTAACCTCTAAGGAACCCTAATTCAGTAAGAAGGTTGTGTCTTTCGGGTTAAACAGTATGGGTTTAGAAACAGATGTTTTAAAAACAAAAGTGACCTTTAGGCTTGTTACTCAAGTATTTTCCAGGATATGGGTAAGTTAAGAATAACCATGATTTTATGAACCGTTATGACATATCTGTCACTGTCAATATGTTGGAGTACTAATCAGAGTTTACAATCAAAATAAAAACTGCATCAAAACTAATTATCAAGGTGTATTCTCAAGTGTTCCACATTGTGACAACAAAAAACGTAACAAAAAAGCTTTCCCAGCTAGACATAAATTTTGGAGAAAGTGTGGCTTACCTGATTACATTGAATTTTGACTGACCATTCTCGTGATGTCTACATTGAGGAATAGAAGTCCCACATAAAAGCAGCTGATAAATTATTTAAAAGAGGATTTGTTTCTCTTCCGTGATCAAGAACTAAATGAAGAATCCACTGGTATTCTTTGAAAATTCAGTTGATGAAACATTGAAATGATTCTAAAATATATTCTGATTGCAGGCTGATTACGAACTTTGGTCTCAAGTTAGAAGTCAATTTTTTATTTGTGCTTTCTCCTTGTCCTTTGATTTGTCAATGGAGTGTTGCTTGGGCTTGTGGAGCTCAGTGACTGCTGAATTGATAAAAATAAGGGGAGAGATGGTGATGTGTGTGGTATGGTCCCTTTTTTTGTTTACTTATTTTGGGTTTTTAGGGGGGTCAGGGTTGGTACAGAACAATCGTTCAGCTTTGTGTAATCTGCTAACTTGCTGTGGCTGCCCTTGATCTCACTGTTTGTGCCATTGATAAAGATATTAAAAAGCACCAGTCCCAAGACAGAGCCCTGAGGGACGCCACTCATCACCAGCCTCCACCTGAATGTAGAGCCACTGACCATAACCCTCTGGCTGTGCCAAATCAGCCTATTCCTTATCTGCTGAATAGCCCACCCTTCACTTTCATGTCCATTTCCAGTCTGGAGATAAGGATGTTCTGTGAGACTGTCGTGGGCTTTACAGAAAGTTAGGTAGATGACACCATTTTGTCTTCCCTCATAGAAGGCCACCATATTGGTCAGGCACAGTTTGTCATTAATGATGCCGTGCTGGCTGTCTCAGATCACCGGCTTGTCTTGTATGCGTTGTTTTATTGTAATTTTCACCTTGCTTAGGTTTGCAAGAGCTGTAATGGAAACATACATGGAAAGAAACTCTTTATAAAAATAATCTGAGTTTGCAGCATCATTCTTGTGATTTCCAAAAAATAATCCTAAATCCTACTTGAAGAAGACTTTACTACCACTTAGCCTTGAAAAGCAATGCTATGAGAGAGTGTCAAATTATTCTGAATGACTTTACACTTTCATATGGAAAACAGCAATGCTGAATAAGAAAAATAAATGCCATAGGGATACAAGCAGTTGATAATCCAGAAGCCTGAATCCTTAGCTGTCAGATGTTTCCTCTGAATTCAGAGGGAACTGCTCATGGCCTGTTGCTGCAGAGCAGAACCCAGGTCACCATGTTATATCGTGATAGGTCTAGATAGAAAAGAACTGGGGTAGATAGAAAAGGGCTGGGGTATGTCAAGCCTACATGGCTATGTTGCTGCAACTTTTTTCACAGATAGAGCACCCAGATTTCAGAAACTTTAGCTAGAGTAGGACTGCTGTTGTAGTATATTGTTTGGTGTGAGAGCCAGGAAATCCTCGTGCAGAAAACAAGTATCTTCTTGAGGTTTGTTAGTTCTTTGTCTCTTGGACAGCCTTAGTCCTCTTTTGAGCACACTAGCAGAGAGAGTTGATAAAAGGGCCGCACACTAGCTCAGTGTGATTAGGGCTAGTCCTCCGGGTAGCAGAGAGCCCCATGTTGAACTGACCTGAGTTGTCATCTTTTGTGAACTCATTCTGTTACAGTGTAATTCCTTGCTCATCCAAGCAGGCCTTGTCTTATCCTAAACAGCAAAACCATTGAGAGAAGTTTGAATTGGGAACTTTTCCAAATTAAGGGAAAGTTCAGATCCATACTTGAATATCTATGTTGGCACTCTCTTGGACTTTATTTCATCTCTGCTTCTCCATGAAGGAGTCTCTGGAATGAACACGTTTCCTTATAGAATAGAGCATCCAAGTATTAAATGACAGCAAGAGGGTTTTTAACCTTCCTATAAACTGGCAGGGTTGAATTAAAGACAGTTATGACACCTGAACTAGTCAGTGTAGGCTGTGTTTGGAGTCAATGGAGAGAAATGAGGACTTTCTGGGTGCAGTTCTTCTGACCTATTTGGATATGCCCGTTAGGACAGGATGGGTTACACACTATCCACTGCTAACTCTTAACTAGATATCCTCTGACTGTAAAACTGTTTCTAACTAGATTTTACATCAACTTAGCTAACTAGCTTTGTGTAAAACAGTAGGATTTTCTGTTGAATATTAGCTTAAACATTCATTTCCAGATTTTGACTATATTTATTAACATTCATATAATAGACTCTAATTGCTGTAAACTTACTTTTATCCCTTTTCTTATGCAAAAGATTAATGCATTTGTGTGACTTATGAGGATCCAATCATGAACAAAATCATGAACAAAAATAACTGAGAATGAGAGTTGCTTGTTCAAGTTTGTGCATAGATAACTTTTGCAGCCTAATCTGAGTGCTTTTGAATGGCAGACTCGGGATATAAAATTACATATATACACTTGGAGAACAAAGGTGGTGTTTAGCATTTTATTTATAATAAAACAACATAAAATTATATTAATTTGTATTTTTGGCTATAGCTCTCTTTTGTCTCTCTGCCTTACATCTGTTCTCCAGTGCTAAATATACAAATTGGTTTGCTCTGTTATTTACCTGGGAAAAGCTCATTTGACTGGTTTGCTCATTCATTGCACTGTTAAGTAGCAAAGTGGATGTCTAAGTGTGTGGCATACTGAGGATATCAATTGGCTATATGAATAGGAATGAAAAAAAATTATTCAAAAGAGGAAGAACTTTCTCAAATTTTGCCCTAATACCTTGGTAATTCAAATAGGTCCTAGCAGTTCCATTCCACAGAGCTAAATGCAGCTATTAACCTCTAATTAAACAAATGAACAAATGAAATGCTCACTTGGGACTCCCAAATGCAGAATTGTTTCAAACAAGCTACTTAATATTTATAATTCTGTAAACCTGTCCTCCTCTTATCCCTTACTGTATTTGAAATATTCCCACTTGTCTGCCACTTCTGTTGTTAGACTAGATAGTAAGCTGTCCAGATGAGAAATTATTTGCCTTGCCTTGCTTTTATATTAATTTGCAGGCTTCATGATTTTAGAAGTGTGTGTGTGTACAGGTATATGTCTAAATACATGTATGCTTATACATTTGTTTATAGTGGCGTAATTGACGAGTCCAGCAATTTTCTGTGAAGTGTTGACAGTGAGCAGACCTTTGTTTGTTTGCAGAGAAAAAATTCCATCATCAGTACATTGCAGGGGCCTGGCACTCACAGTCCCCTATTAGCTTTATGCATTACTGACCTCCACAGGCATTTTAGGGGAAGACACAGCAGGAAGAGATGAAGGTCAGTACAGAAAGTGTTATTGCTTTTACAGGCAAGTATTGTGTATTTAATCATTGTCTTACACCATTTTTGCATATATGGCTTGCTTGTTCCTTCTGGTAAGATTATTGGTCCACAAGAATTTTTTCTTATTTCAGTCTAAGGGTCAGTGAAAAGGAGCACTGTCAAGTCATGTCACACTATACTTCAAAACCCCAGTGAAGCTGTGATCATGTCAAAGTTCTCTGGGTGCCACTGCATCCAGATCAAGACACAATTGTGTGCATTACTCTTCCTCATTGGTTCATGCAAAGTTTTTCTGTGTATATGAAACCCAGATTTGGAGATGTGATGAAATGTGAGTTGAACCCCTTCCTGTCCTATTCCAACAGCTGGATTTCATATGTTTATTTCCTGTTTGCATAGAATTTATTAATAATTAAGCAAAGTTGCGTGATACTCATTAACATGTGTTTACATTTTGAATACAAAAAGGCTCTTCCTTATCTATTAACACCGCTGAAAGTAAAGTGAAGGGAGTCAATATTTCCTTCAGCATCCAGATGTAGATTACTGGAGTTGCAGGAAATCCTTGAAGCTATATTTGAGTTTGAATAGACATCCAGGGAATGTTTTAATGTGTAAAATTCTTTGACTATCTGAAAATGTAAATCTATTGGCTAGGTAATGGAAAAAAATGAACAGGTCTACAATCTTAGTGAATTTCCTGATACTTCTCTAACAGCAAATACACTGCTTTCTAAATTTTAATAGTTTTCATATGTTAAGGGTGATTTTGTGATGAATGGGGGCTACCATGTGTAGAATCCAGCTTACCATGATGATGGGCACTGGGCAGCAATTCTGTCGGGTCGCAGACAGTAGCACTGACCAGAGGCACCTTGTTACATGCAGTGGAACCCTGAAGACACGGCCTGATTGTTGAAGGATTCCCACAAGTTTGTTAATGTATTATTGGAACTGTAGCTCATTTACACTAATACTGATTTAGCACATAAAAATCTTGGTCGGGGAACACACAGACAAATCTTTAAAATTCAATTTTCAGGGCAGAATTGCTATCTTTTATTGGACAAAATGAGGAAATCAAGTTAATGATCTGACTCTATGCTCTTCATCTTCTATTTCAAAGAAATAAATACAATTCGTGCCTGTATGATAGCAAGCTTTAGATGAGCTCTTAGCGGTTTGTGGCACTAAAGCCACAGAAACATGGCTTATCAGCAACAAAGTAATGCAGACATAAACTGTGATTAAAAAAAAAAAGAAGAAAGTGTAGATGGAGCATTGTCTAGTAGGCTTTAAGTGACTGCAGAGTACTCAGTTTTCCAGGGGCATGCTACTGTCGTGTTGCTACAAATGTCTGGCTCGATTCCCAGGCCTGCGGCTCAGTTCTTGAATGGCCAGGATCAGGAAACACCACAGAGTTATGGGGATATGTCATAAACAAAACAGGCTCTGGGTATGCCTCATGCTTAGCACATATGCAGACTGGATATTTGAGGAAGGAACTTTGAAATAAAGCTGTTTGGGTTTTTGCTCAAGTTTTCTGAACCTATAAACTCTCCTCAAGTGGTCTAAGAAACAATCTGAAATTATTCTGTCTGTGAACTGTACAATATTACAAACTTAGACTTCAGACTTAGTTTAACTCACCTTGCAAAAAAAGCACTACTAGTTCATTATCATAACCCTCCTTTGGATGGAAATGCATTAGTGGTATCTGCCCGAATAAGCAATGAAGAGTAGTGAGAAGAAAAAGCCTCACCTAGTAGCATGTGAACCCACAGTGTCTGCCTCAATTTGTACGTTTTCAGTATCTGACAGTGAATGATAACATTATTGCAATGGTATTTACAGGCACTGCTAGAGTATGGGGTCTGTCATTTTTTTCTATTCTGAATTGTTGTGCATGGCTTTAAAAAGTGCCCGAGGCTGAAATGTGTTTCAGAGGTCGTCAAGGAGGAAACAAAGTGGTTTTTTCACTACTTTTTATGAAATTCGGCAAATCAATTTGAAGTTGGAGGAGTTCCAAACCTAAATGCACGTTATTATGGATTCAGATGGATAAGACGGTTCCTGGTGGGGATAAGTTTGTCATAGTGTCTTTCAGGAAATTATACAACTGTCTTTCATTTTCTTCTATATTGCTTTAGCGTAAAGAAAGGAGGTTTCAAAATGGCCATTTAATAATCCCCTAGAAGCATAACCTTTGCAGCAATCCTATTTTATAACATAAGAACCATGAAAACCTGGCCTTGGATGGATTATAACAGAATCCTGTCTATTGACTTATATTTTATGATTAAGTCACTAATCTGGCATCCAGCTTTACTTGCATTTGTTCAGAATGACAGGAGTCCCTTTCAGTGGTCATCACAGATTTCGCTTTTCATCAGCTTTTCCTCAGAGGTAATTGCAGCTGTACACAAGCCATTCAGTCTCCAAAAGACGACAAAATTTATTTTAATGTCCATGAGTGCACAGTTACCTCAGAGATGAAGTTATTGTTGTGGAAGAATAGGAGAAGCTCCTTCTGCTCTGATGAAACAGAGTGCCTGACAAGATTAGGAAGCAAAAGATCTTCCTGATTTTTATTTTTTTATTTGTTTTTACATGGGCATAACATTGTTCAGTTTTTTAAATATAAGTTGATTTAAGCTTGAACTCATTTTACAGAACCCAAATCTTTTGTAAAGCTTATTTCTAAATACATTCTATTGGTTTTAGTATCTTGTACTATAATGATTTTGCCACTGCAATTGCAGTCACTGTAAATGGGAGTGTTGCAGCTAACCGGTTTTTGTTAATCAGAATTTTTGATACTAGTGATTTACTTGAAGTTTTGAATTCAATGAATCATTAGTCCCAAAGCAAAACCATATGTTTCTGCAAGTTAGGTGGACTTTTTTTACATTTTAGTCCACTGATTTACATGTGGGAGATACTTACAATTGTGGTTATTCATCATCTTCAAATGTCTCCTAGAGCTGTTTGAATAGTAGAGTAATTTCTCAGGAATAGTCACTTCATACTGGTGCAGAGCACCCAGACAATGAGTTACTTAGAGCAGCTGCAATGCAACATTGTTTACTGAATACATATTCCAGGTGATTTTTTCCAGAGAAGAAGTTCAAGAGAACTTTTGGAATTTTTTTTTTCATTAATTCCATTAAAAGATCCAGTTTTATTTGGAGTCATTGCATATACTAAAGAAGGTAAATAATGTATATTTCTGCTTTCAGTTTCCTTGAGTGTCAAACATTTACCTTAATTGATTTTTCTTTGAGAATCTCGAGAAAAATTCAGTCAATACATTTTATGACTGTAAGAGAGATATACCTGCTTATCTCAAGTTTGAAATTTAGTTTTTTCTTTTTTGTTACTTGCACACCTTTCATCAATTAATGCTACTGAAAATACATTGAATAAGAAGTGAATTGATTCCTAGTTGTGGAATTTTAATACCTTAGAAATGTGTTTTAACTTTGAAAACAAGCAAAAAATCAAACCATAAAGTTAAGGATTCCTTTCCTATAACAAAGGACAAAAATCTCTTAGGTTACTTTTCAGCATCAGTAGGTTTTAAATGTTGAAACTTATATTGTTGCATTAGTATACCATACATATTCATAAATATTCACCTGCTGATGAGCTGGAAACCATGGGCTTTGCTTAGAATGTAGTAGGAGCTGTTTGTTTATTTTTTAAATTTTATAGACAAGTATTAAAGATTGGATGAAAACTCCATGGAAACAAATAAATGATGAGCACATGGAGATGGAGCTCAGAAGATTTGCAAATGTGATCATTTCCCTAATGAACAGTGTTTCACTACTTGAAATAATCTCTCATGTTCTGAGTACTCTGCATTATGTAGGAGCCTGTAGCTTGTTAAATTCCCTTCATTAGAGGGTTTTTGAACTCAAAGGATTAAAAAAATTGGGGAAACAAGTATTACAGGATTGAACTCCCAAATCTCAAAGTACTTCTGAAAATATCCTTCTGAGTTTATTTTTTCTTCCATAACCAGCAAATTACCCAGCTGGCTTTCACGTAAGATTCAGAAGTCAAATTCCAAGATGCAGTCACTACCCTGCTTGCTTCTTTATTGCTTCTGTCTTTTTGTTCACAACTGTCTGCTGTGTAAGACACAAAGACCTGTCAAAGCACTAGGACATAGGATATGCGCTTTTGAATCAATGATTAAGCATCTGAAAAGAGCTGAAGTTTAAGAAGTTAAACCTTCTTGTAATTCAGAACCCAGAAATTATGGGCACAATAGTCTTTATGTTCTGGATTTGCAGAATTTTGGATAACTTTATTCCTGAAATATTTGTGCTTTATTTCTAAGGCAAAGTTTATCAGGTGAATAACACATGGAGACTTTTTCTTTGTTCACCTGCACAGAGGAGCTGTGAGATAAACAGATATGTGCAGCTAAAGCAGTAGGAGAAATGGCAGTAGAATGAAATAGATGCACACACACAATGGTGAATGTAAACTAACATCCTAAGAATGACTTACAGGAATTAAATACCAGCTGGACGCATAATAATCCAGAATCTGTTAGATGTCTCTCTATTCTACCCCACTTTAAAAACTGAACTATGAAATAAACCCCCAATGTTTTGGGGATATGAATGATCAGGAGGTGAAGGAACTGCTAACTTAGAAGAAACAAGTGTAGAAGGTAACAATTCTCATTCTTTCCTATCTTAAAAATTTTTACATATATTGGGGACTTATATGAACTTAAACATACCATTGGTCAGTCCTCCAAATGTTGCAAAGCAGTCTATATAGACAAAAATTTCACTTTGATTTGGGGCAGAAGGATGAGGTCACCGCGTATTTAAAGATTTGGTACAATGTGGGGTAACATCAAAGTGAAATTGAAGAATGCCTCAGTAGTTGGGGCACTTTCTAAAGGCTGGTGAGACAATGGCTGAGGTCTCTTGGGGGAGAAACCTGAATGGGAGCCTATCATATGCTTTTGTTTGAATGTAACTCTTTGAGTACCAACTGTTTGAACAAGAACTGTCTACTGAATTTTATACAAATTTTTTATAGGTTTTGTTTTCCACAGGGAAAACTTCCTTACTGTATGTCTTGCTATCTCCTCATCTTTCTAAATATAAGAAATATATTTACTTGCCCCTATATAGGCTCCTGTGGATAGGAAAATGCTATTAGCCCTATTTTACAGCTGAGAACTTGAAAGTTCTGTGATTCTTTAAATGACACCTTCAGAACTTTTGTGAAAGCAAATCTCCTAAGCTCTTAATGTTGAACTTGCCCTTCTTGGAAACAAACACTCCATTTCTAATTACAAGTCTGATGTCACCAGTGCAGTAAGTTAATTTCAAATCCTGTAGATGACCTTAATATCTTATCAAGACAATGTAATGTTTAAGGAACTTCTTATTTAGAAATCGGCAGACCAAAAATATTTTGCATAAATGAGTTGGAAAACATCATGATTAAAATAATATGAATCCGTCTGGAGAAACGATGTCCTTACTGGTGAATCATTTATCAACCAAGTGATTTTCTTATGTGCATGCTTCAGATGTGCACGTAACAGACAGAAACAACTGTTCCTTATTTTGAGCGGTGACCAGCTGTGTCTATGTGCTCAAATGGTTTAACCTGTATTTCAGCAGAACAGGAAGTGTTCTGGTACACAGAGCTGCTTTGCAGATTAGACTTCAGGTTTATGATGCTTTAGAAACACCGATGACCTTAAAGCAATGGAAATACTTTCATTTTCACAGCATATTTCCTCTGATGATGTCAAACACCTGTTTAGAGAGTAAGATTATATAGAAAGATTGCAGTACAGAAAAGAGAAGAAGTACTTGGCTCTGTTCAGCCCCATTCATTTTGTTCTGCTTTGGTTTCATTTCCTTCAATAATAACTAATATTTCTAACAAACCTGTTATAGTAATTCTAAAAACAGTTCTAAAAAGACCAATAACCAGAAGGATTCTATGATCCCTGTGGAAGATGTGAGTCCCACTTTTTCTCTATGATGCCACTTCCTCTCTGCAATTGTTTTACTGAAAATCATTTCTGAGGGTAACCATTCAAAGCAGAGAAACTTTTCATCCTAGATAGTTGTGTTCTTTAATCACTCTTCTTAGCCCAATGAATATTATTCTAAATATAGGTTTCTTCAACATCTATCAACAGATTGCAAAGCACTAAAGTTATTTGACAATGTTACCTAAAATTTGGTGACAATAAGAATCTGGCAGTATAAACAGTGGTTATATGTACTTTTCAATGCCCTGTGTTTTGTGAAGAACATGTCAGATTATTGAGTGGTGTATTTTCTTGCCTAGTTTTCTGCTGAATTGAAAGATATGAACCAAATAATTCTACAGACCTTAGCATCCCTGTGCAGACAACATTTCCTGTTACATCTAATAGGAGAAGCTCAGTCGATCCTGAGGTCAGAGCCAATTAGACAGCATTGAGGAGAACTCAAGGGAAAATGGGTATCTTTGTTGTCCATTCTGTTACCCTAGAACCATTTGCTAATTGTACAAAGCATGACTATTGTCTGTATTCTTTTTTCTCTCCCCTTGAGGCTCACTGAAGTGTAATTTTATGCAAAGATGATGGAAAGATTGTTGTTGAAGCTGAATTAGAAATCTCAGAATGTAAAGACTCATCTTCCTAAATAAAAGTATCCTCACACACTGGAAATGAAATACCTTAGTGGATTTGAGGAGGCAGTGTAACCAGAGCCACCTAGGTTTAGGGGCCAGAACAAGTGTGTACTGAGGTTTAGACAGAATTGCCTGACATGCAGCCTCGGCTCCTGAGAGGAGCAGGAAGTTTGGATAATCAAAAATAATTAGTCAATTTCTTTTCCCCACCAAAAAAACCCCCAAACACACAAAAAACCCCTGAAACACATTAACATTTTCTGTGGGAAAATGATGCTTTGGGTAAATTTCCTGTCAAGAAAAGTAAATGAAACCATATATGGTCCATCAAAAATAGAATTTTGACTGAGTCATTACTGTAGTGTGGCATAAAGCAGAGGTCCCAGTGACCAAGTAGCTCCACAGTTCATGCTGTTGGTTCCCTCGGGCCTCTACTGGAAACTGCAGTTAGTTATTTTTATTTCCCGCTCCTCCCCTGTGGAACCTGAGTCTCTGCTGGACTGTGTAACCCATGACACACCATGCTGTCTTCCTGTAGTTCAGCCACTGCCACCAATAATGGGATGTAATGCAGTCACACAACAATGTGCAATATGAAATACAGGCTGCCTGGAGAATGTGAGCCATGGGGGATGAGAACTTAACCCAGGACTGTGCAGATGAATGCAGAGATTAATATTGACTCAAAAGGTGGAGATTAATATTGACTGAAAAGTTGAAAGATTTTGTCTTTTTGGGCAACTACTTAAAAAAACCAACCTTTTGTTCTGAAAGAAGTTTTTTATTATAACTATTAATTGCCATTCAGAAAAAACAGTATCAGACTATTCTATGACATGGAGATTTCATATTTGATCTGCTCAAATTGTGGATTGAGAAGGAACTTAAAATGAATAAAAAGAAAACCATTTTTCCTCCAGAAAAAGAAAATTTTATTTCCCGGGAGACTCTAGTTTCCCTTTATCACCTGTTAACCTCTCTTCTTCTCTGTTCTCTTGTCTTGCTCATGCACTCAAGTACCTGATCTACAGGCTAGTTTAAGAATTTTCAAGAGGAAACCAAAAGTCTCACCTCATTTTCCTCCTGAACTTTCATTCCTGCCTCAGCAACTTCAGTCACTCACTCATAGCACTCATATTTTTGTCTGAACCCAAGGTGCAAAGCGAACAGGGGAAAGACAGGTTGGATTTTACTTTTCCCACAGAGATATTAATTTTTTTCTACAGTAAGTAACTAATTTAATATTTTCAGTAATATTCAGGTTGTCTGAGAGAATAATAAAGTCTTATCCATATGCAACTGCAGGTCACTCAGCTTTAGTGTCATCTTGCTTGTGCTGCTCAACTAGTGATTTTGACCTTGGTGTGAATGGATCATTCACTCAAGTGATGAGAGTTAATTTAGCCTTCATAATAGCCCAGAGCTCAACATTTTCAGAGCTGCAATTGTTTCAGTGATGCCAAATTATATGCAATCACTGAGTAATATGAACAGTGACACTGCTGTGTCTTTGGATGTAGGCCACCAAAATCATTCTTTTCATACTGGTAGGAAACAGGCTAAAAATTCATTCAGTGCTGCACGTTGCAGAGTGTATGAGCTGTGTTACTGCATAAACAGTATACTGAGAGAAAATGAAGTTTGGTGATTTTTACCCCATTTTTTTGTTCTATAGCTCTTTTCTCCTTTGAGGCAACTCTATGGGTTCCATTTCAGGGAAATCTCCATTAAATTCTCTCTCTTGGATCCACAAGCTTTTATATCCTATTATTAGAGCTTGGGGAGAGAGGCACAATTCAAGACAAGCATACAAAAAGTGAGTTATTTTCATCTGTCTCTGCAAATTCACATAAGGTGTGAAGTAGGACTTTTTAGTCAAAGGAGACTGGGTGAAAAGAGCAGAACACCAAAGGTTTTATTCATAACAAACCTGTGTTCTGAGCAGGCAGATCACAGTGTGTTTTACAGGACTGAGGTCTTTCACAGTGTAACTTGTGTAGCTCAGAGCCCGGGGTTAGGACAGAGGTTGTTCTGTCCTCCAGGGTGCTGAGCTCCAGTCACCTGGTCTGCCCAGGTTCCAGGTCTGTATGTTTTGCTTTTTTCCAGGAAACAGGTTTAACAAGAAGATCTTCAGAAGCAACATGACAAAGTCTGCGATGTTATTAACACTTAGTAATGATATTTATATGAATTTCTTCCATAAGATGTTAGAGGAAATAGTATTTACATTAGGTAGAATAACAGTGAATTTAGAAGGAACTCCACAACTTTTTTGCAGAAAAAATCATTGAAGCTGCAGCATGTGAAAATAAGCTACAAAATCAGCTGAAACAATTGATTTGTTAGATATTGAGAGTCTGTGCTAAAGATGGTGAAATCTTCAAGGATATAAAAGAATAGTTGGAAATAATCTGAAAGTCTGCAATCACAAGTAGGTATGAGAACCTGTTATGCACAAAATGTATAAAAATGGTAATTTTAAAGACATGAGTCTTATGGTGTAAGTCAAATCTTTGAAACCTTAGTGGTTTATAAAATTTAAATGCCAAAATCAAGTGATCTCTAGAAAATATTACACTGCTTTCCACTGCATCAATCTCGTAAGGATGTGTGTGTTTAAAATCTTGTTTCTTTCATCAGTGCGAACACTCCCCTATTGCAAAGGTGGGATTCTGCATCAATCAGCTTTTTAAAATCAGTGCCTTAATATCTTTGGCAGGCTTTGTCAAAGATTTGTCTTGAAACCATTTAAAAAGCAGATTTGCTTATTTGCTTATTGTTATTTCATAGCAAGTGTAATTTAGGACTGTTCTGGGTTCCCCATCCCCTTCCCTCCCTCCCCTCTCACCTCCCCCAAAAAAATAATTCCAAAAATACTTTATTGTTTTTGTTCAGAAGCATCCTTTTTTAAATAAAGATGTCCAGATGCCTGGGAATAAGTCTAATTCATAGTGCCTGCCAGTGGCTTCTAGGGCCACCTCTTCAGTGTCACCATTCCCATCAGGATGGGGAATTACTTAGCAGTCTGATGTAGGAAGCTGTTCAGGGATCCTGCTTTTCATGTTCCTCTGGCACAAAGAAGTCATCATGATCAAGGCACTCAGGCCCCAAAGAGTTGTTGTTTCCCTCCCGTCCCCAGCTCCTGCATTTCCTGTAGTAATCATGAAGTGTATTGTGACTGTTTCGGAAGCAGAGTTTTAAAGCATACATGAGATACTTTAAACATCTATTAGCTTTATCACTTGTGCAGTTACAGACTAGGATTCCAAGTGCAGTATCAGACTAGTATTTATCTCTTCTGAAATTAAGTTCTGGGAGCCAGCAGAAAAGTGTATTTTTGTTATTAAGGAGTAAAATTAAAATTGTAAGAAAACAACACCATTATTAGTTTGCGAAAGTTATTTGCTTTGATTAAAAGCACCAATAAATGTGTCTTGGTTCTATAACTGCTCCATTTAGCACTTGACATATAATAGGTTTTTTTCCCCACAGTGTAATATCTCCATTGAAATATAATTATTTTGCAGATTGCTCAACTGAATGCCCTTATAAACATGCTGTTAGGGGAACTCACCCCTGGTGATCATCAGAACATCATGACAATATGCACAATTGATGTACATGCGAGGGATGTTGTAGCCACGCTTATAGCACAGAAGGTAATTTGTTGCAGAGCAATTACACTAATGCATTTTTAAAAGCATAAAATAAAGAATAATTTCATTTGTTGAAAAGATATTCTGGTGGCTTATGTATGGCAATGACAGAATATTTTGATTAAATCCATTTTTGTCCTTTTATATTTTTTGCTTTAGAGTTAGATAATTACATTTACCAGTTAAAGAATTAACATATAAAAATATATAGATATTTTGTCCAAATATTTAAAGACTTCCGTTAAAAATGCATGCTGTAATATGACAGCAAGTTTCTCATTAATTTGCCTCCAATTACTGATCTTTTCACAACTAACATAAATCTCACACTTATGGAGACAGCCAGAAAGTTTAATATATACAAAATTTAAGATAGCAATTGTGTTATGTTTCCAGATAGTTTTTGGTTTTTTTCTATAAATAGGTTTTATTTCCATATCAGTTTCTGAGGTGGAGTCTGTACTGCTAACTCTTTCCATGCCTGACTTCTGCACTGCCAGTGCCTACTTGCAGTAATGTTCTACTCCATCTCCAGACTGTGAGTACTCAAACAGGAAGGAGGTGGTGAGAGACACCATGCAATATCTGCTCCCTTATGCATGGTTAGGCAGGTGAGAGATAGCTGTTCTGTCTTCCATTCCTCCTACCTGCAACCAGCTGACCTCCAAAAGGGGCACAGAGCCCCCAGTTTGAATGAGCAGCTTCATTCCAGAGTCAGACACCTAGAATTTTTCTGTTTATTCATGAGCAGTAACAAAGGAGAAGAGAAAAACTGTGTAGGTATGAAGTGTGTGTGTGTGTAGTGCTTATCTGTTCACCCATCCTCTATAGCCTGTCATCTTTCCATGCATCTGTTGCATTTTAACATTTACTCACTGTAAAATCCAACTTTTGGCAACATATAGCTGCCAAGATCAAGCATTATGCTGTTTCTCTGCATTTCCAAACACTCTCCCATCTCCACAATACTTTATTATAAGTCTTAATTTTGCTGCAGACCAGACACAGTATTGAGGTTTCTCAGGAATCCAGTCTTTACATAAATGGCCTAAATAAATAGTTCAAGATGAAGACCATAGTGAACTTGTGAAGGTAAAATTGTTTTACTTGAAAGAATGAAATAGAAAAAATTCACAGTACATTACTGCAGTGTGCCATGAAACCTTGTCCATGACAAAATGGTCTCTTAACCTTTTTAACTGGTTTTCTGTAAAACTGAGGAAAAAAAGCGAAACCAAAAGCAACACAAACAACAAAAAGATCCCTTAACAGTCTTACAGTTGCTGAACAAAATCCATTCTACTGAGCATAATCACTTTGTTGTGGTGTGATGCATAATAGCAGTTGCATCGAAAATTTGCGGCAATTTAAAATATTCTTTTCACTGAAATTGTTTATCCACATTGCCAAAGCCTTTAAGGAAGTACTGATGTTTTTCACATTGTCAGGAGCAGCTGTTCCTATCTGCTGTGTCTGTCTAACTGCTAACTAGGCAGATGGCACACTGTGGCTGAGGTGTGTCTGTTGTGTACAGGACCAACTTTTCTGGCTTATAGGAAGCACAGCTGCCATGCTATTATGATGATGATGATCCTTATGTATTTCAGACATTGGAGGTCTTACAGGGAGCTGCATGCTTTGAAGGGGTGGTTAAGGTCTTCAGTACACCAAATAAGAACTTAAATAATCAAACTGACAAGCTGTGTGGAAATATGGAATCCCTATTAATGATAATTTTGGGTAGGGGTCAGGGGACTCTGTAAAAACCAAGTAAAATTATTTGCCACAGATACAAACATCTCAATATGATACAGCATGTAAATATCAGTATAAAGTACTTCAATATCTACTAGAGACAAATACGTTTATGAATTAATAAGTATGTTTTACATCATTAACTCTGGTTAGTTATTCAAAGAACATGCTGTAGAATATACTGGACAGTGAAAACTAGAGAAGGCCTAAGATTTTTGTCTCAGTTGGAAGAAACTTGATGCATAGTATATTGGAACCAGCAAGACTTCTTTTCCTGTGTCTCACTTGTAGTAATTAATATATTAATATCTACTTCTTTTTCTTCTAAAGAACTACTTCCTTAATATTTTTGTGCACTGGGGTAGCATAAGAGAGCTGGAGGCAATACTAAGATGTGTCTGGGGCTTAAGGAAGCAATGAAGTGCTGACCAGATGCTGCATTTCCTGTTGATTTAAGGCATTAGTTCATTAGGCCTCTAATCAAAACCATGTGGTCTGCTAACAAACCATTTCATCACCTGAGTGCTGGAGCATGCACATACTGTTTCCAGCTAATTGGGACCTGATCCAAGTCAATGAAAAGTCTCTTGTTGGCATCAATTGGTGGTAGAAGAGGTTGTCTGAGCATGGTTGTCCTTGTTATTGTTTGTGTCTTCACATAGCTCAGCTGAAAATATTTTAGCCAGAAATATGGAATTATTGTATCTTTTCTGTGTCTTGTTAGCAGAGTTTATGTTCCAAATCTCGGCCTTGTTACAAAATTTAAAAAAAAAAAAATATTAGGGGCCCATCAGTTTGATGGGCATAATTGTTTGTTTTTTAGAAATCCCACTGCTAGCCTTTATTTTCTAAAGAAAGAGGTCGAGGTATTGAGCAGACATGGAGATTGGTTCACTATTTTAGTCCTGAGTCAAGAGCTGAAACTACTTGAGATACAGACTCAGCAATGTCACCTTAATAGTGCTTATGTTGACCACTACTGTGTGTACAGCAAAAATGTCCAACTTCAAAGCTTACAGCAAGGCTTGCTCTTGATGGCAGTAGAAATGACCTAATAAAATCATAATCTGCAGTACTTTCTAAATAGCTGCAGCCTTAAAATCATGAACAAATACAATAAGAAATTAGAATTGCAATTGTGTAACGTTTGTTTCTTCAGCCTAATGCAATACTATCACTCTCCAAATATAATTTTATAGGTTTGGAAATAGTTGTAAGAACAATAGCTTCCTTTCACATGGTAAAAACAGCTGATGAGAAAAGCAGGAAAGTTGATCATTTAGATTTCACCAAATGGGAAGAGGGAGATATCAATTATCTCTTAGGTAAAGCTGTGGGATCAATGTGTCGGAGAGGTGTACAAGAACAAAAAAAAGGAGGATGACTCATGGAGTGGAAGGTGGAAAGACAGAGCATCTTGATCAGGAAAGGACAAAAGAAATAGTCTGATTCCTCAGAAGCCGATGGAGGCAGACCTGCAAGCAAAGTACAAGGTGAGCAGTTTACAGCAATAACAAGAAATACTGCAGGGTTAGAGGATCATGCAGAGATAGTCACAGAAGAAAGCAGAAGTACTGCAGTGCTAAGGGAAAAGGTTTTCAGAAAGTCACAGATATCAGAAAGCACATGGAAGACAATCACAAAGGTGAAGAAGATGAAGATCAAGGGCGGAGAAGAGGACTAATGAGCCTGGGAGATTTAGCACAAGCAAGGAGAAGCACTGGTGCCTGCTGCACAGGAGATGAAAGAAGAGAGATTGATAAATAGGAGAAGGGATTTCTTCAAGCAGGTGAAAAATATCACTGGGTAGGAAGTGAAGAAATCTGCCTTGATTGAGGCAGAAAAATTTGATGAGGCAAAATCGAAAGAGAAGAATCGGTGAGAGTTCTTCAAGAGCATTTACATATGCTAAGAGAACAGAAGAAATTCCTGCTTTATTTTTTGAAGGAATGCTGGCATTTGCTGTTTCAGGGTAAGATGGCTTTGGGGTTGGAGAGTTGAGGAAACAGCACTATGGAAACATCAAATGAAAGATGCATGCATGATGGAATTTACTCATGGGGCATCACAATCAAAATACACTGTTCTGTTTGCCTATGTTCAGTTTTACAAACCTGACTCTGGGAAATAACAGCTTAGGGAAAAAAACCTGAGCAACCAACCAAACCAACAAAAACCTTGCAAATTAAACCAGAGCAATTTATTTCTTTCTTGAGGAAATGTTGTATTTTGGAATGAAACATGCTCTGTGAGTAGCTGCCCTGCTTTCTTTGGGTTAAAACTACCAGAGTGTGTCAGGCATTCCTCAGGTAGCCTTCGTGTTTCCTGCTGCAGCAGAAAGAAGATCAAAGGTGTCAGCTGCTCACCCTTCCCCAGTGTTACTTTGTCTTTCAGTAGTAATTTCTGGTTTGGCTTTTTTTTTCCCCAATGGGTAGAACTTGCAGGTATGTTAGGCACAGAGAGTCCCAGACTTCACAAAGGGTATGTATTATGCTATTTTGACTGATGTAATATTTTTCAGTTGATCAAAATATTTTTCTGCAGAAATCTCAGGAATGGTGACTGTACTTGTGTGAAGTCAATCTTATGAGAGTAATTTCATAGAAAATTTGGCCCTGAACACTCAGATTAAAAATGTGGCACAAAGCTTGAACCAGGTACAGCCTGCTAGGATTGAACACTGCATTTCACTGAGACCAGAAGAATTTTTGTACAGAAGGAAGAAACTGAGAAGAATCTTCCCACTGTCCACAGCCTGTTATGAACTGCCTGTTATTTTACTGCTTACTACTGGTACTGTGTCAGTCATAATTATTACTCCAAGTTTATCATCTAAAATAACAAACCATAGGAAAGAGTAGGCTGTGACAGAAAAAAAATTGTTTTGAGTCACGGAGGTTGACACATCTCAATAGCCTTTATACTTTTTTGCTGTTTCTCAAGCTAAGCAACCAGAAAAGTGAGACAGAGGCACACAGAATCCATGTGCTATAGATGTATGACTGTTTAAAATGTTCTGTTTTCTCTTGATTTTATTTATTCAATGTAACAAGAAACATGAAGCCAATGACAGCAGTGCTCAGGAAATACATGATTGGTTTTAAATCCATTCTGATTTTAATTTTGATGATTTTTTAAAACAAAGAAAGTGTTCTCTCTAGGGCAGGGTTAGTGATTAATTTTACCAGTATTTTTGGAACCTGAATTATTGTAGTTTGAACAAGACATTGCTCTTGTGCCCTTTTGTCTCTCCTATTGTGTGCTCTCCTGTGATCAGGTCCTCTTGTCTAGTGTATTTCAATATATTATATGTAACAGCCAGTAAGGGTCTTTTCCAACCAAAATGTTTCTATGAGTCTATGCTTGTGTGGATCTCTGGGGGTTAGCCTCATAAAGACAGGCTACTTTCCAATCTCTCTAGAATAGCCTGTTTCCAAAGTAAGTAAGTCCCTTAAACGACACAGTGGAGCCCTCTTTGGAAAGGTAAACTTCTCACTTTTCACCTCAGTGAATGCAAAAGTATCCCTTTGTCTATCACCAATCAGAAAAGATGAGGTGTGCCATTGGAGTTTTTCTGCTGACAGGGTTATCCTTCTAACACAGGTACCAACAAAAGTGCCTATAGGACCTCCTGAAATCTTTGTGAATCAAATGGACTATGTTTAAAACACTCCACAGAAAGGTCTATCTTGTTGTTCTGGGCCCTCACCACTGCAACAGGCTCTTTTTCTCTTTTACTATTGCTAGTTTGAAGTATCTATAAAGGTTTATGGCAAACCAGAGCATTGGAATGCTTTTATGAACTCAGCTGCATTTCTGTAGATTTGCTTTCTGTTATGGTACTTTGAGTTAAGACACTGCAGGGTGGGGTTTGGCAAAAGAATAAAGTTAAATTAGAAATAAAGTGATTTTTCAGGCTTAGTTTTGTGTTATCCTATGGCACAGTAACCTTTTTTGGTTTTTAAGGGAGACTGCTGAATTGGAAATGGCAGGTTTTCATAGTAGAAATCCAGGAAAGAAAAGGGGGGGAGAAAAAGAAAAAGAAAAAGTCTCCCAGAAAATATTAAAACTCTTTTTAGGTGGATACAAAAACTCCTCTCCTCCCTTTTTTTTTTTTTTCTGAGTTATAGCACTGGGTCTTAAGGTATTCCCAATAAGAAATGGGCAAAGGATAGAGCTGAAGGTCAAGAAACTGACATGAAGACAGATTGGTAGATAGATCTGAGATAATTAAAAATTTAAGATGTACTGGGATATTCCATTGCAAAACAGGCTACAGAAGACTGTAAGAGAGCTAAAATAATTAAGAATTTAAGCTATATGAGACTGTGTGGCAGAGACAAATTTTTTAACTTAAGAAAAACCTGGATATTTTCTTCCCCTGAAAGTACCTGAAATACATCGGTAAAAGATGGTATAAAATAGTAAAGCATTGCTGGTTTATTAGAGCTTTTTTTCTGACCATCCCAAGAGAGATTTACCACAAATTTTCCTGTGTGTATATGCTAAATTCAGGTTTCAATACCTTTCTCATTTTATTGGATCATCATTCTAGGAAAGCATATAGGCCGCCTTTTTTGAAAATTCCTTGGTATAAAATCAGTCTTTTGTGCTTATCAAATTCTGAAATATTTATGTCTTTTTAATCTCAGACAAGAAAATGTTTATTGATCTGTGAACTACTAATGGGGTTTTCTTAATCTTATCTTGTTTCTTGCTAATATTAACAATTTGTTTCCTGTGCATTTTTAGGTCTGAAGTTGTCCAAGTCCAAAGGCTGCTATAAAACATTCTTATTGCTTATAGATACCTTATGAATTTGTCGCTGACATTAAGCCATTGATGCTTTTGACTGATCTATGGATTAGGCACAAATTCTCCTAATCAACAACACAGTAAGAGGATGATGGCAGTACAGCTCTGTCTCACATGTTCATGTTTTCTTTTCCCCCTGCAGGGCTTATACAATGATGATTTCAGACTTTGTGTGAAACAGTGTTGACATCAGAAGAGCCGCCAGTTCAAGGAGACTCATGAGAAAGTTAATCTATCTCTGCACATTGTATTCTGTCTACATGGGTGCTGGAGGAAAAAAATTAAACTTTTTGGTAATGCTGCTGCTAGGCAAGCATACTAAAGAATTTGGGGGGCAGGGCAGTATTCATTAGAAATGGACTATAGAGAGTTCCCAGCATATTCAGGAGCAAGAATGTGAGAAATACTCTTGGCATTGTACTTGAATTCTGGCAGCACTAAGAGAGAAAGCAGACAAGTCATTAGTGTACACTCCTGTATCAGCTCAGGTCTTGATTATCTCTTTCCAGTATCTTCAGAGAGTAGAGGAAAGGCTGCTAAAAGACCTGTCCTTTCTGAGAAAGCTTGGGTGCATAATTATATAGATTTACCTGGCCTTTTCCAAAGGCAGAAATGGCACCACTTCTCCAGTCCCTCTCCTTACCGGTCTTTCTGCTCTTCCCTTTTTTCTTAACTCTCAGTTTGTGTAAGTGCAATACTTTAAGTCCTTCCTGGTGCAGAGAGTCAAGCATGTCTCTCATGTGTGAGGGGACTGGGCCCCTCTCGCTTCCTGACACTGATAACATTCTGAAGTAGATCTGGACTGGGAGAAGATTCTTCTCAGTTTCTTCCTTCTGTACAAAAATTCTTCTGGTCTCAGTGAAATGCAGTGTTCAATCCTAGCAGGCTGTACCTGGTTCAAGCTTTGTGCCACATTTTTAATCTGAGTGTTCAGGGCCAAATTCAGAACAAATCTAATCAGATGCATCCCCTTGCTAAATAAAGCTGTCCTGTTCTCTGTAAGTTTGATTTTGATATGAAGCCATTGGCTTTACGACTGCATGAGTGCAGGTTTCCTATGCATGTGGCATTGCCTGATGCTCAGATGAAAACATCATGTCAGACATGTTTAATCATAACAGTGTTTATTCCTTTTACTCAGAATGTACCCCCTTCATGACAAATGTATGTAAATGCTGAGATAAAAATAGCATTTGACAAGATAGTTGGGTATGTTTCATTTTATTAACACATTAGTCAACTTATTCTGCTGAAAGTAATATGTGAATAGTAGATATGTATAAGATTAGCATAATTTTTTCCGTCAACATTTGTTCTGTGAGCTTTTTGATTACATTATTTTAATTAAGCAAGAAGTCATGACAAGCACAGGATTTCATGGTGAATATAGTGCTCCTAAAAAGGTATTATAAAGCATGTGGCTGAAAGCTGAATGATTGTAACCACTCAAAATGTGCATCAATAATTCCACAAGACTGACTAGAGTGCCCTTTGGTTCCTTTAATTAAGTGTATATTATTGAACAAGAAAAGCATTTACTGGTCATAGTCATCAGGACCAAGACTCTGCTCTTGCACATTTGTGTTCTAAAGCCTTCTGTGCTGTCTCTGGGATTAGTTTGCTTACGAAACCACACTGCAACTTTTAAATAGGTTTGGAGCACATCAAATTACTATGAAGGAGGCCAAATTATCTGCCTGGAATTGCACAATGTAGTAGGTGCCCCATGTCAGAAATAACAAAGATAAATGACATTATGGACCCAAAGAAAGTACGTATTTTCTAAATAAGGCCTGCCAGTCAGAGATTGGGAAATTGAAAATGTTTCATTTCTTTGTACCTGTCCCCTGGAAAACAAAGAAGAACCCTGAACCAGAATTCCTTTGTATGCAAAAAAGTCGTAGGTTAACAAACATCTGCTTATTTCAAACAGTCATAACATTTTTTTTGCACTTTCACTCAAAGATGCAAAGTAATTTGGATTTCTATGGCCAGGGTCTCAAAGTAATTTAATGTCTTTGTTGTGATTGTTGTTCTCGAAACAAAATGACTGAAGTAAACCTGGAGCTTATAGACCTGTGTTGGGTTTTGATATTACTTTGTGGATACTTAAATAGGAAAGTGCAAATGATAATTTCTGGACCTATGACAATTTAAATCCTCACAATTCCATAAAATGTTTCATTTTTGTTGTTGTTCACTAGTCCCACCTATTTTTAATAACCATTTAATGAGCTAAGTGAAAGATGATGTCTTCTCCCTCCAAAACCAGTCCTCTGGTAGGCATAAGATTCTGTTATACAAGAATACAGTCTTTCCTCCTTCTAGCAGCCTGATCTGAATAACTGAATGGAATAAATCTTGAGATAGTTCTGAGGTATCTACTGTTCTTTTTCCATGTAACAACTCCCTTTTTTTAACATGTCTGTCATTAATTAAAATGTTCATATTTTTTAAATTCAAGTTTGTTCAGAGAACAAGTAAAGTGGTGAAGTTTATTGCCCAACTAATTTGCTTATGCTGGATATAAACTGTTTTCTTCCAGATGTTGTAGAAGAACAAGTTGGGCTCCAGAACTTGGTAGGAGAAAGGAGCAAGCATTAGCCTGAAATTCCTTACAGAGTCTACAAAGGACTAAAATATTAGAGTTGGCTTGGTCTGGTGTTTTGTTGGTTTGGTTTTGTTTTTTTGGTTTTTTGAGGAGTTGCAACTTCCCACATCTTCAAATTGTATAATATCACCGGACGTGACATGCTATATAAGACAAAAGAGGAAAGTGAACCAGAATCTCAATGCCAAGTCCTCTGAGAGACTGAAATCTCCTGTCTGAATATAAGTGGAACAGTAAGGAAAAAGTGGTTGCTCTCGGAATCCAAATGTGTGTGCTTCAAGTGATAAAAATCCTCAAGAACTACTGCTTGATTCAATCTTATGCCATTTGTTGTAATCTAAATCCTAGGAATCCTGTTTGCAGAAAATTAGACTTTGAACACAGTTTGTTTCTTGTATTAACCTTAGTAGTGAGTGTGAAGGTGATTCACTGTTCTTACATCCCTAAAGGTAATATGAGTGTGATGAAATAGGGTTAAAAAGTGTCACGAGATTTCATAAGCATTCATGCATTTTATCTGACTTGGGGCATTGAATCCATGGAAACATTGGCTTTTACACATCATTTTCTCATTCACAAAATTAAGTAATTACATCCTGGGAGAAATGCACTGGCATTGAATATACAGTATCCAGACTATGCCACTACATGTAGCAGATTGAGTTTAACTAGCCATATGGATTGTAATTGTCTAAGTATGATTAATTCATAATGTTTGTTAATTTTATGCCTTATATTATGGTTTGTTACTATAATGTCAGTCTTTTCTCTTTTTTTTTGGTTTCTTTTTAATCTGGGTTTTGATGAGATCCCTCAAGGGATTTTAATCTTATTATGATACTCCCTAATGATGTCCTTATATTCCGGGGTCTCATCAATAGCTTGTTCCCCTTGCTGGAAGTTTCATGGAAAAGGGTTCTGAAGTTAGAACAGATGGTGCATCAGTCCATTGCAGAGCTCAGTTTTCAGCCAGAGGAAAACTTTATACTGAAGGTGGAAATAATGGTTTTCTGCTTAGCTTGTTGTAAATTCTAAATGGGGTGATTGAAGACTATAATGATCACTGTTGTTTGATGCCTATGAGTTTCAACATCTGGCTAATGCCCTTACTAGCCATAACAGTAAGAAAAGGCACTGTTGACTTTTCTGCTTCTTTCTCTTATATAGATTATAGCATGTGTGTATATATATGTTTGTACGTACACACAAATATGTAAGCTTGCATATGACATTGTGTGTATATATACTTCATGTATGTAAATCACAGTCTATATTAATAACTGATTTGCACAATAATGAAATGGAATATTACATAATAACATTTCGATGCCAACACCAGGCTTTCTATTTTTATTACCCAAATTTGATTTCTACTTTAACAATCAGAATTATTTTAAATCACCTCTTTATCTACACTTGCCTACAGATCCAAGCCATTAACCCAAAGTATATTAACAAATATATCTTTGCTTCTTGTGTAGGTTCCAAGAAGAAAGCATTAGTGGGACTGACAGAGATGGTCTTTGTAAAGGAGGCTGAAGATCACTTTCTTCAAAGTGATGGACATCATTGCTCCAACATTTGTCATACTTGACTTTTCAGCAATTCACTAAATCACCGAAGTCACTAGTCTGTTCTGTGGTTACACTATAATTGACTTGATGGACTATTGCTAACAAGCACTGTGATTGAAAAACAACGTTTTCATAGAGAAATTAAAAAGTTATTTCTCTACTTACGTTTCTTTGCTTGGTTGTACTTCAGTCTAGATAATGAAAACAGTTTAGGAAGTTTCATGCTAGAAATGCAGACGGTATTGTCTTAGCTTATTCAGCAACTTGGTCTGGTATTCTTGAAACAAATTGCCAAAATCTCTAACAGTATTGTACTTTTGTTGTCGTGGGTTTTTTGGGTTTTTTGGGTATTTTGTAACAGTCTGGCTATATTAAAAAAAAAAAAAATGGAAACACTGAACTTTAGGCATGTGCTGTGAATGCTTTGAATTCAATGGAACCTTAATCACAGGCTTAAGATGTTATTCTGAATTTGGACTGAAACACCTAACAAAAACACTTAAACAAAATACAGTAGTCTGGTCACTATTTAACATTGTTACTGGTTTTTGCCCCTGAGGATGTGATACTTTGTAGATTTTTGCCACAGTTGTCTAGCCAATGAATTATTCAGGCCAGGCTTATAAAGTGCCTGTTGATAAAAAGAGTGGTCAAATCATTAAGCTTTTGAAGTAACTATGTGGGAAGTTAAAATTATTTTTCTATATTTCTTCATTCTTTTCAAACTGGCAGTGTATTTGTAACTAATGCTGCCTAGTGTCAGCCACAAGAGGGTATAAGGATATATGCAAGTGATTTATCTATATGATCAGATGGAACAGGAGGAGGCTGACAGTAGCTTGGTGATTAAAGGACAATGCTGTTGACAAATAAAAAAAAAATCAATGATCACAGAACTGTGATTCCTATTAGCTGCTAATATTTTTTTCTGGCTTTTTTCTTATAGTGTGAGTTGCAAGACATCTTCCTTTACATGTTAATTAATTGATTTAATTTCTGTATAATCAAGTTTTATATTGGCCTGATACTTTTTCTTCTCTTTTTTTCCTCAGATGTAGTGAAATTCATAGCAACACCCACAAAGTAAGGTTTGACATATTAATTTCCTTTGCAGGGAACCAGTAATAGTGGTATCAAATGCCCATTCATCAGTTAAATAAAAACACACTACCTCTTTCAACATGTTAAGCTCCCTAAACAGGCTTTAATGTGATATATATGTATTGCTGTAATGATCACCAAGACACGTGAAATATAAATCAATACATAGTAAAGCATCTGTGATTTGGTGAGTGGTCTTCCTGTTCAACAATTTTCTACTGTGCTGGTTAGTTATGCCTTTGTTCCTTGCTCAACATCACTGTTTTGTCTCACATGGTGATTGCAATGACTGAGATAATTAGCAGAGTTGCTAATGTTTCTAATTACTTTTTATCAGTTTTAGAGAATCCTAAGTAATTGGCAAACTGTACTTGGCTCCCCGAGCTTCTCAATGGGATGGAAAGTGACCAAGGAAGAGTGTCAAAAGTACTGAGAGATGGCCAGTGCCACAAAAATGAATAGAACAGCAGTGAGCGCTGTTTTGAGTAGCTAGATCAGCTAATCATCCATTTGCTACACCATTCTCAAAAGCGTGTTGAAATCCAGAACAAGGCCATGCTAGACACCTCCTAGTGCCTGATGATCCAGTCACAGAGCAGATGGGGAGAGAGAAGAGGACAGCAATTTGCAGCATGGTAGGGCTTAGTAGGGGTTTTGTACTCCTTGACCTATTGACCGCTTCCCCTGCTTCTTTCTTTACTTTTTTTACTGCTGCATCATGACTCTAACATCTGAAGGGCATATGAGGCCTGTTCCCCACCAGGCAGACAGTTCACCCTTCTGTCTGCAATCCTGTCTTGCTTATTCATGCTTCCAGTTATAGAAACACTATGGTACTTTTTATTTTGCAGGTACTTCCCCGGAAAAAAATGGAGATGCATTTAACGATTGCTTCTGTGGGTTTTCATTTGGCCTAGAATGAGAGAGCTCTAAGGATCAACTGAGGTCTGAGCCAAGTTTATCTCCACAGGGTATTCATCAGTTCTGCTAAGCCAGATCTTGCAGTATGATTGCAGAGCCTCTCTGGTGCATAGGTTTACTATACTGAGTCCTATTAACATGCATGGCTGTGCTATATTTTAAGATCATAGCATTTTATTGAAATTGCAGTAGGGGTGTCTGTCTTATGTCAGGAAGATACAAGAATTAGGGTAGTTAAGTTCTGTCTTTCTTTCTGTGAGCTTAAAACATCTAGATTCTTTTTTTGCTCATCTCTTGGATAAAAAAAGAGCACTGCTGCAAAGAGCAGGGTTGGGCAAAAACTGCTTTGAGGGGACTGTGAACACTTCATGATAATATAAGTTAGAAACATCTGAAAATGTCGTGTAACACTAACCCAACCCTCTCTAGAGAAAGAAAGCAATCATTTGAGAATTTCCACTTCTATATATCATCTCTTTCTGAAGCATTTCCCAAGAAGATAATACTTATTTGTCTTCTTATTGCTTCTCCTTCTCTTAAATAAATATTCCAGAATAGTTATTGAGGGTGGGAAATTCTTTATATAAATCTGGGAATTTCTTTCAGGTTTTTTAGTCCTACAGGGATGTTTGTAAAATATATTCGTCTATGTTGGGTTATCAGTTATCTTTAAGATCTTGTGACTCTAATTTCTCACAAGTAGAAGCACTGCCAGCTGTGACACTATCTTTCACAGAATCACAGAATATACTGAGTTGGAAAAGACCCACAAGGATTATGAAGTCCAACTCCTGGCCCTGCACAGGACCATCCCCAAGAGTAGCACCATATGTCCAAATGCTGAAATGGGGAAAAGTCAGGTAAAAGAAATCATATTTTCAAATACACTCCATAAACACCTGCTTTGCTTGCTTGGGCTTTTTAAGGGAAATATATTCATAAAACAGTATGTGTGTTAAAGTTCAATATTTCAAAAGCATATGCAGCATAACCAGTAGAACAACAGATTCTATGAATCGCAGTGCGAACCCTAGGTAAGTTGAGTAAAATTGGTACGTTTTGCAAATCTTTTTGGTTGGGTTTTTTTGTTGTTGTTCATTTTGGGTTTGGGGTTTTTTTGTAGATTAGATAAGGTATAACATTATCTATATTTTAATGTCTTATAGTTTATTTTTAGAGGATATATTTTCCTTCTTTGTTTCTATGCATTTTCTCTGCATTTCATATAGACAGCAATCCGTGTTTTGTTTAATTTATTGTTCTCTTTATTTTTTCTCTTTTGTTTATTAAGCCAAACCCTTTTAAACAAATACCAGCAATGGAGAAATTCCATTAGAATATATTTCAGGTATTGCAGGTACAATGCTAACCTTCTAAATCTAATTTTTTAATGCTTCTTTTTCTACTTATATTTCCTGCATGTGAAATGATCAGAAGTCAGAACTTGTTTTCAACTTATAGCCAAATAAAGAGAAAATGTAGCTATACTCTGGCGCTGTCCTTGTCATTAGAGGCTAAAGCATAAGAGCTAGACCAACTTGAAGTTAATGTCATTGTGAAGCAACATTAGCCTTAAGACTCAGTACTGTGAACATCTGGTGTTTCTTCATCCTTCAATGGAGGAGTTGGGAGGCTCTAAGATATCTTCAAGTAAAATAGGATAAAAGAATAACTAACATAATACATAGCTATGGCTAAAAGAAATTAACTTTCAAACTTCAGCTGAAAGTTTTCAACATAGTGTAAAAAAAACTTGTTTTCAACAAGTCTAAAAGAAACCTAAGTCTGCCACAGTCCATGATAGGCCAAAATAGATTGTGCTTGGTAGAGATATTGGCCATATTCAACTGAATCAGTGAAATGTCATGGACAATAATGAGGTCAGTGAATGGTATTACTATTACTTCTGTGCCGTGTACACTTTACATCAGTTTCAGAAATGCCTTTAATAATACTGGTGTAATCAAAAAAGTGTAATCATGATCGGACTGTAATGTATGAATAACCACACATACAAAAATGATACATATCATGCTATATAAGCAATTGTCCAATACAGAGCAATCAAATTCATAGCTCAAAAACCTTCACTCATGTGGTGGATCTCAAAATGGGAATTCTTCTCTCTCTACATGTATGTTTGGTGTTTTCTGTGAGGTGCCTGTCATTTTAACAAAAGTGACATGCAGAGTAAAGTGGAAAGGTCCTGTTTCAACCTGGGAAGAGGGTGGGGCAGACAGATGAATTGTTCCGTATTTTCTATGAAATCTTAATTGATTAGACGATCACCTTTATTCACCACAGAAAGACTTCTTTCTTTACGATGGATACAACAGCAGGAGAGCAAACTGTTGGAATTGATATACTTTGTTGCTTATCTGAAAGGAGATTTTTTGCCCTAATTTTGCACAATAGTAGAAACTTCCTTTAAATCCCATTTTCCTAACCAGCGCCTAGAATAGCTCTTGTTGTTAGATTCTAAGGACTCTATTGTGGCTTTTAAGCCAGAGCCCGCAGTAGGGGTTGTGGAGGGATGCACCGCCCCCAAGAAACTCCTAGAGGGTTTGTACTTGAGGACAAATCTGATGATAGAATTTAAAAATGGAACAGACCATTGTAGATCATCCAGTGCTCCTATCTGCCAGCACAGGATTTTCCCTCCCAGATATTCTTAATGCATTGTTCAATGTAAAAGTCTCAACTCTGGGAGTTTCCAAAGCTTTGCTTGGAAAATTTTTGCCTCCTTTTTTCCCTCAGAAGTAGGAGGACACAGCAGCAGCCATGACCATGTCTTTTAATATATATCTGTGTGCACTTTGGACTGGCTTCTGCCTGCTGGCTGGTGTGAATAGGGGGCAGATGGATACGACATTTCCCTTTAACGTCTCCAGATGACTTAAAAATACCACGTGATCCCTGTACCCTAGGAGGAGATTTGGAACTGCCTTAAACCATCACCTGTCCTTTAATGAATGCCTCAGATTTTATAAAGTGTGATCTAAAGTGTAGTTGCTCAGTTCTGTAATGTAGTGCAGTTAATTTGTGTTTCAGTCAGAAAATTTTGTCCTAATTTTCTGGGTGGTGGTTACTCTCCCAACCACTGAAATTGGCTCGAATGTTCCAGTGCATTTTGTTTACTGTTTAAAGGCTGATAAAACTCTCGTGTATTATTCCTTTTTTGGAGAATAATAGTAGTGCATTCTTCAGTCTTCAGTGTTGATATATCCATCTTCCAGAAGGATTTTGAGAGATTTCAATTATTTTATATTTCACAACATTATTGTAAGTGCTATTGGAAAGCAGACACTGGATTTTCAGAAGTTATTCAAGTCTGTAGTGTAGATGAGCCCCCAATCCTGCAAAAATAATCTTGTGTTTAACACTGCTGCGTGTGAGCAATACTGTCAGATTTATAAATATCAACCCAGAGCTTGATGAATCCATGGGATAAACATATTAACGCTGAAGTATGTTGTCATTTACACTTCAGGCAGTGCCTGTGAAGTCTTCAGTGTCTTTGGATTAATGTAATAAGTAGTGTAAATGGGACTGTGTCCTGTAGGGAGATGTGTGGGATGTCAGTGTTGTACAAAATCTGCCAGTAGTGACTATAATAGACATAGAAAAACCTGAAAGCGCCATGAAGATTAAACTTCCATTGGTGTATGTGCCATTGTTCTTTGAGAATCAGTATATGAAACAATATGAAGTTTTTAACCCAAGTGATTAGAGGTTAATGTTGAGCAAATGCAATTTAAAGGGGTTTTTTCCACTTTCAAAAGAATGTTTTTAAGTCCTATTTGACAGCGCATTCTTAAGTGGGGAAAAAAATTTATCTAACATAGGACTAGCAAAGAAAATCTTTAGAGACAAAGAGAACTTTATAAGTAGAAGAAGTAGAAGGGGTAGAAGCAGATGAAAAGCCACTTAAAATGGAAAGTGGCCCATTTCCTTCATCCCATGATATGTAGTTGACCTGAGAAATCATCAAAATGTTTTCATTAATGCATATTTTGCAAGATCTACAAAACATAATTTTTCAGTTGATAAACCATTGTAGTGTTTTGTAGGAAAAAAATTGGTTTTAGTTGGACACTCTGTGAGTCCTGTTCAAACAAACATTGCAACTACTTAGTAACATGCAGGTGGCCATGACAATGAGTTCTTGCTTTTTTGATGAAGTTCTGTTAGCACCAAGTAATGAAAGTATTTCAGTAAGACTTCCAGGGATTGAAATGAGCCATTTTTGAGCAGTGTATTTATCTGCAGTATCCAGAGGTGACACTGCCTATGTGAATACATTTGACTCAGGCTGGAGTTCGTAAGTAAAATTACCAGATTAATCAAAGCATTTGGTTAGCTTGCCACAAAAGAAATGTTTAATTTTAGATTCTAAGGTATTTTCCATTTTATAGCTACAGACAGACTTAAGGTAGGAAGCCAGATTTCAATATCTAAAGTTCTTTGTCAGTTTAATTAGCTGTTGTCTGGCTTTCTAATAGTTTCAGAATCTGATTTCACATATTACAGTTTGATTGCTGTGGTGCCTGGGAGGAACCACAGAGGAGCACCTCTTCCAAAAATCAGATGAATTTTAGAGCTATTTCTAAGAGACATTTTCCATCCACATCATTGTCCTGGTTTGTTTTGCACCACCTTCACTTTCCAGGTAGAAAAAATACATGGAGCATTGTATAATTCCTGAACAAAATTTCTCCCCAAAACCTCTTTCAGATTCTGTGCCTTTCCACTTCCTATTAAGTGGCAAAGACTTAATAGTTGTCATGGTCTGGGTGTAAAGATACAGATGCATTTCCATTTCTGTGAAATGGCAGCACAGAAAGGATGATTTTTTACCCGTATATTTTTCAGTTTGCCTGTAGTTTGTTTATTCTTTGCAAAATATTTTGAAGACTGTATGTACCTACATTTCCCAGCAGTTCCTTCACTACATTTTGCACACTTCTATTCACCCCTGCAGTGACCTCATGGGCTTTCTGCCATCTGTCATTGTTCCTTTATTCTAATGTATGGTGCAGTCTCACGTAATTTATGACTTTGCCTGATATTTATTAGATAGACAGGATTATTGCCCACAGATGGCTGTGGTTCACAGCCAGAGGCATCTTCACAGAACTTGTGGGAAGAGATTTATTCATGTTACCATGTGACTTCTACTGTAAGCTAATTTTAGCTCTGGGTTTCTCTTGATAAGTTAAAATGAAACAAGAACTCTGGGTCAAATTTATTCTTGCCTCAAGTGATGCAGTTCCATTTATTTCTGTTGAGTCATACCTGTATGTCAGGTGTGAAATTAGCCATCCATTTCTTTTCATTAGTAGAATAAAATATATGAGAGTGTATTTTAACTACAGTGCGTGTGTACAGTTACAAATATTTCTGGTCTTGAAGCTGCACCTTTGGAGCAGAATCAACAGAAAAGTCATACAGTTGTTGCCAGTAGATGACATTGTCTGCCAGCTTTACATTTTCTCTGCTTCTTTTTATGGGCCACTGGAGTCATATATTCTGTCATTCTCAGTGTGAGACTCGGAACATTTCTTTGGCAAAGTCAGGGAGACTGGCGTGTTGAAAGTGAGCCAACACAGTCAGGTGGTTTCATTTGTGCTTGATTTTGAGACTAGTTCTTGCAGCAGATAGGACATGAAAATTGTATTGTATCTTTTTGGTGTGTTTGTTTCATTGCTAGTGAAATAGTTGCTGCTGGGAAATTTAAGAAATCTGATTGGTAATAAATATGCTGAGTTGAATCAGTGGCTTTTCTAATATCTGCGAATTCTATTCAGTATAGTGCAGCCTTAAGTGGGTCTTTGTTATAACATTGCAGCTACCAATACACAGATTAAAGTGCTTACATATTTCCTTGCTGTAGAATGAAGCAGAAATTCCCAGCCTCCAGACTGTAATCTATAGGGAGTTCATAAGCAGTTGGGCTTGAGGGGAATGGTGCTTGAAACAAAAGCCATCTGGAATACACATTATGAGATTCTGCTACAAGAGAGCTAGGAACAGAAGTAGACATAGGAAAATGCTGCATTCTCACCCTGCAAGGTGCTAGGCATCCTTTCCATTTCACCGGGAAGTCAATGGGAATTAGGAACACTCAGCACTTTCAGGTTTATGTAATTCGGGAATGCCATATGTAGTTAAATATGCTAAACCAAAAGATGGAGTAAGTAAATATGCTAGGTGAGGTTCTGCCAGCAAAGTTATTGATGCCAGCACCAATATAAATTCCAACTATTTGTCATTACTCATTTTGTTGTTATGACAAAGATGATGTTGGTAGTACTTTTAATGATTTGCTTTTCTGCATTGAAGCTAATCTGGACTGACACTTATGAAGAGCACATCTTATCATACTTTCTGACATGTATGCTCCCTCTCTTTTGATAGTGCAACTTTAAAACCATTGCATTTGCTGCTCAAAATGGCACAATATGAGTAACAGTAAGAACAGAATTTCCATTCTGCTCCTTGCTGTCCAGCCTGGTTTTCAAAGATGCTTGTTATGAATAAGAGAACAGAAAGGTAAAGAGAGCATGCTTGCATGTAGAGGATTTGTAGTTGTTTGCTTTGACAATATGAACTCAACAACGTTTTGTCCTTCTGCGGTCATTAAAGTTGAGCTGGCACAGAAAAGAATGCAATACGTGCCCCATGGGAGGCTACAAAGCCTGTGAAGGTGGGTCAGCACATCTGGGAACAAGTTCACTGTTCCAGGTGCAACGCCTGCAGGATTTGACCCTACAGAAAAGTATCTCCTCACCCTTTACTAAAGGCATTTCTAGAAGGCACAGGCTAATTTCAGATTTGACATATCAAGACATGGAGAAGAGTCACTGACACAGCAGGTGCATTTAAATATAACTGTCTAATTATACAGTGATGCAAGTTTGCTCCCAAGAAACTAAATGTACAGTGCTATGGGAAACATGGTATCTGCCTGTCATGCTGTTAAATAGAAAAGCAGTCTTCAGCAGTCAGGCCTGTTTCACGTATGAAATCATAAAAATCATGGTATGGTAAACATCTGATCATACCTGTTCTTAATCAAGTATCATGCTGGTTTCAGCTAGGGTGGTTAATTTTCTTCACAATGGCTGGTACTTGGTTATGTTTTGGGTTTGTGCTGAACACAGTGTTGGTAATATAGTGGTCTTTTTGTTATTCCTGAGCAGGGTTTACACAGGGCCAAGGCATTTTCTGCTTTTTGCACGGCCACAGTGGTGAGGATATTGGGGCTTCATGGGAGGTTGGGAGGAGACACAGCCAGGGCAGGTGACCCCAGCTGACCAAAGGGATATTCCAGACCATGTGGCATCATGCTTAGTAGATAAAGTGGGGGGAAGAAGAAGGAACTGGGGACATTTGGAGAGATGATGTTTGTCTTCCCAAGTCAGTGTTACATGTGATGGGGCCCTGCTCTCCTGGAGGTGGCTGAACGCCTGCCTGCCCATGGCAAGCACTTAATCCCATGTTTTGCTTTGCTTGTGTGCATGGCTTTTGCTTTCCTTATGGAGTTCTCTATCTTTTACCCTTCCTACTGTCTCCCTAATCCTGCTGTTGTGTGAGTGACTGTGTGGGATTTGGCTGCTGGCTGGGGTTAAACCACAAGAAGTATGTACACTCACTTCGCTTCTGCTTACTTGGGGGTTTGCAACATGTATGCATTTTCTTACAGAGAAACATAACTTCTGAAACTTGAGTAGGTATGTTAAGGTTTGATTTCAAGCTTACTTCATTTTGATTTGAAAGGTGTGCAACAGAATTCTTGAATCAGCTTAAAATCATCAGTAATGGTAGAGGATAAGAGTGGTGATGTTCTGCAGCTACTGCTAGTCTAATTCTGGCACATGGGAAAGTCCACTGTTGGCTAAATCTAAACAGAGCCTGGAGCCTTGTCATGTGCTGGGGGTGTGAGGCAGGTAGTTTACAAACATGGTCCTGACTTGAGGGCATGTTTCAGTGATAGAAGTGTTTTCTTGCCCTTCCCACATGCCCTGTATCAAAATTCTTTTTTTCAATTGGCAATTCTGCTCTGGACTAATGATGCTTTATCTCTACCCAGTTGTTGAAATCTAGGCAGGCATGCAACTGTAGAGAAATGGGAAACACAATAAAATATTATCTCAACTAATAATCAGAGAACAATTGTTGTTATCTATGGGGAAAATCTAAGCAGTAAATAAGAGTTATTGCATCTTAAATGGATTGTGTTATTTATTAATTTACTTACTTGATGAAGTATAGGCTTTCACAACCCTGCCTTACATGTCAAATGCCACAGAGTAAGATTGTGGTAGATCTGTTCTTTCCATCTTTTGTTGCGTATCCAGTTCAATCTTCACATTTACAAATTTTTACTGTACAGTGAGCTGTCTGGGATTTTTCTACCTGCTTTAGCCATGCTTTCTCCTTTTTACTGACTAAATCTGTATTTAACTAGTAGAGTTGACTCTGCAATGTTAACAACATTCATAATTGCAATAATTGAAACCAATAGTCGATAAATGTTTTGAGGTAATATATATTCCTCAAACAGCCATTATAAAATGCACTAAATATTTTAACACTCTCTGAAATACACCTGCTGAGAAGTAAAATGTTCCTGTAATGTACACATTCAGTCTAAGACTACCTAATTAATGACTCTAACCTTAAATGCCATCTTCTCTTAGTCATGATGGAGAAAAGCTGTTTGTTTTGAGCACAAAAGGAAACAATGACAAAATAGATATTCAAAGCAATCCAGAATAAAGACAGCGAACACTGTATAATAAAGAAGATGAGCATTCATGGCGAATCTTTTAATATCTGAGTTTGAGATCTATCTTCAGTGAGATCCCTTGGTGTTCTCATATCAATCAACCAGACAAAAATTGCAAAGTGAAGGGTGTGACTCATGTGCTCACTGGTATATTCAGCCAAAATTACAGAGCTGAGCAGATCCCATAATTTCTGGCTTTCCAGCACTGTCTCTGGCTCTCAGCATCACTTCACCATAACCACCCTGCCAAGAATCGCTACATTCAGCAGTCACTAAAATGTCACATATGCAGAAACCATTCATCAACCTCAAACTTAGCTTATATAGGCTTTTATTTAAGGCAAGCATCAATCCCATCTCATTTCTGTTGCCCATATCCACTTATATATTCACTCTCTAAGATTCTGCTGCCATCTGTAGCCAGTGCTTAAACCACAAATTAATTTGAGCCAAGATACTTCCTTTGGGAGAGAAAAAAATTTTTTCTCTGTTTTTTTAATGTTAGTCATAATCTGAAGAGTCTGTCCTTGAAGATCTACAAAGATGGAAATGGACTGGGTGTCCAGAGATGGAAATGGATGGTGAAAAGTGACTCTTCTGAGCAAGAAATACAACAGATTGTTAATATGTGACCTGGTATAACTTATGTCTTTATTCTCATGCATTTTTCTATTTTATATTCATTGTTGCTTTCCCTCCTTGAAATATTACTGTCTCTGTACTGACATCAGTTCTTAAAAATTATGTTTTAATTTGTAAGGTTTTATTGCAAAATGCTACAGATCCTCCCCAAGTCTGACTAAAATATTGCTGTGCAAGATTTTCAGATTCTCTAAAGAATTCTGCTAATTATTTTATTGCTTACCAAGTATTGATTTACAGGTCACATTAGAAACACCTTTTTTATGCATCTTGTAACTGTTTAGAAAATAACTATATATTAAAAAATATTTACTTTTTTTGCTTACTACTATCTGATGGGACTGCATACGGCTGCACTGCAGACCTCTTTCTCAGAAGAGTTTTGTGCAAGGCTGAATCCTTCTAAAGACCAAGGAAAACTTTGGGAAATCCTATGTTTTCTGGAAGAGAGCAGTTTGCTGCTCTTCACAGACTGCTGATTCTGGTCATAGCCATAAAAGGCCTAATTACAGCCTTTACTGGAAACCCTGTAGTATCCTTGGCACCTGCTGCTGCTGCACAGTGAGTACTTTTCTTGTTGCACAATGGATCTGTCCTTTTCATTGCTTGACAGTCTTCCTTCTCACACCTTCAAACAAATACCATTGTTTCCTGGAGAAAGAACATTAAAAGGGTGCTGTAGCATTCACCCTTCCAAGTGACAGAGCTGTCTCTATAGAGCTCTGTCATGCTAGAGGGCTCATTTCAGTATACAAGTACTTCCTCCTAACATAATCAGGAAAGGACAGCTAACACATAATTACATGTTTTAGGTTGTCAGGTGGTTCTTGGCTCCTTAGAAGCTCAGATCACTTCAAGGACAGCAGCCATTTGTTCCTGATGTTGAGCACTACACCATCTTCTTGCACCATCCCCTCCTATTTTAAAGGGAAGGGCAAAGGTGAATTCTCAAAGAGAATTACTGATTATTAAATTTTCATTGAACTGAAAAAAATTATCTGCAGGAGTTTAAAGGAACTTGCTGGCACTGTTTAAAAGTGGGGAAGGTTGCAGTTCTGATCAGATTCAGTCTGATCAGGAAAGTTATTGGAAAACGTCAGGAAATACAATCTAGAAGATTCTGGAACATATCAATAATTAGACCAAATCTGCCATCATTTTTAAATCAGAAATTTTTGTGCAAAGTTGCTGGTATCATACTTTGTAGTGAGTTTCAGAGCAGCTCACTGAGTTTTTTGAAAACTTTGTTGATCAAATGGTTCAGCTGTGAAAAAGAGAAGGCAGAAGTAAAACCAAAGCTTTGTGAAGAGTTTACAATAGTCTTTAATTTCACACCTGGGTCCAACTTCTGAATTCCTGAAAGTCTCTTTGAATCCAGGCTTTTGGTTGAGAGGCACAAAGTAGTTCTAGCAGTTTTTTGCAGGCCTAATTAGGAGCATAATTTCTTTATGAAAGAGGGATATGAAGTTGGTTTTTTTCTCTATTTATTTTATAAGAAAATCCTGTGTCCTGTGGGGCAAACCAAAACTAGATTTAGATGCTGTGTCTACACCAATGTACAGGTATAATATCCATGGTTCAGATTAAACACTTTTCATGGCACACAGGGAGAGAGCATGCACACAGACATTATTCTGTTTTGGTGCCCAGACCTAGGAAGAGTGGATATCTGGGGATCAGAGCTATGAATTTCCTTACATAATTAATGGAAGACCTTTCTATTTGTCTCCAGTGAGCTTGTATGTAGTTCTGTTAGGAAAAATTACTAATTCAAAAACCGTATCTCATAGTCCTTGGGCACACACATGTCAACTCTGAGTTTGGGAACATAACTTTTTTCTGTTGATCACTCAGTAAAATATCTTGATACCTGACCTCAGAAAGTGTAAAATTTACTGCTTGTAAAGCTTCAAAAATGGGACTACAGCGCTGGATGCTTCTTGTATTATTGTTAATGAATTGTTTGTGAGGTCTTCATTGAAGCTTGTCTGCTATTTTTATCCTGTTCAAGGGTTTCTGCTCATAGCTGGATTGCCTGCTGATGCCAGTCTCAGTTTTGTGAAGTATATTTCATCTGCACATGGAATTGTCTGGGTTTAAATGTGTTAATAGGAAACATATCATATAACAGACATTGTAGGAGGAAAAGCTCCTCAAATGTGTTTTTCCACAAGAAGAAAGTGTTAGTTTGTTATGCTTAAGTTCAGTTGGGTTATTCATATACTAAATATTACATCTGTATTGTAAATTAAGAAACCTGGAAATGGTTAATTCTTTCCCATTTGCCATGCCTTTTCCTACTAGCAGAATGTCCTAGGCTTTGCAGTTTATTCCTCATGCAGGGACACCAGCTTTCACAACACATTTGCACTATATTTCCCCATACTGTACACACATTCTGGCCACCTAACAGTTCTCCATTATTATAAGTTTTTTGTTTCCACAAGCCCTACTGTTTCTGGGATACTCAATATTTCTGAGCAGATGTTTTGATCAAGCAGCAAGAGTGTTGTTTCTAGACAGTTCTTACTATCCCTTCCCTCTTTTTCCCCCTTTTTTTCCTTTTTTTTTTTTCCTTGAAGGAACCCAAATTTTAGGGTGCAAAATGTTTCTGAGAGTTTAGTAAGAGACGTATCAATCTCCTATTTTCTTCAATTCTTTCTTTTTTATTTAGTTTTGTCCATAGTGGCAGGGGAAGCATTACTGATCTGGATTCAGTTTTAATTAACAGTCACAAACAAAAAGATTTTACAAGCAAGCACTGTTTGTTCCTGCAGGCTTGTGCTTTCCCATAGTTGTAATTTGGCATTTCGGTTGATTAGTGCTTTTCAGTTTTCACTTGAAATAGGAAATGAAATGAAAGAAATTATGATCATGGAAGTTTTGGCCAGCAGCAGAAACAGTATGCCCAGGGGCTTCAGATGCGCACATCTTCTCTCCAATATAAAAGAAACAAACTTCAGAGCAAAGCAAGTCAAAGAATTCTGATGTAAGTCTGAAAGAGTATTTAAACTTCCGGATATGAGTCTGAGCCTATGGCCATTTTAGATTTGGTCATTTCTATGGCTATGTGCCAAAAATATTTATTGATAGTAGCATGTCTTTTGTGTTCAGCATTTGTTCTGTTTTCTGGCTAATTGATTATTTCATGGAATTTAGTAACTGATTGATCAAAGAAAAAAGAGCAATAGAGTTTCCTTCATGTTTATTTCCTTGACCTAATACCCAAAGTTCACTCTTTGTTCTGAAAAAGTTCCAGATGTTAAAAGGGAAGAGGATACTCCTTTCCAGATATGAACCTGTATAATACAGTAAGAGGAGCAGCAGCATGTTTTGGATGGGTACTACATGATCCAGGGAGGTTTGCAGATCATAATATTGAAGTCCAAGTGACAATAATCAACAAAGAAGTAGGAATGCAAAGCCCAGAGATAGTACAAGCGCAACACAGAATCCTCAGAACAAACATTGTTTTTGGCATAAATGAGTTGTGAATCTGATTGTAAATAATCTAAAATGATCTTACAAAATACTCTGTGTTTGTATGTGGCTTTATGTGGAAGGATTCTACTGGGCATTGGCTCAGTCAGTACTGAAATGCATTTCTCCTTGGACTAGAAAGCAAGGGCTGTTCTGACGAAAAGCAGTAGAGACGTTTGCTACTGGCACTGGAGAAATGATGCCAGTTACTTCTTTCTCAATATGGGCCGCATCAATCCCAAGCACTGAGTACTCATTTCCCTAGTGGGAAACAGCAGCCTAGGAATGCAGTGCACTTCGCATATTTGGGGTATAATACTGAGTCACCAACATTGCTTTCTGTAGTTTGTTGGAATTTACAACATTTTTGTTATAAATTCAGGGTGGGGGAGGAGGGGGGAGTGTTATACCCCTGTGAAGTGTGGTGCCAAATGACAGTATGACCTGTTAGAGCATGCTAATGTACTGAGAAAGTAAGGTAGTGCTACCAGTAAGTTGTACAAGAAGTAATAGGGTTGTTTCGAATTGGAGTTTTGCAATTACTACTTTTCATCTCCTTAAAAGGATTATGTTCTTGACTCTTGAGCTGTGGACTGAAGTGAAATCATAAAACCAGATACAAAATTTACGTCTTGGCAAATTTTTTCTATGTAGAAAAAAAGGGAGATAATTATACTCATGGGCTGGAACAGCTGATGGAGGAAAGAAAGGAAAGTTACTGCTGAAGAGGTACATGCTGGTCAGATAAGAATGATCCCACGCCTCAGTTAAAGTGCTTCCTACTACAAACTCTTCAGACCACCCTTTTAGTTGATTTGATTTACGTGATTGAATATAGCTAGAATTGGGCCTGGAAGACAATTGAATATCTCTAGGCAACTTCTGAGTATGTCAACAGAGCCTGGGCTAGGAGACCTATTTTCCTCCTTCCCTTGAGGCTGAATTGTTTGCCAGAGACTTGTCTACCTGCTCCACCCCTGTTTCCACCCCAGCCTCCTACACACACATCTGCAAGCAGAGTAGGCAGCCATCACCAGTAGCACCAGCCATCACCAGGAGCTTGCTCCTGGCAGTGGTCCTGATGTGGAACTGCTCTTAGAGATGAAATCCCCCATTCCACGCCCTGCACACATGGAGAGGAGAGGGCCCTGCCTGCCTTGCCAGCTCTTGCCTTGCCTGTGTCCTCTGCTCTGTTCTTTCACCACCCAGTCCTTTGTCCTTTCTCCAGTACAGCTATGGTGAGTGGCCATGGGTCCTTCCTGCTGCTGGCTCCCTGGAAGGGAAAAATTCCTTTGTTCCATTTCTGCGATATGGAAACTGAGATCCAGAGACTACGGCTGGTTAGGGTGATGTGGGAGGCTGGGACAGAGATGACGCCCTGCCTCTGTCTGCTCTGCTTCTGTTCCTGCCAGTGGCAAATAGCTTTATGGCCTTTTTCTAAGGGGTGGGGATTTACATAAGCCATGTGCCAGAAAACCAATTTCAGCCTCTGAATCCTATAAACTGTGTAACAGATGATGTGTTTCTGGGCTTGTGGTGAGGACAACTGTGATCCATGCAGGAGGGACTTGGAGGACAGTGAGTGGGTCAGGGAGCTGTGCACCCAGGAGCACATTCACTGTCAGGCAGGGGCTCCTTTGCTGGGAATGGAAATGGTGGAAGTGTGTTTTGTCATGCTGGTATAAGGCATTCACCTTGAAGGCAATGGGCCTTTAGGGGACCAACCCAGTTTCCCTGAAGCAGGAAGGAGAAATACCTCAGAGTCTGGGAGAGGACTGTGAGCTCTGTCCAGGCACCCAGAAAACTGGGGCATGTAGAGCAACAGCAGCAAGCACCTGGCATTTGGCCTTGTCTAGACATCACTTTCACAGGGGCAACCCACAACAGCTTCATGAAACTCCCCCTTCTCCACCAGTACCCTGGAAATTTAGGTGCCCCCCTGTGTTTTCTTCCAAAACATGTTTCCCAGGTCTACTTTTATATCCTTCCAGTCCCTTGGGAGCTTCTATTTCTATCTGCATATATTGTTCCCACTAATTAATGAAGGCTTCCACTTTGGTGTATCTTCCTTTTCATTTCTGATGGATGCACCGTTCCCTGGAAAACCTGCCTATGATGTTCTAGAGAGAATCTTGTGGGCATATTAGGGGATCAGATCTTTTCACTAGTAAAGTGAAGTAAAAATGTGCTCTCACTATTATGCCAATTTTATTTGTATTATATCACCTCATCCTTGTAATTAGGTAAATTGTGCTGAATTCAGTGAAGTTTTTTAAACCTAAACATTTATTCAGTAGCTTTGATTTACCCTCTTAATCATTTACTTGTTTGCAAGAATAATCTGTTCTGCATCCACCTGGAGCTTTTATTTTATTACACTTTGTGATCTAAAATTTGGCTAAAAGAAAAACCCTCAAGGTTGACAAGGACTAGGATTGACAGAACCCTGGCTCTTTGAAATCCCTGTTGTCCATTTAAATTTTAATGTTTCTATCATTTGTTCCTCAGTGTAAATTAACAGCCATGGCAGTGTGTTGGGTTTCTTTTCTGAAGTCAAGACTTTAAATTTAATTCAATAGCCTAGATTTACAGCTATTCTATATTTCACAAGGCAGAATCAATAATGTGACTGAAGTGAAGAAGATAAAAATTTATGGTATCTTGCAATTTAATGGTTGAAAAGATGCAATTGGAGAGATCATAAATTGTGAAGGAGTTTATGCTTCATTGCTCCTGATTCAGTGCTTGCTGTTAGAACTTGATTTGTGACTATTCACAAGGTGTGATTAATGGTGTGATCGATGCTTGCTTCAGTGCAGTAAAGCAGTTGTAATGCTCTTCATTAGAATAAATAAAATAAATTGACTGAGGCTTTATAAAAACTGTGTAACATTTAAAATCTAAAATGTCAATTTTTTTTTCCTGTTACAATTTAGGTTTCTTCAGGCAGTTTCCACCTACATCACATCAGTCATTGTCATTCTTTTTGGATATTATAGAAATCCATGTGGGTTTGGGTTAGCTTTATGCAAAGCTCAGTGAAGGGGAAAAAAAAAAAGACTTGAATAGGGCTGACTAGAGACTAAGATTTCTCATGGCTGTGTTTTGCCATCCTGGAAAAGTACATGTATTCTCCTTTAGCACATGCAAGTGTAAAGGAATCAAGGCAGAAAATGAATCTTCCATATACAGCTCTACTAAAAACAAGAAAAATTATTAATGTTCATTGTTTTTAAATGGTATGGATGTATGACTGGTGCCCTAGCAGAAACAATGAAGATAAAGAGTCCTTTTTACATGGTGTTTTTTTGGTTTAAGGATGTTCATTACATAACCCAAAGCTATCTCACAGTATGCTCTAAAACAGACAGGGGAATATGAGAAAACTGCAACAGCCATGAAAGGCAGCAAAATGTAATGATTTTGATGTTGTCATTTAAAGAATTTGGCTCCAGGAGATACAAACAATAGGGTAGAGGATGCCCTAGGATTCCTTGTGCATGCCATTTAAATCCCCTGCAGTATATGGATCATTTTGAAGTTTTAAAAGTATAAGCATGCTGTGTAAAACCTGGGGAGTGAAGAAATTGTACCATGAAACTTAGGAAAGGAAAATTCCACTGTGGCTTGAATCCAGAGCTCTTTCATTTACTTTTGTTTGCCTTATAGAGAGATAAGCCTGTAATTAGCTGGAAAAGTTTATCAGGTTTCCACTGTGCTCCCTTGCTCTGATTTTCTTTGGTGTCCTTTGCCATGATGTGAGTAGAGATTTCAGGATTGTGTTTGATTTTAAGAGGAACTATAGGTAAATCTAAAGTTACTAGACAACAAACCACCATTTTAACAACAGCAATGAACGAAATATTTCGTATAATTTTTGTATCTTAAAATATGCTGTAGCAACTCCAGGCACCAATGATCATGCATTTTCTAATTGGAATTGCAAAGAGAATGAAAAATGTAAGGAAACTACGAACGTTTTTGAAACATATAGCTATGTCAAATTAATGCTTCTATTATTGCACACAGTATTTACAGTCTAGCAGTCGTAACTTCACCAAAAAAAAAAAGAAAAATCTTAAAATAGATCATACTCTGTCTGTCAGTAGTCTGGCAGAAATTCAGATATTAACTACAACACGTTCTGACAGTAAACACATGGTAAAATGTGTGAGACTATTATGCAAGTAGCTAAGCTTTTATTTTGTAGATGATTTTTTGCTCCCTCACTGTCAATTGAAAAGCCAGTAATTCACACACACATGTGAGTTTCTGTGAGTCATAAAAACTGGGCTTGGTAAGAGCAGACACAATGTAGCTACAGCCATAGACCCCAGACCATTGTAGCTGAAAGATCCCAAGAGCCACGGTACTGTAGTGGGCACAGAGGCATAGTTACATGCTTCAGTCATGGTTACTTGACCAGCTGAGTTTGCCTCTATCCAACAACTATGCAAAAATATAGGGCCACAGGGAAATTTGAAGTTCTAGTTGTGTGTAACAAAACAGAAGGTTGACTCAACCCAAAACTCCACCAATTGTGTGGCAGGAAGAATACCTCTGTCCCCACTTCTTTGGTTTGATTGTGGGTTTTTTTTCTCTGGAACTGATGACATATCCACTATGATAATTTGGGGAGAAGCAATAGCATGGAAACCTTAGAACTTGTTGTTTTACTTTATCATTACCAAAATGCATCATCAGTCTTGTTTTATGGAAAAAAAGACTGAAGCATTGAACAATTCATATTCATTATTTGTTGAACAATATCATACGCCAAATTTACTGCAGTGTACTTTCCACCATCTCTTTAGACCTGTATCATATTCACAGAATCACAGAATCTGCTGAGTTGGAAGGGACCCATCAGGATCATCCAGCCCAACCCCTGGCTCTGCACAGGATGTCCTAAGAATCATCATGTGCCTGAGAGGGCTTTTGCATTCCTCTTTTCAATAGAGAAAGCCACACCCATTCACAAAGAGTGCCAGAAGGGATGCTGTAGTATGATTTTATTTGGTACTTTTTGCTTACTTCCTGGGATTAAAAAAACTGATTTCTGTTAAGTAGGTATGTTTTCAGCTATTTAGGCCATTTACAGGTATATTCAGCCAGAAACACAAGGGCAGTATATAAGGAGAAGATTTTGTTATTAGGCTGATGAACGATCGTTTCATCCTATTTCTTCAAATGTGACATGCAGTAAGGAAATGGCTCAAATTAGGTCAGGTACTGAAAGCAATATGAAAATCCTGAAGAAACAGAATATTACAGTGCAAGGGTTTTGGGAGGGCTGAGGCATTGCACCATATCTGCTTGTTGTATAATCTAAACTTTCCAGAAAGAGCTGCACTCTACGCTGTGCTGTGTATAGATATTCTCAGCTGGCTCCACCAACTCTGAGGGTTTCATCACCTGGCAGAGGAAGTTTCTGTGAAAGAGGAGAGGGTTTAAACTGAAATAGCTCTTCCACACTGCCCTTCACAATGAGCTTTTCTTTTTATTCCCCTAAAGAAAAAGGTTACCCTTCAGGCAGAAGGAGATTGTTCATATAGGAAACTATATGAACTCCTCAGAATATGAAAAGGATTGGTTTACTAGTGCTGGTTCATCACCACACAAAGGTAGCCACGTAGTCCATTCTGCTGCTTTATGTGCCCATGACATACAGTATGAACATCCAGTTTGTGGTTTCTATTCATTTTTCCTCCAGAGGGAAAGTTGTTGTTTCTTGTCCAAATATATTTCCTCCTTGTTTTGGTAACATCTGCAAATGCTGGCTTCTCCCTTGAATCAAATATTCTCTTCTCTGTTTTCCCTTTCTTTGTAACTGTGTCAGTGGTGAAGATTTAACAGTACCATAAAATGCTAAGTGCTTTCAGTTGAGGTTCTTGAATAATTTCAAGTTACAGGCAGAATGATTGAGGCATGGTACAATAGCTATACTCTTATTTCCTGGAGCTTAATCCTGCAGCCTGTCCAATGGACCATTCCAGCATGGGGAAAGTCATGCCTCTCTACCCAGGGGTATCTTCTCAATTTTTGAAGGAGATGATGGCTCTCCTTGTAGTAACCAGCAGATGCTGCTACAGAGCATCCATACTAAGCCTACTCTCGCTACTTTTATTATCACTGTTAATGCTGAAAGGGATGCCATCTATTCCTGTTCAGACTTTGCAAATTTGAGGTGGGCTGGCAGGGTCTATTTCTTTGTTTCATAGGAGAGAGCACTCCATCTTCCCTTTGCTATTGCCATTTTTTTTCTAGTTATGAGTGTCTCTGTCCAGTGTCTATCAGTTTCTTGTAGATCCTTCGCAGTTCATTATGGGGTTGCTCAATTTATTAGGACCAATCATGCATTCATACCTTCTTTCATCCGAAGTGCACTTTTAAATGTTAGACTACACACTAATCAAGTTGAACATAATAATGAGAGCACGTTCACATTGTTAAGGTAAATGATCCAGTGCATTCATAGTGAAGACTTATTTGAACTACAGTTTGTGCTTTTTGTCGCAATATTGAACATTCTGGACAACTATGAATTGTGTTGTTTTGTGGCAGCCTTGCAAATACGTGATGATTATTATTACATAGCTGGCAGAACTCCGGAAATTTCACTGCAGCTTTGTGATACATTTCTAAGTGCAATTAACTGGGGAGGATTTTATTGTGTAAATTTCTTCCTATAAATTAGAATAATAATACATGAATGACACATCCACCTGTACATACATGCATCTTTACACTTACACACAGTAGTGACTGATGTATGAGGCTGAGCTTGACTATCCACTTCTTCTCAGGGAAGGCAGTTGGTATTTATTAGCAACTTCAGTGTTGTTAACACAGCATGTGAAGCAGGTGAGTGGAGCTAAAAAAAAGTAAATTAATACTTTGGAGGTAGGAAGATGGGAGATAGTAAATGCATAAAAACTTTCTTTTCTTCACGCTTAATGGGGCACATTTTGGAGTTTGGACACTTTGCATTTTTCCATTCCTCAGAAAGGGAAAGGAATTGTTTGATGCAGTTGTTAAAAGTCTACAGGAGAACCTAAATGCTGTTTGTGCTGTATGAAGAATTCTGTTCTGGGACCTCTGCAAAGAAAAAGGACCATTTTACATGAGTAAATTGGTCTGGTTATGTTCATACAGAGCAAGCAGGATTAGTCTTCAGCTTTGTAAAAGGATGTCCAGTCTTCCAGGACTAAATGCACAGCTAGTGGAATTCACAGATGGTGAAACATGTGCAAGGTAATCTAGTGAACACGGGTAGTGATAGCAGTGACCAGTAGCAGACATCAGTGACAATAACGTAGTCCTGAGGTCCTGGTGTTGTTTGTCTGGTAGACCCAGCTTGCACAGGCTGCTCAGTAAAGGTGGAGAAGAACTCACTGGTCTTGCCATGCCTTCCTTCTGGAGAGCAGCAGAGTTTCCAGGGCAATGAAGTTCTTTGTTCTGTTGCTGCTTCATAATGTGAGTTTTCTCCTGAGGACACTTAAATTGGAGTTCATTGCCTAATGTCAGTAGACTTACAAACACCTTTAGGAAACATCATGCCAGGATGCAAGTGAGGTGATTCTCACCTGTCTTTCCTCTTAAGGAGGTAGAGCAATCCCTTCTAAGTGGTGTGGGCCAGATTTTTCCACATTCTAAAGTAAAACTTTCCACAACAGTTAATTTAATATAAGTACCACTCCCAGAAATATATCTATACTGCAGATCTTTCATTGCTGTTATTAGGACTTTCCATGCATCAGTTAAGTGTCTCAGCATGAGGTTCAGCTGTGCTTTCAAGTCATTGTTCCCATTTTCAAAGCTGTAGTTCATTTCTGTATAAAATTCTAGACTAATCATATCTCCTCTAAAGTCACATGGGCAAATTCACATTAAAGACAAAATTTGGCCTAAGCTTTGCCAGCTTTTTTCAGGCCAGGGAAAATGATGAAAGAAAAGGGCACAAATCGTGGAACAATCCAAGCCCTGTACCTAAGTCTCTAAGCCATGTTTCTCAGGGCAAGAGTGTATCCCTCTGCTTTGGTCTTCACATCTTTCACCTCAGGATGTCTGGAAAACAGGATTCTACAGCTTAGGACATAGCAATATAAAAAGAAAAATTTCACTCTAAAATCATGTTTAGATTTAAATACAGTTTAGGGAGTGGTGGCCAAAATATTTACACTAGGTTGTTTATCTCTTACCATTCCTTATTTTATTACATTTTCTCAATAATTTTATTTTTTTAACTACTATAATTTACAAGGTAATATAATTGGTTTCCATTATTTTGGCTGTACCACTCATGTTCCTAACATAAAGTAAGCAGTGAAAAATGGGCACTGTGCCCAAACTCTTAAAGTTATTTATATGTCTCTAAAATCCAAACTGGAGGAGGCAAATGGAAAATTTGCATTTTTTGCAGTTGAAACAAGCTTAACATCTTGCTGAAAGTGCCAGAAAGCCAAGCCCAAATTACAGGGGGCACGTGGAAACTCAGATATGAATGCTACACATTAGTAAATATTATCTTAACCAGCTGCTGTGAAAATATTTGTGCAGCAAAAGAAAATAATTAAACTTGTGATATTTTTTCAAGAGAAGGGCATAATGCATCACCTGGCTGTGCTTCATCTTCTTTCTACAGATAAGTCAGTGTCATGCACTGTGTGAGCCCCTGTGGTGCTGTCAATGAGCCACACGTTCACATGGTTTTTGCAGACTGACTGAAAGTCTGAAAGGTGCTTTCAAATATAAACTGCCTTGCTTTAATGCATCTGATCTCTTTGGTCAGAGAAAATCCTAATTAGAGAAGAGCTGTTCCTGATGACCCTGTAACACTGTTATGGTAGGATAAGTACATTTCTAGTTCTTCTAGTTTCAGATACAAGAACACTAACTTTCAGTTTTTCTTAAGATGATACTGCACAGTCTGATGCATCTCTTTTCTCTGGTATTTTGTCTGTATTTGCTTTTCTAAAATTCTGCTCAGTGCTGTAGTGGTTTGGTCCAAAATACTCATTACTATTTACCTTCTGTGAGATAAGAATTAGGAGAAACACAAAGCAGGCACCAAACTTGAAAGAATATTAAGAAATTTATTAACAGACATAAAAGAGGGGAAAAGGAAAAAAAAAAAATCATACCACACCTTCAGAATTCTTCTCCTCCCCCCACCTTTCTCCCTTCTCCCAGTGACAATGTAAAAAGACAACCCTTGAGATGTTCAGTCTGTTTACCACTTCCATAATAACCTTGTTCAGTCCATTTAGGAAGAGGAGTCTCTCTTGCCCATGCTATGGAGAAATTATCACAATGAGACAGCCACCCAGGTTGGTTCTCTGCTCGCATGTGAGTCCCTTCCCTCGACTTGCAGCTTTTCCCACAGCTGCTTCAAGGGTCCACTCTTAAATTACTGGGGTGCAATTTTAAGGTTGAGCCGTTCAGAAACAAAAGTTATCTTCACCCATCTCTGGGAGCATTTCATCTCTAAGAACAGAGGCCCTTCTCCTTCCCTGGGAGCAAAGGGTCCTCCTCATCTTCAACTCTAGGACTATCTCTGGGAGCATCTCTAGGAACTGAGGTCTTCCCCTTTCCTTGTGGAGTAAGAATCTTCATCACTTCCATCTCTCCCTGTTCAAACTTCTCATTAAATTACAGCTGCTTCAGCATCTGCCTATCTCAGC
>NW_008238358.1:5831105-5836105 GCF_000691975.1 Corvus brachyrhynchos
GGGGGCCCGCAGCCACCTGTCCCAGCGCCAGAAACAAGAGAGGGCTCTACCCGGAGTTTGTCTATTCTTAAGTGTGGATCACAAAGGCGGTCAGAATTTAAGTGGCTTAAAAAATTGTCCATATTCAAACTGGCCAGCTGATAGGTTCTGTCAGGTCATAGAGGAAAGCTGTAAGCACCCCTTTGCAAGAACGTCACTTCCGAGACTATGCTTTGCTAACCTATGACAGTGCTATTGGCAGTTTTTTCACTGTTAGTAAAATTATGGCTGTTGCTTTTAAAAAGAGAAAGCAAAGTGACCAGTGAACCAATAAAATAAAAACTGTTCAACAAACACCTAAGTAAAATCTCAAACGTGTTGAGAATCTCAAGTCAGAGCCCTATTTAATTTTTAATCCAAATATGTCAGCTGCTAAGGCCAAGATTTACTATGATAGCTTTTGGTGAAAAATTCTTTTCTGACTGAAGAAACCATTTCAAAGGTTCTGCAAGAGTTTTGACTTTAATTAAAAAAAATCAACAAGGCAATACCACCCCAAATACTTTGGTATACTAAGATGTTTACATTTGAAATTGTTACCAGAGTAGTTGTAGCTGGGGTGCCTTTTTCTCTTTAGTGGTTCCTTGCTAATTTCTACCATGTGTTGCCATGCTAAATCCAGTCCAATGGAAGATGAAATCCAAGCAGAGGCCTTGAATCATAATGAGAATGAAGAATCATAACGAGATGAAGCTTCAGAGCAGTGATGTTCTGGCTCTAAGGCAACATTTCCAAATTGCAGTGTATGCTCAAGTCTAACCTTGTATTTCCTGTCTCCACTGTGGGGCCTTTCTGTTGTAATTACGTTCCGTGTTGCTCCTTCTCGCTATGTCTGCTGTTTCTTAGACTGTGTTGGTTTGCGTTATTCGAAATGTTGATTTTTTTAATTTAGTGGGTTTTAGTGGAAATTAACTTTATTTAGCATTTGGATTTCAGTGCAGTTTTCATTGTGCCATCCACTGGTGTTTGGAGCCCACCAAATGCAAATTAAGCTACCTTACCCTGGCATTGCTGCAGAGTCTCTAAGGACTCCTCTAGCCTGCTAAGTATGAGGGGGGTTTTGACAGGATCTGTTTTCACAAATACTCTGACAACCACAATGCACGCAGAGGTCCCAGTGATGTTCTGCATTCTTGCTGGATATTGACTATCCTCAAGTCTGTCTGTGAGTTCAGGTTCACATCAGCATAAAAAATGGCATAGGGTCCCCCTGTAAGATCACAAGGAACCATTTAAAATTTAGAGGTTGCAGGAGGAATAACTTTTACCAGGTGACAGAGGGTCTTTAGTTTTCCCAACATTAATCCGCAATAGCTTCGGCACAGTTTACATTTGCAAGTGAAGGTCTGTTCCCACACCAGGGAAATCAGTACCTCTAAGGCATCCTGTGACTTAGATTTGTGCTTCTGGATTTCTCTTCACTCTCCAAACCTTTCCTCTCAATCCATTTAAACAAGAAATCTCTGCCCTTCTTCCTAGTATCCTTTTTGCTGACTGGTGGAAAGAGCGGTCTCCACCTGCTTAGTCCTTTCCAGACTGAACACTTTCTAGACTGTCAGCCAAGTGTGCTTTGGTGGAAAAACTCTTTGCCTCCTGGGCAGTGTAATAGTGAGCTACTACAAGGATCAGACTCAGTCAGCACCAGAGCATGGCTGCCTCCTTTCTTTCTCTCCTCCTGCATGCCCAGGGGAAAAACCAAACAGGAAACACCCATTCCTTGAAGGAATGCATGTGACAAGTAGAAGGGGGAGGAGTGTGGGCAAGCTGCCCACACATGCAGTATGCATCTTCCCACATCCTGCTCCACTCTGCTTTTCTTGACCAGGCTTGTCCCCAGACCTATGCTGACTTGCCAAACTTGGCCTAGAGGTGAGCAGGAATCACCAGCCAACCCAGAGACTGTCCATAGAAAGCTGTCCAATGTGGCCTGGCCTGGCTACAGCCTTTACCATTGATTTACCATGTGTCCTTCTTGTGTCATTCCCAAAACAACTTTTCTTCTGCTGAGGGGCTATGGGACTGCCAGAGAAAGCTGAAATTCCCCTTACTTGGGGCCATGGACCAAAATTCAGTGTACAAAGTCTAGGAGCAAATGAGCTAGATGACAGGTGTTACAGATACCAGGGTGTGTGATGCAGAGATATGTACCACTGCACAAACATGTGGTGTTTTCCATGAAGTCTGATTCCCTTAAATGGCTGTAAGCTTTACAGGCCTTGCTGAGCATCTGTGCTGTGCTGCTAAATTTATGCTCGTAATGTGAAAACTGCCGGTATAGCCTCAAGGCAGAGAGAGAGATGCCCCCACCCTCTCCCCTTCACTTTACCTCCTTCTCTCCTCTTGCAGTGCACATCCAGGCAGTGCTGCTCTCATCTGTGGGCATGTGATGGTGTTAGGCTGCAACCCAGATCCACGTCTTACAGCTAAGGCTGGGTAATAAACTTTAGTGCCTCTTAGGAGCATTATTGCATGTCAGCTTTACTACCAAAGGGCTCACACTAGAAGCAGGCTAACTTGTAGAGGCAACAAGGATTAATTCATATTGGATGCTTGCTTTTTTAAAACAAAATACTTGTCCATGACTGTATGTTTCCCTTTATCCAGCTTGTCTCTCATTTTGATTTTACTCTAATTGTTATTTTTCAGGGTTTCCCTCTCTATTTCTTTCCTTCTTTCATTTTATTGTTTCCCAAGAAATTATTTTTCCAGAACAGGTGGAGCTCAAATACTTGTTTCTGAAAAATGTTGCGATTTACAGTCTAAGCCCGTGTTTACTAATGCTGAACTTGGTAATGGCGTTGCTGGCCTCTCATCAGCACATTCTTATGTTCTGCAGAAAAGGGGGAAAGGAAGAATTTGTTCACTTTTCCTTTAAACATAGCATGAACTTCTCCAGTTCCCCACCTTCATTTTCCCTTGATTTACGCTTGAAGTGGTTCTCCTGCATGGCCTTGTTGCTGGACCTCACAGTTCCATTGGAGGAGGGTGACAATATTGCAGTGTGTGATGAGTGTGAAGTTCTTTGGCACATGAAAATCGGGCTGTAATATTACATTTGTCTCTTTACTTTATGAATAGGATACACTTGTTGCTGGATGAATGCTTTGTTCTGAAAGATCCAGCTGGCTCCTGGCCTGCATTTATATCACTTGTGGTAAATAACTAGACATTTTTAATTCTTAACAAAAATATCTATAATATTGTCTGTATAATATTGATGATACTCTTTCTTCTTCTGATGCTGCTATGCTACTTCAGTTTTGCACATCAGGTATTGTCATATTTTAGCACCTTTCACTTGTTTTAGTTTAATAATTTGACAGTTTAAAGCATTTTTCAGATACTTTCTTTTTGGTGATATCAGACTGATTTCTTCATCATCTCAGAGGACAGTTTTCCCCTCTAAGGTGTGCAAAGAAGATCATGGTAGTGGGCCTCTGGCAAATTGTCTTTTTGTATTTCTATGTTGTCTCATCTGGAAAGTGAGTATCTATGTTTTGTAGCTTTAGGTAGAGAAAATTTCCAACTAATTTCTTTCAGAAGTCGACTGGTTGTTTGAAGGTTTGCTTCTAGCATTTTTCCAGACTAATTTGCACTGGGCAAGCCATTGCCATGATAAGTAGTTCGATTCCTCACGGTACGACCAGCTGAGTTGGTATGAAACAGTGAATCCTTAGAGTGCCTAGTGAGTCTTCAGAACAACACTGTGAAGGCAGGATAACTATGCTGGCTAGCTGGGTTGTCCTAGTTCTGTAATGAGCTTAGGTAGTGTTAATTCTGTAATCTCTGCATCCCACTCAATTATATGTTATAAGCATACTCTCTAGCACTTTACTTTTGTCCTCATTTTTCTTCCCTTGTCAATTATATTGATAAAAAAAGATGCAATGTTGCATGCATTCAGGAAAAAACTAGACAAAGTAGCCATTTTAAAGTCAGGCCACTTACCAATCCAGAACTATAAAGAAGAATAATTTGTAAGTGGAAGTGAGTTGCAGTCTAAGCTCAAAGGTGCTGCCATCTGCCAAAATAAAATAGTTGTGTTTATGTAGAACCCTACATCCAAGGACCTCAATGTTAAGACTGTTAAACCACATAACATCCCAGCAAGGGAGCTAATAATAACCTGTTATAGACATTAAGGAGATAAAACCAAGTTAAATGACTTGCCCAAGAAATCACTATCTGCTACTGGCAAGAACAAGAAATGAACTAATTGACCCCATCTTTCAGAATCTGTTTTAATCTTGAGACAATTCTGCTTACTCATCCACAACTATTTCGCTCACAGTTTATCTTAACGTTTTATATAAACAGCCAGAAAACTGTAATGTGTCTGAATTATGTACAGTGTTTTCCAATACAAAGAGCACATCTAACACATTAAACATATTCATTTTTCTGTCTGGCTCCTCCAGTTCATAGTTTCATCTCAATGATAAGGCATTATGAAACCCTAGATTGTATTTTTCATTTGGAGATTTATAGAGTGCAATTTTTTCTTTCCCCACCAGATTATCCACTACACAAGCTAACTTCATACCTCATTTCTGCCATTGATATGGCTATTTTCTACAATGTGAATGAAATACCTGGCACGATAAATATTGAAGTGTATCTGCAGTTTCATTTTCACATACAATTGACACTTTTCAAAGAATAAAACCATTGCTGCAGTATTTACTAAGTGTCCCTATTTTAATTCTGATCTTCTTGAATAGTATTTCAAGAGAACAAGCAATTCAAAATAATTTCTCTTCATTTATGACCATGTTATATTATTTCAACATAATCATGCAGTAATAGAATGAGTTATGTTTATGACATACCATTCATATTAGAAAATGTGCATATAGATACCACAATAATTCTAATATTACATTTTACTACGTTTTCAGAGACAGGAGAATGCACTATTCTACTACACTGAGTTACAAATGCTATACAATGTAATCCTGCTG
>NW_008238358.1:5836297-5893942 GCF_000691975.1 Corvus brachyrhynchos
TGAAATGCCTGTTTGCATTTTAGCTTTGCAGTGTTAATAATCCTTCTGTATTACCAAAAACTTAAGATCAGTTTGAAGTCTGTGTATTTTTGAGTGCTGTTTATTTCCACTTTTTTACTTTGTTTGTGAAGTGACTCCTCATTATATTAACTGAGTATATTGAGACACACACAAGTATAGTGATTTAGACTAATGTGTGAACTCTTAACAGTTTAACATAGTATTTCTTTTGCTACTAGTGTATTTCTACAGCTTGGCTTTGCAAATAGGTTGTTCTTATTGCTAAGACAGCTTGCTTGCAATATTTTGTAGCTGTCTTTCTGGAGAAGGGGAAGCCAGTTATGTTGGGTAGAAAGGCTGAAGTTGGGAAGTAGACTCTTCTGTCTGCCAAGGTTATCAGGCTATCAGGAAAATATGCAATGGTCCAAGTCCCTTGCATTTACTACACAATATCTCCTGTGCTTCACTGTCTGTAGCTGTAACAATCCTTGTGCTTCAGTGGGCCTGATTCTTTCATGTAACTGGTTTTTGTACCACTTCTGCTGTAGTAGAATTGGTGAAGTCTCTTGAGTAGAACTGTGGAACAAAGAAAGGATTACAATCCCTATAACACATGCATAGTCTCTGCATAAATCAATTAGCTCAATCAATGATGAATGGTAGCTCTTCAATAGAAATCCTGTCAATTCTGATAGAATTTTTGACATCCTTTTTATCTATTCTTGATCAAATCTAGACATGTTTTTTAGAAGAACAGAACACTTATTTAATGCAGTATAGCTATCACTCATTGTCATAAATGTGAAAAGTTAAATGACTATTTTTCTGGTATAAACTATTAGTTTTATAACCTAAATTTCAAGAGGAAGGGAGCGATAATTGCAATTACAGGGATTTTGGCACACCGGTTATTCAGTTTTGAATCGTTGGACACAAACAGCGAATACTGTGATATACAGGTTTATTTTTGCTGTCTTTAGCATAAAGACAAATTTAAAAACAATAGCTATTATTTCTGTACATCCTTCAGTTCTGCCTGGTCGAGCCAGGTAAAACTAATTTCAGAGATTCCTGCACAGGATTTGCTGGAGCAAAGAATTAACCAAAAATAAGTGAAACAGTAGTGAGCAAAGGGAGTAAGTGTCAATGGCAAAGAAATAGGTAATTCCCAGCATCCTCAAGTCATGGTTTGGCACCTGCAGAGCAAATGGGGCAGAAAAGGCAAAAAGTTACAGGATGTCTTCTGGATGGAGTTAGACTCTCAACCATTCTGCTTCTATGTCATTATGGTGGAACTTATTCTCCCACTTCTTGTACTGCACAATTCAGCACTTTGAAAACAGAAAAGGAGATTTCCTTTTTCAGCACTGTAGTGGCATCTCTTCTATAAATGCACTTAAAGGCAAAGCAATAAAGGGCGGTTGTGCCAAACATTCAAAAGGAGTATTTGTTTTTTCCAAGGTTTGAAACAACGGAAACTATAAATGTACTAAAAGCTGTAGAGGTATTTTAAGTTTGGTTTATGATAACCTCTTCTGATTATTAATCATGAGATGAATATTACAGATGACTAATGAGTAACATCACATATGATTTCAGTTAATTTTATCTGACCATGTTCATCTTGATCTGGAAGAGGAGAAGCAATCAATTCAAATTAATACTAAAAAAAAAAAATTACATTTAGGCTCTGAAGCAGTTGGTATTGGAGCAGTTTGGATCAGGTAGATCCTATGGGTTGTCTCCTGTGGGACTGGTGCTTAAAGTGAAATTCCTGCTTGGATACTTCTAGGCCTGAGTCATAGCCTTAAAATTTTCTATAACAGCATCTACTCTGTTGGCTGTGTTCTCAAAAACACTTGAAGAGAAAACTGAGAGAAATTATGCTCCTTTGAGCTGTTAAAGGTAATTAATTTCAGTGATGATCTTATTATTCCTGATAATGCCTGTTCTTCCATTTACTTTCATGCTCTAATCCAGCAATACCTTGACTGTAGCAATTAGTAGAAGTTTTAATAGTTTTCAGTTGATGCTATTTATTTAAGATTATCATATTGCAGTGTTTAGCTCCACTTTTGTTATTGGCTTTGGGTGTTTAGTGCTTTAAGAACCCAACCTTAAATCAGTCTGCAGCATTCACTGAAAGACTGAATATCTGATATTTCAGAGAAAGGAAGTCATTGGATATGTGTCTTTGCCCTGGATTGCAGAGTGGGAGAAGAAATTTAAAAAGGTCATCACAAAAAGCCATTGATTCCTTTAAAGCTGGAGGTAGACTGTGGGAGCTTGAGCTTGTGCACCAGCTCTGAGGTGTCCAATTGCTCACCTGCTATCTGCCAGTGGAATTTTTTTTACAAGGAAATTTCACTGGGAAATTTCAACATAAAAGGAATGTGTGGAAAAACTAGTACACTTTCCAGTGTTGTAGGGTTTCTGTGGCTTCCCTGTTGCTGCCTGTGGATATTTCTATGATGGTCTTTCTTCATGAACCTTGGAGAGTTCCCACCTGATGTGGGCAGAGTCACAAAGCTGTGAAGGTGACTCATACTTGTCCTTTGAAAGAGGAAGACCTATGTACAAAAGGAGAATGTCCACAAGGCTACAAAGGAGATATTTCCATACTTGCCATAGTAAACAAGTGAAATCTTCTAGAGAAATGTTCTCTGGTCACTCACGGAAGTGCTTATGCTTTCTTGTATGTACAAATAGTGACCAGCATATCTGAGGAAAAAACTATTACTGGAGTTTAAATGCACAGACCTAGACGTATGGGCTCAGAGGGAAATGTAGGTTCCTAAGAGTTCCATCTTATTTTGCAGTTTCATTTGGCACTACAAAATAGAGTTGTTGGAGACAAAGAAAGAAAGCCTAAAGGAAAACTAACTTAGACAGACATTAAGACATTAAAAACACACAAAAAATTTGATTAATGTTGACTTCTTCCTGCAGTTTGGGCAAAATATTTTTTTAACATGTAAGTTCCACTTAGAGCTTTGCTTTAGAAAGCCTCCCTGATGTGCTGAAAGGTTCAAAGAAGTTCTGGGTAGTAACTAGTGCAGCCAAGACACAAAATTACTGCAGGGTGAGCAAAGGAACCAAGCAATGGATGCAGAGCCTCAGGATGGGAAATGTATTTTCAGATATTGCTGATGATTTTCTATAACCTGTCGTATTTCGTCATTATTGTATTGCTATAGTTTTGGTTATGGCAAATATTTTGGAGCTGGCTGAATGAAAGGGCAAAAAGAGATGTTGCCATTCTTTTTTCTCCAGAAGCCCAATAGTCTACTAAGGTGTGCTTCTAGATTTGTTGCCTTTTTGCTTGAAAGGCTTTGAAGCATATTGTGTCCAGGAACTCCAAATCACCATTGTGTACCCTGTTAAATTTCCAAAAGGATGGGGGAGATAGGAGATGAATCAAGGAAGATGCCCTTTGTCCTTTGCAGTTATTTCACTTTAAAATACACATATGTGTCTGCAGGAAAAGTGGCTAAGACTGGCTAGGAGTTTAGAAGAAATACTTTAGGATGCTTGGATCCAAATGCCAAATGCTACTCTTCTGCATACAGCTGTCTAATAAATCTGGACCAGGAGAGATTATAATCTAATGGCCTACTTTAGGCATATGCATTGAAACGAATCTCTTTTGTATTTCTACTGGATTGTTAATGTGAGGAGAAGATGACAAGCATTCCAACTCTATGAATTTACATTCTCTTCTTTTTTTTTTTCCTAAAATGCTAAGGGATTTATAGATTTTCTGACCTAAAATTATACTTATTCTATTGTCGATAACAATCCAACAGCCAGATTTGCAATCCTATGGTATTGCAGTAAAAAATTTAATATCTCTAAGCAATTTTTTACTAACACATATATTTATTCCTGGAATTCTTTTGAATTCTCTGTCATCATTAATCCTATGCAACATGATGTACAACAGAAGAGAAGCCAGAAGATTACTCTGTAAATTGTAAGTAAAGCTCTGGTAGAGCACTCACATGGTGGTAATAAAATAGAGCTTTCAAGGGTGCTGTGGAAAGTTAGAGGTGACAAGCTGAACTAATAAAACCATCTATCCCATAGGCATATGAGTAAGCAGAGTGATTTTTCAGCCCAGTACCAGTTTAACACATAGGCCAGAAGAGGAGGGATTGTGTCGGACATAAACCCGCAGTTTGTGGGACAGAAGAGGAGATTGTTGCCGGCTTATTGGCTGACCTGAACTTAGACAGAGGAGTTAGCCCTTGTCTTGGAGGTCACTGCTGGAATTTTTTCGTACATGGAAGATATTCCAAATCTACAAATATAATTTGGTGAGAGGAGGCCAAATTTGGACCTGTCAACTTTGACACATCCCTTAAAAGATTCCAAATGATAGCAATGGTGTGTAAGAGAGTTGTAACAAAGGAGAGATTTTCAGCTCTTTTAACAGAGAGCTATATAATCACACTTTCTTGTAGAAGCATTCAGTGTGAAGATCTGTCAATAGAAATCTCAAACTGTGAATATACAATTGCACTTTATTATCCCTTTGTTATTTTGTAACTACATAGGTATGACAGACAGAAACTGATGTTAAAAGAAATCCACAATTGTCGGTGTGTCACATACATGAATCCCACTGCTGGAAGTTTTTCAGTAAATCAGCATCTTTGGGTAGGTACACCAAATGCCATATTTTAACAAAATGTTTTTGCTCACAGTAACACTCAAGCTCTTAATTTAAGGAGAATGAACATCCTAACATTTTGTTACTGTAGTGCACAGCAGACAGATGGTGGTCTGTCTTGCACAGAGCAAACAAGGAACTCAGCAGTTATAATTACCAGGTAAAAGGTGCTGAGGGGATGGAGTACACAGGGAAACCTTCAGTTAAACCCATTGCCAAGGCATCCCTGGGAGCCTACATAAGCAAGTGCGTGCTGCATTTAAAACAATAATCATGTGTAAGACACTCCAGGTTTCCTCAAAAGTCCTTTGGCTCTCTAAGGAGTACAGTGAAAAGAGTACACAGAGGTCTCCAAACCTTCGCACACCAGCAAGGTTATTTGTTTGCCTTTGTGTCTTAAGATTTATGGTGCTACTGTTCTTGGCAGGGCCTGGAAACCAGCCACACACAAAACAGAGAGAGATGGAAGCAACTGGTGAACTTCAGAGTTCTGTCTTTCATGAAAGATGAAGAGAAGGAAGCAAAACTCCTCCTAAGGCGTCCTTTTTTTTTTAAGAATTAACTTCATTTTATATTAAAATTGTTTTGTGATTACTTTGTTTCAGATCTTTGGGGAGGATGTGTTGGCTGTGTTTTGTCTGCCAGCTCAAATGAGCTGTTTGTGGCAGTTGCATAGCATTTTTCTTCTGCCTTGTGCCATATCTTGGTTGCCACTGCCTGTACCTGTGCTCAAGCTCAGGGGTTTCCATTTTTAAGGTGGTTAGGATTTGAATTCCAAAGATCAGCAAAATGTGTCTGTTAGGATGTGCATGTAACAATTACCTCAACAGTCACACTTTTCTGAAATCTTGTGTCTGTGCTGTATTTATTAAATGCATAGACTATTAAAGGAAACAATTCAGTTCCCTTAATCCCATTTCTGACAGACCCACGTGCAAATCCTCTGAGAGAGCCATGCACCTGTGACTGATCTGATGGAGCACCAAAGCAGAGAGGGGGCCTGAGATCAGCTCCTTGAACAACCAGACTTCACTGAGTGACAGCTTGTTTGTGTCCTGAGTGATGTGCAGGACCTGGTTCGGAACGTCACAATGGAATCGCTGCTCTGTGACAGTGACCGTAATGTACTTCAATTCAGTCACCCCACAGCAGCAACAAAGGCCAAAAAATCCACCACAAGTGTGCTTAACTTCAAAAAGAACAACTCCGTGAAAATAGGCAAGCCCACTAAAAAGAAGCTAAAATGGGCCACTAAAAGAATTAAATTCTTCCAGGCAGTAAGAAAATCTCTGAAGTAGGGGCACAGCAGCAGAGCATGCCCCATCCTTTGGGAAAGACATCAGAAAGGATGAAAAGAGCCTGGCATGGCTAATCAGCAAAGGAAAAAAGGTTATTAGAAGTAAGAAAGATCATTCAGAAACTGAAGTTGTGTCTAAACTAAGTAAGAAGGGCTGCATACTGAAGACTGAAAATAAAACTGTAATCAAACTAGCCAAAAGAGTTTAAGGACTAACCAGCTTCAGGGATCAGAATTTCCCCTAAACATTTTTTTGATCACTTTAGCAGAAACAGATGATAAAATAAATATAAAATGTCAAAATGGCTATGCATTTTTTGTACTGATACTTGCTGTGAGTAAATCTGGGGCTAATCCCACATAGAAACTTTTTTTAAGAAGAGAGTGGGGACATCAGCATAGCTCTGAGGAAGGATTCAGAGTACCAAAAGCGAGATCCACACTATTTAAAAATACATGAGAAGCTTGGTGACAATGTAAAGTCCTTCCAGGTAGTAATGACGAGGATCTGTTGTGAAAAATTGCCAAAGTGATTGGGTAATAAAATTACCCAGATGAAATTCAGAGTAGATAAGTGTAAAGTACATGTACACTGGGGAAAAAAGCCTTTTTCATATAGAAGATGATGGACTCTGAACTGATGATTACCACTGAAGAGTGAGATGTGGGGGTTATGATAAATAATTCCATGAAAAGATCATCTCAGTGCTTGGTGGTAGTTAAATAAAAATGAATCAATAGTTAGAAGTTATTAGAGAACAGAGGACAAACAGAAACCATAATTATTCCACCGTGTGTGTATTCCACCAAGTATTCCACCATGATTCACCAGGACATTGAAAATTAGGTGCAGTTCTAGACATGTCATTGCAAAAATGATATTTTAGAACTAGAAAAGGTGCAGAGAAGTGCAACAAAGATGACTGAACCAACAGCTTCTGTGAGGAGGCTGGGAGACTTGATAGCATTGAAAGGAGGCAACCCAAGCAGCTGTCTGCAAAGCCACAAGTGCTAGCAACAAGGTATATGCTGAGTGACTGCTGTCTCTTACAGTGCAAACACATGTGAAAGGAATGGGAGAGAGAGGTTTAAAACAAGAAGAGGGACTTCAGGCAGTGGATAAAGGGCCTTTGCAACTCCTTTCCAATGGATTTAATGAACACAGGTTTTCATGCCATCAAGGGGAGACCAGAGTTTATAACTGGAAGGGTGCTACCTTTTGTGAGTAGACAAAGCACAACCCACTGAGAATATCTCCTGAGCTGAAAATATTCAGAGATTATGAGAGTATTAGGGGCCAAATATCATATGTTCTTGTGTTGGTTTTATTCTCACCAGGTGGCAGCTGCTGACCACCTCCCTGTCTGGTTGAATCCTTTCTCTGGCCCAGTATGGTTGCTCATGAGTGTGTGATCACAGGTAATTACAGATGCAAACTTTTCACATCCAGACAGTTGTAACATATCTTGCTAAATTAAATAATGGTTTTTTTTGAGAAGATCAAGTATCAAAATGAGATTATAGTCTTAATACTAAAGCAATACCATAACACTTTATAATTAGTGGCTCATACTATTTTCCTATAAGGTAGCTCCTAATCATGAGATTCAGTGTTGGTTGTGAGAGTCAGGACAGAGTGGTATATTGGCTGTGGGGACAGTGTTTAAGTGGGCAGGTTCAGCTGGTGTTTCAACCATTCATTTATGCCCTTGAACAAGAAGCTCATGTTCACTTCTTTTCACCTGTTAATTTCAGCTGAAATTAAGAGAGCTGATTAATTAAAAAGGAAGGAGTCCTTTTATCTTCAACAGCAGACCTTGTGCCTCGCTACTACTTTGTACTGTTAGTCTCCTTTTATACTTATATTTCAACTGGTTACTCAGAAATATGTTTAGCATGGTTTTTTGCCTTACACTGTGTTCTTTCCTATGCAGCAACTTTTATTTGTGTAGTTTTAGTATCTTTTAACACCTGGAAATACATAGATTTAAAAAAAAAAAAAAAAGGTGTTTGAGTATTTATTGAAACCATCTTTCCAGTTTCTGAGGTGCTCTCTATATTGTATTTGAACTTGTCAACAATTTTTTTGGTAATAGATAGAATTGAGAAACACATCTCAAATAGCTTCTCATACCGCTTGGTCTCACTCTTAAGAATCACTGTTCTGATACAGCCTGTATTAGTATACTTGGTAATTAAGTTAATTATGAATGTTCCATGATATGATTTTATTTGAAAATGTTGACTGATCCAAAGCATAATTTCTACAAAGGTGTATGAGTCTAAGAAATTTCTGTTTAGCTGGGTTTGCTTAAGCTTTCTGATTTACAGATATTATTTTTTTCTTTCACATAGGAACAAACACTCTGAAAATGAGGTATTCTGTGTTTTGCTCAGTCCTATCTCAGCCACACCAAGGCAAAAAAAAAAAAACATCCTCAGGTAATTTTTCTGAGTTCTCTTGTTTTTAGGTGACTGTTAAAAATACCATAAAGATGTTAATAATAGAATTATAGTTTAATTGATCCAGGGTAAAGGATCAATATGTTACTCTCCCTAAGAAATTTAACAACTCTATAGTTCTTTTTTGCTTGACATTCCACTAAGGTGCTCTCTAACATATTTTTATTTTTTTAAAAACAGCATGCCTACTCTGAGCTATCCCAATTTGATTAATCACACGGAGATTATTAGTCCTTCTGGAAAGAAAATGCCTGCAAAGGAGCATGCTGCCCTGAAGTCAGGCACATTTGGCAAGCTTCATACTAACTTGATAGTGATTATGATCTCCATCGAGTGAGACAGGCAGTGAATAAGGTATTTAACACTGTGTGCTTTGGCTGTGAAAACCTTTTCGACTTGTGCTTTCAATTTCTGGATTTCAGTGTTATTAAAAATATCTGTGTGGGTATATTTTAAAAGAAATAATTATCCTTTCCTATACACACACCATTTTTTTAATCTCAGGGAATTTTCTCTGTTTACTGACTGCTCCCCAGAGATGGATGCTCTAACCACCATAGAGAGAGCAGGACCATAAATATCCTTTTGCAACACAGGAGCTGCAGTTACAGTGTAGTGAAATCTATCCTTTTGCAACACAGGAGCTGCAGTTACAGAGTAGTGAAATCTATCATTTCACTCATATAAGATACAATCTTTCTGCATCAGAAAATTACCCAGAACTTTCTACCCACAGTGACTAGATTCAACTATGTTTTTAATTTTAGAGATTTGATATGTGTATTCCAGGTAATACAGGTCTTTCTATGTAGTTCTTGTATTCATAAATTGCTCTTTCTCTTTACTAAATATTACAGATTCTTGTATGATTTATGTAACAATTATTTTCTTAACATCTTCAGTCTAACTCACTGGAGAGTTCCCCAAATATACTTGTATAGGCTATGTCAATATTCAGAGTAAGTATTATGCCTGAACATCTAAATTCTGTAATGCCATTTTCTCATGGTAGTCCACTGGCCGCCAGAAGGAGAATGCAGCATTCTCAGGCAATGAGGAGCGTAGCCATAAGATATCTAGACTGTTGTAATTATCAGGATAGAAGCGTTTATAAAATCTCTCCTATAGCTCTCCTACAAGCCTGAAAATTACCTTACAAACTCTGAAGGTAAAAGTACCAAGAGAATAAATTAGACCATGTTTCATATACAATTGCACTGGTTTCAGTCAATTCTGAATTGTTCTGAAACACCTGGAAAAGTAGCTGTTGTTTGTAATTATTATTTTAAAAACTGTAATGCATTGTGTAACAGCCATGATCTTATTCCTGGGTTTCTGTTGTATAAAGCTTCTAGCTGGAAGTTTAGTATTTACTAAATACATTTTCTAGATCTACTAGGAGAACTCACGTCTTGCTTCTTGTGCCATTCCACGGCACTTCTCCTTGGAGGGAAGAGTAGTAGGAATGAGAGGGTAAGGCCAAATTTTCTGAATGTTGGAGTAATGCCTCTAGTCTAGTCAAGAGTATGAATGTGATTGATGACTTTGCAGTGATGTGGAGGGCAAAATACTGACATGTTACAATAAAAATTTTTTGAAAGCCCAAAATTTTGTTGCCCATGACAAGCTGCCACATGATTAAGAAAAGAAGTTTGTGTTCCAGACTGCTCTGAAACAGAATGTGAACAGTTCCTGCAAATAGTAGTTCTCCCAAATGTGTTTATTCTAACCCGTCTATACAGCAAACTACTGTGCCATGTGGTGCGAACCTTGAACAAGCTGATTCAAATATCAGAAACAACCTAAATGTGGCAGATCTATGGTCCTGCACACTTATAAAAGCCAGGTAAATATGTCTGCAGAGATCTGGTTCCCATATAACCAGGTTTTTCCCTTACTGAAGGCAGCTCAGATGTAAAGCTTACATGGTACCACTCCACTCTGCTACAGTCTAGGAAGGAGACAACTAAAGCTTGGGGTCTGACATAGCAAAGGACAAAATTTGGGCTCTAGGTTAAAAGTGCCAGCTGCTTTCTTTGTTTTGGTTTGGTTTTTCCCCCTGGTTTTTTTGGTTTATGTGTGTGTTTGTTTAGCAAACAAACTTAAGTACAACCTTACAACCCCTGAGATGTCCTCTCCCCCCTCCCAGTTTTGTAAATTACTGGATGCTTACACACAGAGCAGACTGCAGGGAGGGAAGAGCATGCAGAGTGCTGAGGAGTCCAAGTTACTCCCATTGGAGATGATGGCTTCCTTCCTCATCCTTCTCAAGTCCACGTTCAAATGTTATCATGGTGGTTGTCTTTTCAAATATGAATGGTCCTTCCATTTCCTTCTGCTGCCTCGTGCCCACAAAGTTTGGCAGGATCTGTCTAGAAAAAGCACTCTCATCACGATTCCTGTACTGCCTCCTGCATGTAGGCAGAAAGTGAGGATGGAGGAAAGAAATAAGGGAAAGCAAAGAACATCTAACGATTCTGAACATACTTTTCCTCAAAAGAATTATTGAAAAAATACCATAAGATTTGGCAACTCAGTGAACCTAGTGTTAATTTTTTTTTCCAAGCTAGCTTTCTTTTTGTTTAGCCTTCCTATCTGGGTTAGCTTTTAACAAATTCAGCTGTCACTTTCTATATGAGTGAGAACATTTTTAGCACTGCAAATCGAGCTGGCAACAAGTGAGCAGTAGTGTGAGACCATCAGCAGGTGCGTGGGAGACAGCAGCAATTTGGGAAGCCTGAAACAGTGCCTGTGAGGTTCGCAAAGGGAAATCAATGTTAAAAAAGCATAGTAAAAATCTTTCTGGTTGTAAGAGGTATTGCTGGAACAACTGTGGTGCTGAGAGCACAATTTGTTTTTCTAGCCTTCAATAATTTCTGATCTTTGTATGTTATCTCTAAGATTTAAAGACAGTTTCCTTTTTTCAATGCATTTGGAAATATTAATCTTTGTATTGAGATAGGAATTTCACGCATAGTTCCTGAGGGCTGCTTATTTAAGATCTGTTTAGAAGCAAGAAGGAGAGCAGGGTGCCATTTTTTTTGGATCAAAAAGTTGCTGCGAAAAGCAATACCCCAATAACGGAAAATTTCAAAATAAAACTTCTCAATAATGATATCTGCTAGACATAAAAACAGATAAATTGTATTGAATCAACTTGTACATAAACATGAAGACAGTAGAGGAAGTATGGTACATGAGCCACATGCACACCAAATAATTATTAACATACTTGCTGAATTTAGTCTTAAGTATTGGGGTGATTCCATGCTGCAAAAGTCCCAGTGAATGCATTTGTATTAGCACTTTGCAGCAGAGAGACTTTAGTCTGCCAGTTCCTAAAAATGAATGCAGTGTTCTTGAGGAAACCATGCTGGAACTGGCACTCTGGGTGAAATCCTGAAGTCAAGAGGAACATTTTCACTGCCTTTAATAAGGCCAACATTTGTTGACTGATAACAACCAATAACAGAATGGAGAGTTGGAGTATCAAAGTGATAGTTAATGAAGGGTATACTAAAGGGTCGAGGTGAACAACACATCAGAAACAATGGCAAGTGTCTTAACCTCAAGTCTGACGTGTTGTTCTTACTGCTGGTGTAGTCCTTTGGTATTCAGTGTGTCAGGATAATCTATAATGGGAGTGAAGTTAGGAATAATACAGAGCAAAAGAGGCAATCCAGAAAAAAGAATTTTTAAACACAACCCAGGACTCCAGGAGGATACAGTCAGGCTATCCTAAAGAGAAAGATATGTGACAGAGGTAAATAAAATGGGATTATAACAAAGGTGAAAGTCATAGAAAGAAGGGGTAATGGGAAGGGTTCATTGTTTCCATGGCAAACAACTTCATTATGTAACTCCTTTTTAAACAGGACATTAATTGTCCATTAAACATACATAGTATGGAAAGCAAAGATTCGTCTTTTGGTGACCCAAGAATGCATATCACTGACTGAAACATTTTAGTTTCTAATGAGGGATTGACAGTATCATGTATAAGGAAAAAGTGTTTGAATTTAAATGTTTTTGCAGGGAACACTTTCACCACTCCAGTGATACACAGCTTCCTATTTCCTTGGTCCTTTTATGGCTCCATGAAATCATCCTGTATTTCCTTAGTTAAATGTATGGAGGAAAAAGATACTGAACATTTTAACAAAATTTTCATCCATGCTACAGAAGGTACTTGGAGGTATGATTCTCAGCATGAGGTAAGACAGGTATCTGCCCTGCTTCATGGTATATTATACTCTAAGTACTAGAAAGATGTAAGGGGTGTTATTATACTGAAACTATACATTTTACAGATCAATTGTTTATTACAGAGTATTTTTTTGACTCTGTTCCTTGTCTGAATGAACATAATTTCTATATAAGAGGACAGATGATAAAAACAAAATCACTAGAGTCACAAGAAGTATTCCGTCTTCTGTTTTACTTGAAGAAGCATACTTATTGAAGTTTCTTCTTTGCAATGATGTTATTTATCTTTCTTCTGTTCAGATGCTACCACCTTATGGTTGCATGCCATGGTAAAGACTAGGAGAATATTCAGAATCAATGGAGGATACACAGGAAGTAGAGTGTACTCCAAGGAGGGCAGAGTAAAACAGCATGAAATCATATATTAATAGCATAAAGTGCCAGGGAAAAATAGTCCCATAATTTTGGGGTGAACTTGTTTTCCTCCAGAAAGGGAGCTGAGATGAAAATCTATCAAAAAAATCTGCCTTGCATTTGATAGCCTGTTCAGTTGTCTACAGAGAGAAGACCCAGTCCAGGAGATCTAGCAGCCAGAACTTCTAGCAATGGCATGCTGCCAGGGTCTGAGAGAAAAAAAAATTAAGATACTGCCTACTGGTTCTATAGTTAACAGGGCTGTTCCCAGACTTCATAAGTGCACACATGAAAAAGAGACAATTGTGATAAAGGGTTAATATGCTGGGTGAATACTTGTTTGTATCTCTATATTGTTAGCACCAGGGTGTTGATGAGCACATATTTATCCATAAGCCACTAATTTACTGCCACTTTGCCCATGGTGTTGGAGAACCTCGTTACTTCCCAGTATCTGATTGGGAGAAGCTGACCAGAATTTTAAAAGAATCACAAGAGCACTAAAATGAGCTTCATGCTGCAATGAACCGTGTTGTCTAAGGATGCCATACAGCACATGTAAGTTTCTTTACTTTTGGTACATATAACACCTGCTCTAGCAAAGGTAATCACTGATGTGCAAATTCATTTAAAGGTGACCAGCAGGAGTATTAAAAATAACCTCCCCAGCTTTAGGGATATATGCTGAGTACCCCAGGAATTTATCACAGTTTTAATGTGAACTGTAACCACTTTTACTTCTAATGCTTCCAAGAAGTCTTTACACACTGTGAATTGTTGGCTCCTTCTCAGCATGACCCACTGGCCTGCTACTGGTCATATCAAACAGTAGAGCCCCGAGGGAGACTGTGGTTTGAGCTGTCCAGGTATTTTAAAACTCCTTATTGCAATGTTACAGTGGCTTCAAACATTCTCCATTTTATGTGGATAGGAAATGAAGGATACTAAAAAACCCAAAGCACAACAACAAAAAAGCTCTGCATGTTAGAAACATATACAGAGCTTCAGAAAAGAGGTTTATTTAATGCTGTTAAATTAGCCCCGTATTTTACAAAGGTATCATGTGGTGCATCAGCTATCATCTGCTTAATGCATTCCAAGGGGTCTCCTCATACAGGAGCAGTTCCTATAACGCAGTTAGAATTCAGACAGTTTTGAAAAGCAAATTAAAAGAGTAGATGGATAGAGAGAATGGGGTTTAAATTTAGATTTACTAAAACTTCTTTTGGAAGAGTTTCTGCGGCATACATTCTATGGTTCTAAATCTGACAAGTACTCGATAAAGTGGTTTGACTTTCTATTCCTATACAGATTTTATTTTTGTGCTGAGATGCTAAATTCAGCACCAGTTCAGTTGTAATTATTCTAATTATTTATTAAATTATTTTTTCTACAGAATTTGTTAGACAGTCATTAAGTCATTTAATTAAGGATTGTTCATACAAGCAAGGATTTCCATGTCCATTTCTCAGAACAAAATACTCATTTCTTTTGCTGGGTGTTCACTTACTGCATTCCACATAGTTTGAACAGTAAAATGGCCTTGGTTAGATTTGTTTTGCATGTGTTGCTTCACCCTCTGTTTCTCATACAAATCTAAACTGGTATCAGCTTTGAATTGCTGGCAAGTGTTAACTCAAAATCTGCACCTCTCCCATTTCATAGGAAGGTAAAAAAAGAAAATATTTCTGTTCACGTTGGCTCCTTCTTTTCAGCTCCTCAAGCCTAAAATTACTTTAGTATAAATTTAAATAAAGCATCTTATTACAAAAACCTTGATGCATCCAAAAATTACCTGTTTATAGTGTTTTCAGGAAAGTCACTGGATTTATCTCAGTGCTAAATGATGAAGAACCCCCAAGAAATACATACAGGCTTCATCCACTGGGACCCAAAGCAGAAAGCAAATTAGCTCTTTATCTTGTTTGGATTTTTGTTAATCAAGGAAAATGCACTTAATTACTGTGACAGGAAGCAGTGCATGTAGAAACTGCACTGAGCCTGTAGCCAGATGTCATGCAGTCTGAGATAGCTTAAGTTTGTTGTGCTGCCTCTTTGTCAACAGAAGAGAACCTCCTCAATCACAGCTAGAACTTGTTATTTTATTCAAATAGGAATTCCAGTAACTCCTATAAGAAAAACATATCTTTTCATAGCAATAAATGCTTGTTTGTTGTTGTTCTGGTTTTGGTTTTGGTTTTTTTAACATGACCTTGTGGGATTTGGGGTTGTTCTGAAACCTGGATGCACTTAACATCTCTGTCACCTTTCAACCTCTCAATTTGTTTTGAAACTGGCTAGTGAAAATTGCCAACTTTGAATCAACAGACAAGCATGAAGTGTTACTGAATGAGAATGGAAAAAAAAGAAAATTAGTTTCTGTAAAGAAACTACATTAGAAAAGTTGAATTAACACATAATGCAGAGCAGGACTCAGTCAAAACCTTCATTTTGTTTCCCCTGGCTGCACTTGGAAACACAGAAGTTCCGATCAGGAGTTTGCAGCTTGGATGAGTTTATGAAGATTTTACTACTATTTTCTGGCCCATTGCTTTTGATAGCTCAAATATCTTAAGAATGCCTGTTATCATGCAAAAATAAATACTCTTAGTCCTATCTTTATAATTATCAGCTGAATTCTTGAGGTATCTTGTGGCAATGCTCTCTTAATTGGAGTTGGAAGTAGTATCAAGAAAAGTCTATACTGTTTGCCAGTCTTCCACAGATCAGTGGAAGTTTATCAAGTCTCCAGACTTTAAGGAGGTGGTCAGGTTATGGATTTTGGGTTGCTGTGACATTACAGCGCAACGGTTCATACAGCATTGCTGAATCCCAAATGCCAGAAAGGAGAGAGTGTTTGCTTTCCACAAGGAATGACCCGAGTCAGATTGTGTGTCAGCAGTCGGATTAAATTTCAACAGCAGATTGCAGGGTTTCTTTCTATGTTAGTGGTTGGACTTGATGGGCCTGGAGGTCTTTTCCAGCCTTAGTGATTCCATGATTCTTCTCCCCATCATTGCAGAGCCTTCAAATTTTGACCCTGGAATACTGCACTGTGAATTGTCTGGTTTCATACATAAGCAGTGTCAGAAGGCAAATGAAGAGGGCTTGTCACCACATGTGTGGATAGTTTCTCATCTGCTCTGTTCTTTTTTATTTTTCTCAGCCTTTGTAAGGACTGCTAATTTAACTTCACGTTTATGTTGTTCGGGCACCTATCCCAAATTCAGACCATCATTCAGCAACCTATTACACAAGTTCCCAGTAGAGTGCAGGGGTCCATGACAAATGACGTGCAGCCCAGGCAGGGGGTTAAGGCTGTGGGGTGAGAGAAGCACTGTGAGAGGTGGCAGATCCCTGTTCTTGGCTCTGTAAGACTCAGCACAAGCTGGGAAGCCACCACCTCACAGACAGGTGATAGGGTACCAGACAAGTAGCTAGGTGAAGCCTAAATGCCTGTTCCTGGCTCCTACTGAGTTCCTACTATCACAGTTTATCTGTAATTTAGGAAAGAAACATATAATCTTACCAATTGCCCTGTAAAAGTTGTCAGCTCCTTGTTTACACAGTTCCATGAAATAGATAGTATTTCAAGGTTACTTGTGACTAGCTTTTGTTCTGAGGTAACAGGGAATGTTACTTCTAATTAACTCATCATGTTCATCAAAATCAAATTCTTCAAATCCTTGGGACCTGCATTACAGAGAAATTGCCTCCAAGTACGATGTAGTAAGAAGAAACAAGCATTATTTAATCTGTGGGAAATTCATTGAAATAATGTCACATTTACCCCATTTTGACTGACAAATTAAAAACAACATTTCTCAAAATATATGTTCAGTAAAACTATAGTGTTAACAATTTCTAAATTATTATTTTTACATTAATAGAAAGCCTTCAAAGATAGATCTTTTGCTAGGAATGTGCCTAGAGTTACAGAAATAAAATAAGTATTTTATATTTACAGTGCACAATAAAATGTAGTCAATGGTGAAAGAGGACTATGTAATGAAGTCCAGAATATAATTAAGAAATAGAAATAAAAGCTGCAGAGAAAAGATTTTCTGCTTTTCTCATCACCAAATTTTGTAATTGCAAAGTTTGTTCCTATTTGTCTGATGGGTGGTAGTCTCTTTCACAGCTCCAGGCTGAAAGCAATGCTTATTGAAGACTGATCCTCCCACCCTCTTCATATATTTATCTATTTTTTACTTTAATTTTAGAAACTCTTTAATTTTACAGTCATGGTGTCTTTATTGAATCTCTTACAGCTACTTTGATATGTAACAATGAAGGAAATTTTGGCTCAAAAACCCAGATTAATGACAACCAAAATGTCTTGTGTTGGTTTCGAAGAATTTTTAAAAGAAATAAGCTAAGCTTCCAAGGATTCTGGACTCTTTGCTCTAAAGCTGGTAATCACTCAACTTCTTGGCATGATATTATTTTAAAATTTTAAAAATATTTTTATTATCTCAAAACTAATTCCTCTGCCCCTTCTTTGGGAAAGCTTGAAACTGTATAACTTTTGCCAAAAAGTAAAATTCTTCTTTTTCCATAATAGAATTTCTCATAAAGTTGCAACTCTGATTTTTCCAGCCTGCTTTAAACCTGATCTAAATACAAGATAATGCAAAGCTGATCGTTAATGTGAAGTTTCCAGAAGTGGCTTTAATACAGCACCCTTCATGGCAGGATAGCATTTCGCATGGAACCTCATGCTTAGAGGACTGAATTGGAAGATTGTGGCTAAAACTATTAGAGAAGGCCATAAGTCCTCAGTGACAATAAACAAGTGGCAGAGGAAAGATAACACTTGTCCAGCAGCACTCATTTCCTTACTTGCTTTCTGCTTCCAAAATAGGGGTTTAGTGTAAAAAAAACATTAATGTTATTTGTCAATTCTAACTTTGGATCAGGAAGAGCAACTGGGAATTTTGTATGAAAGGTCCATATTTGTGCCTTTCCTGTGTATACTGCTATTTGATATGGATAGACAGAATTCCCATGATACCTACATTCTCAAGTCAAAAAATGAAATACCATCCTCCCTTGCAGACACACACGTAATATAGAGGCACCCATTTCAACTGCTCATTTACAAAGTAGCCATGTCCTGGCACCTACATAATTCAAACAGCTTTATTGACCAGCAGTCCTGTGTAGTGCAGGTACTGTCTCAGCATTCTTCAAGCCTGCTCTGATCAGTAGCTCTGAGTTTAAAGCTGAAGAATAAAGGCACTTCTTTATTTGATAGTTTCAGCAGGCAGTCACTGTAACAATTGAATTATTTTCATGTAGAAACAAAACCACAGATTTGACTTGTTTACCCTATTGTATGAAAAATCATTCAATCCTGAAGGTTGTTTCATAAACTCAATAGTAGTTATCTTTTTTTTTCATTTGCACAAAATTTTATATATATATAAACTCGAGTTTTACTTTACCTTTATAATCAAGACGACTTTAACGCTTATTTAATCTTCTTTCTACCTGCCCCCTCCCCCAAACAGGAGTACTTTACTGCTTTTCTTTCATTCTGTCTGCTTGTTGTCCATACCTTCTGCAATCCCTGCATTTTACTAGAATATTAAATGATCCTAGAGGAAAATATTTACTATAGAAAGTAGTTCGTTGTGATATAAGGACAAATAGTACGGGTTTACAGTGCAATCAGGAAGCTGCTCGGAGAACAAAACGCTTGCTCCCGTTTTTGGGCAGCAGCCCCCTCTCCTCTTCGCCTTTCTTGACCTTGATAATAACTTCGAATTTCATCCTATTCCAGCTATAATGATATTACTTGCTCTTTAATTCCTTCCAGTTTTTGTTTTGGTTTGGTTTTTTAAGTAGACTATTAATATCTGCGGTTTACAGCACTCTGTGTATCTTCAGTGCATGTATATTTGGTTTCACATATGGAGTTTTCTCTACGTTGTTTGAATTTGATGGTAACATTTTAAGACATTCTTTTCCAATGTGGTATTTCTGTGAGGTGAGGTTTTTTTTCCAATAGTTTGTTAAAAAGGAGCTGTGTGAATTTTCTTCTGAGTGCTGGAAGAAAGAGGCTGGGAACTGCAGTACTTTGCACAGATGTCAGATACCTGATGAGTGATTTCTTATACTTATTGATGTGGTGGTTTTTGGGGAAATAATAGTAATAATGAGAACAATGATAAGGACATGTTTCCTTTCACATCACTCACATAGGTGAGCTGAGATGTCCAAAGAAAATTTGTACTTAGGAAAGTAGAATTTTGCCAAAAGTATTTATGATCAAAGCAGTTTGGAAATAAAAGATGGTAAAATGAGGAAAGGGCAGTAGATTTTGAATAGGCTTCATCAGCAGAGGGGAGAGGTCATCTGGGAAGATTAGTTATAGGAGCTATTAAATCACCTCTGTGACACTGTTAGAAGAAGCTGCTTAACATAATCATGTGCAATCAGTAAAAATGCTGTTTATTACAGAGCAGTTTTGATTTTCCTATTTGGTATTGTTATGTAAGATGGTGTAATGTAAGGCCATACACATTTCTCCAGTACAAATTACCGGCATTAATGGTTTATGGTGTTTTCCTGACATTTTTCAATGTAAAAAAAATTATAGGGAAGTATCTCTCCAAACCTATTTCCACTAATATATTTATTAGAGACTTGCAAAAAATTTTTTCTTTATACTGTTGTTGTACACAATTGCAACTGATACAGAGTTTATGTCAACTAGTCCCGCATCCTATACCTCTGTTTGAGTTTAATTACCCTTCTTATTGACACAATGCCAACCATCTCTTTGAAGTGCTTCTCATTTAGGGATAAGACTCCACAAAAAAGGATTGTCTTCTAATGTGGTCTCTCCAGTTTGAAATTGGACTTTTCTATGCATATTTTCTTATATGTAAAGTGGAGAATAGTATCATCATTTATGTTTCTCATATATTTATGTTCATGGGTTATCTCAGGATAGACATGCCGAATCAGAGTTTCGGATTTGGACACATTTTGGTTGCAAGATGTTAAAAGTTGACTGTCACATTTCATGAGAACGCACTAGAAAATTTGAGGGTGATGGAATCTTTGCCAGGGTGTTTGGTTGGGGTTTTTAAAATTATTTTATTTTGCATAAGTTTTTGGCACATATTAGTATCTTGCAATATACTAGCTTATATCTTTCCCTGAGTTTCCCTTCACTCCAGATCATAATTTTGTCAGGATGCATGTTTTTGTACCACGAAGTACAACAGATTTCCAGATAAACTGAGTCAACAAGGGGATAGCAAACTGCTTTAAAATCAGTAAAGTTAACTCAGTCTTAACTGTTGTAATGCTGCTTCCATAGCGATGCACAGTTGTAGGACCAAATATCTAGTAGCAAGCTACTAAATTGCAGCAGATTACAGACAGGCTGTACTCTCACTTATTTTATTATTTTCTGTAAGTCTATCTTGTCCCCACAAAGTAAAATCGTGTCAGAAATATAGAGCTGTATTTTTTTAATTTTACTTCCTTATTATGTCTTAGTTTAGTACAATTCAGAATATTCCTTGCATATTCTTTTACTTCCATTTTCGTGATTTATTAGATGGCATTAGCATGTGTTGGCTCTTTCTTTCATTTTCCCGGATAATCTGGCAGCCAGAAAGAGCTAGAATGAGGTACAAGTGCAAGTACATACTTTTGGAAATCATTCTAAAGCATAATATATTGAAATGTTTTATAATGAATCCTTGTTTGCCAGAAAAATATTCAACCATGCCAGAAAATTATCTGTGAGGAATAATTCTACCCCCTTCTTTCCTCCCCCTCTTCCCAATTTGTGTTGCTTGGAAGAGGAGACGAAAAATGGCACAGATGCATGCAGTATTGCACAAAGAGTATATATGGACATTTCAGTCACTGATATTTCCCCATTTTCTGATGCTAATGTAAGATATGTTGGTTTTGCATTTGTAATTAAGATGAACAGATGGTGAAGACTTAGTTTAAAGTAATACTGTACATCCATTAAAATAATCTCTGCTGACAGTGATTCTTTACTATAGCAAGACTTAATTGCATCTATAACATGTGTACATCAGAAAGAACTCGGTCTTTAGCCATTTGCTCCATTAGGACAATAGTAAAACAGACGTCACCAAAATAGAATTTGTCCTGGAGACTCCTAAGAGTAACAGATGCATCTCTGCTGAGAATATTGGCTTGCTTTAATTAATGAACACTTTATGAATAAAAGAAAACATAATTTCAGAAAATATGCAGGATTTCTGTTGAAAAAAGGCGCCCAAGTTTTGCAGGACGAACATTCAGGAACATGAAAGTAAAATTTTTAATAGATAAACTTGATGTTGCTTACCCTATTTCTCTCATGGACTAGTACATGTAATTTGAGTGTTCCTTGGCAAGCTTTATAAATGTGTATCTTTTTAAACTGGGGTTTTGTTTTAAATTAGGTACATTGTGAAGGGTCTGACTGAAGCAAGTCCTTAAGTCTCTATGAAGAAAAGCAAACCTCTGCATGTTTTCATTTTCCATAGAAATGATATAAAATGTCTTTTTTGAAATTGTTTATATATGGGTTATATAAAAATATCATTATGTGTTTTCTCCTTAAAATCTGTACTTCACAGGAAAGGAATTTCAGGTTATAACTCCAAAGCAGATATCTATTCCTTCACCTCTTGTACAGAACAACAACAGGTTTGTTAAGAAATAATACTTATTTTTCACTAAAAACATCATTTGGTGGTTGTATATTTATAACTTCACCCCCTTTCTGTTTATTTCTTGTGCTACCTGCTGTCACCACATTGGTAACTATTTTCTGTGATAATGAAAACTACTGAATTCTAACCTCTGAGGACACAGATTGGCAGAAATACCTTTCTTCCTTTCCCCAAGCTTCTTTTGTAAGGACATCTATTTTACTATTGTTGTGATTACCAGAAATTAAGTATAGGGTTTGATTAGCATTTCTGCAAGTTTTTTTAAACTAAAGTATATCTTCTATTGTGCCAGAACTATCAGCAAAATCACTATACAGTGGCTGAACAGGTCTTTACTGAGAAAAACAGTTGTCCACACTAGTTTCACAAAATGAGTGAATCCCCATCTTTTATTGTGTGCTTCATCTGTTGAAGGCCTGGGCTCCATACTCTTTCCTCCTCAGGAGTTGTCACTATCAAGGACAATGTCTGGGAGACTGTAGTGTGTCACATGTTGGTTTAAATTCCTTCACTTTTTCCTGTTAAAATTCTGCTTTGTTTAAAAATATTTAGATATTTATTGAAGCAAAGACTTGAACCCTGAGGACCCATTTTCCACATGAGTACCACAAACCTCATGTTACTGAGTCATTTTCACTGTGCCTCAGAATATTTAAGTGTATTATACCAAGTGGAATAGCACCAGCAGGAGAGATTGAGAGAGCCTTTATCCTAGAATATGAAAACTCTGTAACATGCTAGTTAAACATTTTTACAGAAGATATGGTTCAAAACCCCTCAGGCAAAAGAAGGAATTGAACCAACCTTTCTTCTATTCAAGACGGGGTGTAGGGTAAAGCAGAATAGAGGTACTGCTTTCTTTTAATCAATACATTAGTTTTCTTTAAAATGTCTGAAATTGAAATTAAATATTTCTCTTCAGTGTGCATGCCTCCTTCCCTTCCCACAGCTAAAACTATTTTAAAATAATTTGGGCAGAAATTTGTGGTTGGGAAAGAAGATGGTTTGACAGGCACACTGAGAAAGTCTTTCATTTGCATAGATTTCATTCTGGTGACAGAATTAGACCAAATAGTCATGTAAATACAGCTGAGGTATATGGAAAAAAGGAAACAAAAAAGACAAGGGATGAGACAGACTGGGACTCAAGGGAACAAAAAAGACTGCAAGTTTTACAAAACATTCATTTGTCTAATTTGCTCAACATAATAAAGAAAGGACGGGTTTATTTGGGGAGTTAGCAGAAATTATTGATTAGAGGAGAATTATATTTACTGGATATGGGATGGGTAATGTTTTTGAATGGATATAGAAAATATCTCTCCAGAACTGGAATGATCCATAAGTCATAGGATGCAGGGCACAAAACACCAACACACTAACATACTGAGAAAGGCTTTAAACAATAACCGAGTAAATCTTGGAAGAGTTCCAAAGAAACCGGGAACAGAAAAGGAACTACATGCACAATAATGGGGTTTAGACAATAGAGATAGTGCAGCAGACATTCATGAGTGGAGTATTAGCTCTTTAATTATAATAATTACCTAAGTTTAAGGTCAAGGCACCTGTGCATTGCTGTCTGTGAGAAACTGATTAAAAAATTAGAAGTAGCATTTAATCTCTGTGATACTATTCCCAAAAATTCTCTTAGAAATTTGGATATTGCCAAGATTATTACTTATTATTTGTGCTGTACCTAGAGACGTTGACTGAGATGGGTCCCATGTCACCACCCTGATATCATTGATATCAAGATTGACTCTCTTACCACTTAAAATAAAATATAAAATGAAAATTCTCCACAGGGAGGAAAACCATGAAAAAGACTCACATCTTATTTTATTCTGCTTTCCCATTCATACTGAACACGGAAATGAAAGGCTTCATTTTGTTCCCTTTAGTAATTCAGAGAAGTCTATTCCTGGTCTTGGAAATTAACTTTTTAGCTAATCAGTTGGTATAACCTCAGATTTGCTGCAAGGGAACCCTATCTGAGAAGCAGTGAAGGTGGATCTTGTCACCTGGACATGGATGAAGCACAGAGTTTTGCAAAGTATCTCTGTCTGGAAACAACACTACTCTCATCATCCCAGTTATGTTCATGGCTGTCGGAGGCTCTGTCCTAATTTCTGAGCAGGAGAATGCAATTGTGGGAGAATTTTGTGCTTCTGGGACCTCACATGCAGCCGGTACGTGACGTGGGGTTGGCCAGCTGTGCTTGTGCCACACAGTTCCATGTTCTGCTCGCTGCCTGCCACGTTAGGTAAGCTGGAATTTGAAAAAGAGCAGGCAGAGATCACTGAGGTGCATACAGAGAGAGAAAGACCTCCTGTCCCTTTCCCCTCCTCCCCCAAGGTATAAGTATTTGGAGTTGGATTGCAGGTAGGAATAGAAAGCCAGTCCCAACAGGGATGGATACCAGCATTTTTTACCGAGAACACAGTTAGAGGAGACTTGAGTGAAGAATGGGTGTCGAGTTGAGGAAATTATGGAAGAAACAGAGGAGCACAAAAGAAGGAATAAAACAAAGAGAAGAAGGAAATATTAGAGGCGCTGCAGCCAAGGTATGGACATGTGTTATATAGGAAGACATTTACTAAAAGCTTATAGAAATTAGAAGCATAAGGTTATTTCTTAAAAGAAGGGAGCAAGTGCATGAAAAGAAGTCATAGGAGAGAACAAGAGGAAACCTGGAAAAAGAGACTGAAAAAGTAAATATGACAATTTGTAAGTGAATTGTTGCAATTTGTTATAGCTATTGCTCTGCAATGCCATTTCTGACAAAAAAATATTTCCATCCCAGTAAAAATTTGAAAATTTTATAAGGCTTTTAAAATGAGTAATTTCTAGTAAAACACAAATGGAAATGTTAGTATACATTTTTATTTTAGTGAGCAGTCCAGATTTCGCAATTTTAGTTCGCGGTTTCTTGACTTTCTCTCTTTTTGCTACTTCCTCCCTTTTTCTTTTCCTTCATTCTAACAACTCAAATCTGCACCATGTTCAAAAAGAAGTGTGTTCCAGAGGAATTTTGACAGTCTAAAAATGTCAGAAATGAAGAAAAACATCTCACAAGTGCACTTGACAAGTGCACTTTGCAAGAAGGAAGGAACTGCTTCTACAAAAGGTCACACAGAAGAATAAAAAAATACAGACCAAAAGAAATGCAATAGTATTTTCTGATGAAAAAAATTTAAGTGACATGTCCAGGAATGCTTCATTGGAGAAAGAAAAGGCATTTCTAGTTTGTATTTCTCATATTTCTGAGTGAGAAAGAAAATATTGAAAGGATATGTTAATACAAAAACAACTTTGGATCCCCTTCTGACCCTGAAGCAAGTGTCAGGCTATCTTTGTAGGGGGAGATGTTTTCTCTCCAGCTATGGCCTATGGTTGATAACCAGACCTTTTACATTTCAATTGTAAGTTAAAGATGTCCTGAAAGAAACAGAATTGTTTTTTCACCATTGTATGTGCTCACCCCCTCTTGTGCTTTCACTAGTTCAGGGGTCGTTGTTTACATTCACATTTGAGGTAAAATGCACTAGAGATGATCACTGGAAAAAGAAGTTCACAGAAGATGAATTGAGAAAATGAGGTGCCTGTGGTGAAATTCTGGGTAAAAGCACAAAATTAACTGTCGTCCAAGCCAAAGAAGGTGAGTAACTCCAAGTCGGTACCACCATCACTCTGATTGAAGTAGTGAAAGAACATTGGAAGAGCCTGTTCTAGGTGAGAACAAGCCTAAAGATGAGGAAAATGATTAGAAGATGAGAGGATGGAAAGCTTTTAGTGAATCAAAAGCACCTGTTAACAATAAATAAATAAATAAAAGTGAAGAAGAAGAACCCTTTTGCCTGTTCTTGAACGTTTTGGTCAGATAAAACCAAGTCTTGCGGTATCATTTGACAGTATCTTGTGAGAGGGATTGCAATAATGTTAAAATATGGCAAGAAATCAGTAATATTTCATGGTTAGAATATTGTTACAATGAAAGATGAGACCAGGGCTGATTGTTTTCAATATGATTAAAAACTGAAAATTTGACTCGAGCAGAAAAATGAAAATAAAGGTCACTAGGATTATTTGATTTCTAATACCATCTGAAAATTTTGAGAGGGAAGGTTCTGTAAGTTAATATATAAGCGTATTTAGAAACAGTTACTGCTTTAGAAAACTTGCAATTTAAAAACACAGGTGAAAGGCAAGGAGGGAGAACAGAAAAAGAAGCTAGTATACTTTCCAGCAAAAGTTTATTCTGGGAATTATTAAAAAGATATTCTTCTAAAAGCAGCTTGACAATATCTCAGGCTATCTGGAGACATTAGGAAAGTCTCACTGGAACACTAATCAATGGGTCTTGCATGATACCTGTTTTGGTAAAGTGCCTGGACTACATTATCCTTTTAGGTTGTTTCTAGCAGAATATTTTTTGACTGGGGAGAAAAAAGAGAGTTGGTCTTCTGATTCCAGGCTAGCCAATATCTTTCTCACTGACATTTTAGAGGAAATGATGTGAAAATTTGGCTGTCATTGCAGTTGCACTGTGAACAGCTTCTCCTCCACTGGTATGCCTATTATCTGAAATAGTCCAATTAATTCAAATGTGCAAATAATTTCTACCAGAAGTAAGAACAGATTCATAATATGGCCCTTAGTTTTGGGGCTGGGGTGAGGGATGGGTGGAGTTTCTGCCCTAAATGTTATTTTTTCTTTCACCTAAAAATTTAAATTGGAAGGCTCTTATGAGACAGAATTTAGTTAATTCTGTGGAGTACTCTGAGATTCCAAAGTCAGAAGTGCTAAAACCTTTGCAAGGTTTTCTTCCCCACTAATTAACGTCCCTGTGATCAGACGGGAATTTGTAGAGTAGGCTGGCACTTCTATGTAATGATGTTATATTGTAGATGAGAATATTTGTACTTTCTGTTGATATTTGCACTGTTTACTCAAGGCAAAGCAGAGAGCATGATTCTTTCTAGTGGCATAGAATTACAAGGGTTTGGCAAGGCAGATTTGAGAGAGAATGGCTGGCAATTTTTTCATTGACAGAACTTGTCAACACTTAAAGGTGAGCAAGGACAATAAGTGGGAATGATGAAAGCTTCTTTTTATTTTCCATTTTAAAATTGACAAATAGCTTCACCAGGCAGAAACACAGCAGAATGAATTGTAATAAGCACAGTGTTTTGGTAAATTGTATTTGTTAGTGAGGAAAAATCAATGTATTGATTTTTTCTTTTTATGTGCAGAATCTAGTTATAGAATGCCTCATAAAAATTATCCTTCTAATCCTTGTACAAGAGTAAGTTAGAAAAACTCCACTTCAGATCACAGTGTTTCATTCTCTTTTTGCTTCTGGAGAGTAAGTTTGAAGGGCAGAATGTAAAATGTTCTTACTGATTTTGAAGGGTACTTAAGAGTAGCTCCCTTAGCTTCAAGTTGGGGTAAAAAGAAAATGTATGTGTTTGTGTAAGTGAATTTAGCCACTGACTTTCCGCAGTAGCTCACCTGAGTAGACAAGCTAATGGCAAAAACCTCTGTAGACCTGAGCAAGGCACCCTTCTGCAGGGCAAAGGAAGAGGTTAGATGTGTTTGGAAGCTTTAATTAAACTTTGTGTAAGTGATGCCAGAATGCTACATGAGTTGAGTGCTGTTCTCTCTATCTTTTATTATGCTTTCCAAAGATACTGGAAAAATATTTCAATTATCTTAATTTTTTTCCCTAAGTTCCAACATATCTCTGATATTGTTTCCAAAGTAACAGGTCCAAGCACACTCCTAGCATACTTCTGAAAGTTGTAGGATATAATTTGGCAAAATTGAGAATGACAAATTTGACACTTAGGATGAAGTAGAGAGGATTGAACACAATCACTTCTGACTGTGTTGTGAGCAGTAATAAAAATACACTTTTATGAAGCGAGCAGATACGTGGTACTAGTCCTACCTTGTTAGTGTAAATGCACTGAATGAGAGTGAGTTATACAAGTGTAAAGGCAGCATAAAGGAGAAGAGTCAGTCTAGAGTATTTTGAAAGTACATGAAATCTCATTTATGCTACTGTGCTGCTGAAAGCAACTCAAACACATTTTGTGTAGTACTTGTATAAATATTTTGGGCCTGTGTGAGAATGCCCTTTCCTGGACTTTTAGCATGGAGCAGAAATGCACAGGCTTTTTTTTTCCCTGCTTTTGAGACTCAAACCAAGGAAAAGAAATGTTAGCATGGTTTGAGGTGGCTCTGTTTTCACCCCCCGGATTTATTTTTCCAATTAGAATCACGGTGAGAGCCACTGTGAGATGATGCTGAAGAGAGTGTTCGGTGAAAAATGCTTCACCTATTTGTTTCAATTCTCACAGCAGGTGTTTAGTTGTAAAACAGTAATTTAACATATAGAGTAACCTAGAATCTTTTCCAGATGCTTATTCACCTATGCCGTTGGCTTAAATGAAAATACAGATGACTGGACCAAACTTGATGTTTGTAATGTCATTAGTCATGGGAATAAATGGGATTCTTCATGGTTCATTTTCCTTTAAAAATAGAAGGAAATAAAATGCAGATGAGTTAACGTTGCAGGCATAGAATTTCCCGTATTTTTCTAGAAATAATTTCTTATAAAATTTTCAGGCTTTTGAGTAACATGTGGTCCTCAGGATCCTGATTAATTAAAAAAGAACGTAATCACACCCTCTTTCATGTGGTTTTAAGCATAACCCCATGCTCTGTAATTTTTCCAAAATACTTCCTCAAGTTTTCCAGCCTGCTTTAAGCCATTTTTCAAGCATTTTTTTTATTATCTCTGCTCGGCAGTTGGACTTTTTCTTTCAAATTAATTCCTTGATTTGTGAGATGTCATAGTGTCAGAATCCCACTTAAACCAGGTAGTGCAGCATTTATGGCAGTAGGATTCAGAGTAGAGCACACTTGACTAACAGCCAATGTCTGATACACTTCCCTACGTTGTGCTGGGATGAATAGGGGCAGCAAGAACCAAACCTTCATAACCTCAGCAGTTTCAGCTCAGCTACCAAGGAAAAGTTACTTTGCAACAGTTTACAAATGGGGGAAAAGGTTTTGCAAAGTAACGTGAGAAGCCTGTGTGCCTTAAGGAGTGTGTTTCTTTATCTTTCAACAATTCTTTCTACAATTCTCATCTGCTATAGATATATTTTGTATATCCAGGTTTTGTTCTCTGACAAATTCTGTTCAATAACTTGTAGAAATTGCAGATCTGCAGCAAATGTTCCAGGTTTTTACACTAATGGCTGTGTAAGATTTTTCCTATTTTCCCTCTGCCTTGTTCTACTTCATATTTTGGCATTCATATGGTTCATCCTTTTGATATACAATATATTTCCATGGTGTATTTGTGTGTTTGTGCACGTTGTGAAATTTCAGTTCAGCTGTGCTACAATATGCACGCTGCTTATATTGTACAGTGAGAATCTATTGTCCTGCCTTTGTAATTTGATCTTGATTTCGTTCCTTTCCAAGATAGCGTAACTCCCATGTTTTGACCTTCCCCCCCTTTCAACATGTCTCCAGAGAACTGATCAATACCTGCTGCTTTCCCTTTATTCAGATGATGGATAGTTTTGGATAACTCTGTAATCTTTGCTCTCCTGTTCAACATCAGATTCTCCAAGCACTGACCTTCATACAGGAATTCTTCAATGGCATTCAGCAGCCATGCCTCTTTCCACATGTTAAAGAAAGTCTGGTGAGGTTCTCTTGTTATTTATTTAGATTTCCTGAAACAGAGGAAGCAAAACATAAGAGCAGTGAAACATATGAGTTCTGACCTCTTGTAGGGTTTGATAAAGCTTCACCAGCTGAGTGTCATTTGATCTCCTTCTCTGTTTCTGTAATCTGTACTTGACCCAGTTCTAAGTATGATCCAGCACTTTCCAACAGGTTAGTGTCATGTGACTGAGAGTTTCAGTATTTACAGGAGACGCCTAAGGGAGAAAATAAGGTATTTACTGCTCAAAGAATGTAAGTCTGGTGTTGAAGCTGCTTTCCGGTTCTCTGAAGTGACTCACACAGGGCTAGAGACAAGAAGAATTTTCAGAGGAATTTTTCATAATCCTGCAGAAAGCCTCCCCCTTTTAGTCTGAAGAAGCAAGAAGAAGAAAAGCAGATCTCTTCTTGCCTCATAGTAAGACAAAATCATGACTTTGATACTAAAATGGAGGGTAGAATGCACCTACTTGTGCTTGAAGTTAGGACCAACAGAGCACTATTTTGAACTGAAGGAAGGAGAAATAATGAGCAATTCCTATTTTGTGAGGAAGTGGGCACTGACCAGATGATTCTAAATCTGAATGCAACAGCATCCAGCTTCCAGCAGAGAGGCAGCTGGAATTGCCTAGGCACAAGGTGGTAACCAGGAGGAACTGACAAACCTGAAAAAAGTGAACGATTTTAAATGAGCACCAAACCTCCACAATAACTTTGAGAATACTCTCTATAATATCTTTTTGAATTGCCTTTTGAAATGTCTTGGGGGTTTGTTTGGGTTTTTTTCATTTCAGATCTATGTAATATGCATTAATTTTTAGATCTGTGCCTTTCTATTTTTTCTCTTTACTCTGTGCATTATGTATATTTGTATCCAGCTGTGCACATGCTTGGGTGCCTCATGGATTGGCCTGTACAGAAGAGTCATGAAGTATTTATGACTAGATCTTAGTCTCAGATGGATAAAATTGCACCAATATCTCATGATGAACACAAAACAGACCAACAGCATGTCATAAATATGACTGAATTTTGACTTCAAATAATTGAACTGACAATACACAATAGTACCAGACTTAGAAAGACCTGCTGAAATGATCCCAATTTTAAAAGGGCTTTGTCAGCATACTTCTTAACACATATTAGAAAGCAGCAAAAAAACCCAAAAAGCAAGTTTCTGGTGGAGTTTGTGTGCTAGGTTTTAGCACATTGTCCCTTCCTACTTTTCTTTCAATGTTTGCTTTTTAAAAGTATGGGTTCCTCTGTTCTCTGGTAGCATAGGAAGGACTTTGAAGGACTTTTTGACGAGGGAGCACCTGATTATAGATAAAGACAGATAGATACACACACACACACGTACTACACCTTTGATTTCCCATGTATCTTATAAATTTTCAGGCTGTAGGAAATGTTTTTTGAGCAAAACACAATACTGAAATTTCAGCTTTTTAAGCTGGTAAATGTAACTCAACTGGATTTAATTTTTGTATTAAATAGAAACTAGCATTTTATTTTCTAAATTGCATTGACTAAGAAAATGTGTTTTTCCTTCAGATAAAATTATGTGAAATCAAGACAATCTTCTGAGATGCCTATCTGATATTGGTGGGGAAGAAACCCCCAATGCAGCCAAAAGAACCTCCTGATTCTGTGAGTTTTAAAGCAGAAACAAATTTCCAGTCCTGGTGAACTATGCAACCATTGACTGACTCGTGTGGTGTCTCGGACCCTTGGATACTGTCTTGACAAGGTAGAGTTACATGATTCAGCTTATGTTACTTCTTTCACATGTTACTATGATTTTCCCATTCTCCAGTAATGTGTTACTTGAAGCAACCATTTTGTGTTATTTCAGACTATCTCTTAGTAAGAGCTTCAACCAAACACTGCATAGTTTGCTGCTATGAATAGTTGCATAGAATGCTACTAAATATAATGCAGATCAGCAATGCAAAACAATTTGGAAAGTTATTCCCAGCTTAAGAGGATTTCTCTTAGATTTGTTGAATTTTATTTTTGCTTAGTCCTTCTGAAAAGTGCAAAACTAAAAATAGAGAGTAAGGCAAAAGTTTCACATTATGCACAGTGTAGGAACAAAGTGATCCACATGCTGCCCTTTGAACACAACCAGATGAATCCAGATTGTCAATTCTTACACCCTTATTGGATTTTGTGATGGTGAGATTTGTCATAGTTTTTATCTAGGTTCTTCTTAAAGCCTTAATTCTTAAAATCTAGGAATAGCTTGGAGAAATTGGCTTTTTCTCATTCCCACTTGTTTTTTCTTTTCCTGCCTTTGTTTATTTCCTTTCTTTCTTCCTTTTTGTTTTTCTAGCTTGGTTTTTTTTTCTGTTTAATAATTTTATTGCTTCCATGGCTAGAGAAAACTTCAAAACATATTCTGAGTAAGTTTTTTTTTTTAAAAAATGTATCTTTTACTTCATTGCTTTAAAGCCAATTCAGTTTTTCAGTGGAACATAGAACATACGTAGATATTAGCAGAATTTTCTGTTTCTTCTTCTGTAAGAATTAATTTATCCCAATACCAGTACAAGCCACCCTCCTCAGACAGCACTGAGTCCTCATGAACTCAGGGAGAAGCAGAGAAAGGAGTGTTCTGGAGAGCATTGCATGACAAGGGGAAGAAGTTTTGGGGCCTCTGGCTGTTGCTGTAGAATGTTCATCCGCCTGATCTCATTAGATCTCTGCCCTCTGCACCAAAATTGCACCAGTTTTAATTGGTCTGGAGAATATAGTTGGCTGTGATGTCATGAAAACAGATTCTTGCTTCCAGTGCACCAGGAATGGTTGGTTGAACTCAGAGGTCAAGGCTGTGTTGCCATTATGAAGACTGACTAAATTTGACTGACTAACATTCAGGCAGGCATGGATTGAATTTCACCATGGAGAAGATGTAAATTCAGGAGCAAAAAGTCTTCAGATTTTACATCTGTTTAAAAATAAATATATATATATGTATTGACATATGTTCGTGAAAAAGGTGCTAGAGGGTTTGGGATTTTTTTTTCTTCTGACTTCATAGAACAGTATAAATTTTATATTCACTGGAAAATGACAAGCTGTTTTTAAGTGGTAGCTTCATGTCAGTGCTAAAGGCTGCAGCTATGATTGCCAGAGGGATGAAATGCCCATTAAAGATGGCAATTTTACTTGCACTATGGGATTTCTGGGTACAGGGAATTTAGCCATGAAAAAAAAGGGGTTTTAGCAGAAACATGCACTTTTTCCTACATTCAGTTTATAAATACTAGTCAAAGTATCATTGTCTTTATCTGTGTGTGTATGTGATTACTTTCAAGATGGAAAATGGGCATTTCCACACAGCTTGAAAGCTGTGATCCTTGAAAACCCATCTTTATTCTCTGTCAAGGATGACTGGAGTAGATTACACTGGAGTATTAAAAGTACTAAACCACAAAAACCTTGAACCGTTACCACAGCTAAGCTACCATCATAATGGTAAATTTTTTTAAGATCTAGAATATGCAATAAGTGTCAGCTTTCTTTTTTAAATAAACTATTGCTTTATCACTATAAGAGAATTTACTTATCCCTTGCAATCTGCATTTATTAATAACACTAAAAATAGAGCAATTATATTTAAATGACAGAGCTAAATATTGAGTCAGTGGTATGAAGCAAATGGCAGTGTTGCTCGTTTCTTGAAGAATAACATACTTCATGAAAGCTACTTTTCCAGGTTGTGAAACCCAACAGGGCCTTTCTGACAACAGGCTACAACTTTCAAGTAAATTACATAATGTAATACTGAGTTTCTGTATTTCACATGGTTATGTACACATTATGTGTGATTTTTTTTTTCCCAGCTCAGAAAAGTTCTGAGTTAGATCCCACTTCTCTGCATACTAATGTAAATTGTAAAAAAACCCCAAGGAAATTAACAGTTAAGCCATTCAGCTATTCACCTACACTCCACTCACTTAGTTACCTCCATTCTGTTACTTCCCACACACACATCTCCATCCTCCACTTGAACAACCCACAATTATCTCCATAATAAACCACTGTGTTTATAATAATGGAGCTGGGAGCATCATCTATCAGTTTAAGGCAAACTTACCATTGTATGGCCTTGTTTTCAGTTATTCATATGAATGAATTTCAGATACCTAATAGAATTTCAGTTACTTATAACCTTTATCAGAATGACTTTTTCCTGTGTGCATACCTCAGTCTAAAGTTTTGGGAAAACTGCAGCCAAACCAGCCATTTGCAACAGAAATGCTGAACCAAGGTGAATGAATTTGCTCAAGATAATATACACTGGTGACTTTTCTTGAACATGTAAAAATTATTAGTATTTGAGGCAAGAGTCTGAATTGATCAAGAAAACAAACATATCATCAAATCTGTGCAATTCTACAAGCTTTATTTTGGTTGGAACCACGTAACCTGTGTATAATTTGGCCAGACTTTGGCAACTCTATCTGAAATGAGAAAGGTTCACCCTGAAGTTGTAGGTGATAGACCAGGACTTTTCATTCAGTAACAACTTTCAGTTGATGTGAGCTTTGCAATTCCTGAGTCTGGGCCCTAGAAAACAATAATCTGTGCTTTCTTTATTATGTTTTCTCTTGTTCATTATTTTTTGCATTTTTTCAGCACCCACAAAGTTCAGGTTATCAGCCACATCTCCTCCACTGAGTTGCAGAACAGGGCACACAAAAACTGCATTTCCCTGTAGCATACTGATACCAGTGAGGAAGCTCCTGTTGTGTAGCTGAGCATTGCCCTGACACATGAACAGTCAGGCTCTTGCTGCAGTTTCTGAAGGCAAAGTGAAGATCTGAGGGGGATTTTAAAAGGCAGAATGTGAAGGCTTTGCAGATACTGATAGACAATTCCTTCCACAAGTGTGAGGGGCAACAGAGGAAAGAGCATGACTGGGCTTGTTTTGAAAGCATCGCAGTCAGAGGAAGGTACCTTGGCTCATAGACTAATTGGAAGCGAGCGCTGACCTTTGATATTGAACATGAGAGGGTCAGTGGTGAGCAGATAGGCCACAAAGGGCTTTGGAAGTCAAGACAAATCATTTGTGTCTAATTCGACTGAGAAGGCTACAGAGAGCCAGTTCTAGGGAGTGGCAAGGGAAGGAGATTTGTGTCGAGCTTTAGAGAGAAAGGGCTGAGACTGGAGGCGGGAGAGGGAGTTGGGAGAGCAGAGGAAGTGACTGGACAATCTGAGATCAGCTATAGCAGTGAAAGGGGGAGGGAGGATGGGATGTTTGAAGCAACCTTCATATGAATGAAAGCTTGACAGAAATGGCAGCAGTTTCTGAATTATTATAATATATTCCAAAGACATGCCAATTCAGGAGTTCACAATGCAGCTGTTGTTTCTGAGGGAATGAGAAATTATTTTACAATTTATGCAAAGGACTATTAAAAAGGTGGCAGACGAAGAAAAAATATCTGCATAAAAAGGAAAGTTAATTGCTTCATAAAATGACTCACTGAGTGGTTCAAAAATCTTCTCATGCATAAACAGCAAAGTTTTACTGTTTGGGTTTTGTTATTTGGTTCCTTCATATACTGAAAGAGTAATTTTCATGGGCCGGCATCTCTAGAAATAATGGTAGTTACATAATTGGATGTTATGAAACAAAGCTGCTATCTCTTAGTTTTAGGTTCCTGGAATTGGAAAGTTATAGGAACTGGGAAAAGTGGTTTCATTTCTATTTGCTGAATTTACCCATGGACATTTGTTCAAAGTGCTCATCATGTGCCTAACTTTCACCTTTCTTCTGGGACTATCAGAGACATAGCTTTAGCTGAGCATGAATCTCTTGTCACCAAAAACAAAAAAAAAAAAATTATCAAAGTTATTGGCCTTGTAAATTATCAAGATAAAGTAATAAGTATAATGGGCACTGGACTTCTGGTGATCTTAAATGCTGTTCTAATAAATGGCCACTATAATAATTGAAAGTCCTCTGTGAAGTTTTCTGTCAGTCAATTCTATTTCTCATATGACCACACATAAAGACCACTCTGAAAATGCTTGTTGCTGCCTCCAAATCATGGCTGTGACTGGCAGTACTCTGTACAATCATGAGTACTTTGCGATCACAGGTGTCTCATACTGTTGTACAGGTTTGTTTAGATGATGTCCAAAAGTCCAGTGAAACATGGGCTCTGTTGTGATGAGTGATGTGAAGATGTGGAGCCAAAATGATGCTGGCTTTGTGGCAGCTGTCTAACTGTTCATTTTAGCATGGAGGCTGATTTCAAACCAATGTTCTGCAAAGAATCCATCAGTGACAGAATTTGCAGGGGTGCCTTTTATGCATGTGGGTGGCTTGTAAAAAATCACAGACCTGTTCTTTTATTTCAAAAGCAGCAGTTGGATGTTGTAGTTAGGCAGGTGTCTATAAATCCCTCATCTATTCCAAAGAGGAGAGCAGTTTTGCTAATGGAGTGGATGAGCTAGCTGCCAGACTTGAGAGAAACCAGGAGTGGGGACTTGGGTAACCTTAGTCTTTCACATGCATCTTACATACAAACAAAAATGTTTGTTTTCTAACTTCTAGCTTGGAATTTGGATGGGGATGTTCCTCTAGACAGATAGGAAACATGAAAGCATTGTAAATAGCACAAGGCCCCTATATTCATATCTTTATCTACATCTATATCTACTTTCATTTTTATTGTTTATGGCAGAGTGTGTTTGGGTGGGGTGTGCTTAATGTGGAGGTTTACTTGTGGGCTGGTACTAGAGACATTGGTTTTATTTTGATGGATAATTTATATGTGCTGTGTCATAGCACCTCATATTTGCAGGGGACTTTATTCAAGCTAAGTTTAAGACAAGATGTAGACTGTGTCATAATACAGGAGTGATTTGGTCAGCATTGACTTCAAGGTATTGCCCACAAACAAGAAGGGATAATCTCCCTTCCTAGTTGGAGGCGTTTATGTGCCACAAGCATAATGACACTGGTGAAAATCAAGCCAAATATAATAGTTTTCAAATGCTGGAAGTGCCCGGTCCAGTACAGCTTCCCTTGTGCTCCCTCCAGTGATCCTCCATCGCTCCCCTGTAGCAAATCAGGATAGCTGGCTATTCAACCTAGCTGATTTTTTGTCTTGTCCCTTGCTGCCCCTCACATATGATTTCCCAGGCCCACAGTACTAATTTCCTTCTGCTCTTTTTTGGTGCTAGTGGTGCTAACAACACAAAGGTTGTGGGTTCCATCCTTATATGGGCCATTTACTCAAGAGCTGGGCTTGATGATCCTTGTGGTTCCCTTCCATCTCGGAATAGATCTGTGAATAATTATATCATCCTACTGTGCTTATTTTCAGAAACTGGAGGAGCTATTAGCTCTCTCATCTTTGATCAAGAGCAATTTTAATTAAATAAATTTTCTAAGAAGGAAACTAACAATTTTTTTCTGTTCAACCCTTTTCTCCTATTCCACAAGGAATCCTGCATTTTTATCCTGCCTTAAATTGGGAACATGAACATAGTGAAAACCTCTTTGTTTTAAAGACATTGTCCTTGATGGCCCAACCTATTGTTCTGCCTTCCCTTGGCAAGTCACCAAGTCTTGTTGCCCTTTTGTATCTAAAAATATATCTTAGTATCTTTTAATGTAATTTTTCTTCTATCAATTTGTCAAACAAGCAGAAACTGCTACAAATAACTACAAAGAACTGACCTTTATTGAGGATATGAGTGATATCTTCTTGTCACATCTCATAATATCAGTCAATTCTGATAAGCATAGTTCAGAAACAGTTTAAGTAAATACTGCACATGCTCATAACGTTAATTGTCAATTCAAACAAATTGTAGTTATCAGTCTATCCAAATTCTTTGACATGCATTTTGTACGGGCTCTCTGCTCACTCACCTCTTATTTTGTGATCTTAGCTGGTTTTCATGGTGCTGAAAGATATATTTTTGATCACACCTTAATTTATTTAAAAAAGAATACACTTTCATGTCCCATTTTATAAAAAGCTCCCTCTCAAGAATCCTCCTTCTTTAAAAAGGCTTGTAAAGAATCAAAAGGTGGGTTCCTGGGTTTAATTTATGATAGTAGAGCCATTTAATACACAATGTCCTTCTCCTTAGTTACTTATGAATTGACATTATAAAATAAAATGTCCCCAAAGGTGTCTATATGCCAGTTTGCAAGGAGAACATACCCTGCTACATAAAGAGAAGGGATCTCATATTAAAGGACTAATGCTTGGAACATCTGAGAGCTCTTTAATGTTATTTACTCAGTGTTGGCTTGAAGCCAGTAACAGAAACCCTTTAAATACAACAGTGAAGAATTTGGTCCTGAGAGATGTTGCAATAACAAATTACCTCTCTCTTTCCCCCTCAGTTATCTCCACCTGTGAGATGGGAACAGCCTGTTTGTCAGAGCACACTTGTGAGATGTAATTCATTAATGCCTGTGAAATGGTTTGAGATCATTGGACAGAAGTCTCTGTTCAAGTGTCAGCTCTCAAATTAAATCTATTTTATATTGCTGCATCAGAAACTACTCGGACACTCTTGTTCCATACAAATAATGAGCAGTATCTGACTGACATTTTCTTTGGCTTAATAGGATAGTCTGTCCACAGTGCCGAAGGAAGGGCGTGCGCTAGTGCAGGGACATTAGGGAGCATTGATAACACACTGAGCAAAGTCCAGATATATTTGGATTTGGGAATTCAAAGAACTAGGAAAGAAAGAAAGTAAATTAGAAAAGAGAGAAAGACAAAAAGAGGTTGGCTGAGACAGTAGGTAGGAAGAAAGGAGGAAGGCAGGTAGACCAGAGCAGATAACCTGAAAAAAAAAAGATGAGGAGAAAAAGCAGAAAAAGTTGTGAAAAGCGACTTTTCAATTAAAATGAAAAGGCAGTTGGATGTTTATTGCAAAAAGTCACAACTTACAAAAACAAGGCTGTAATGCCATCTTGGGGTTTCTGGTGACATCTCAATCCAGCAGAGCTCTGCTCATTTGGTTTGTGAATGTCAACAGAAACCCCTTGATGCTATTGAGCTCACAGTTACCTCTTATTGATTCTGTATTATTTCAACAGTGGAAAAATAACACCTTTATTTTCACAGCCAAAGTGTCTCACACTGTGATAGAAATGTACATGAGCTTATTGAATCTCATCTCTGTTCATTTCTATCGAGCTTCCAACACCTAGGTAATGTTATCACTGTGGTTTAGAGAGATATGTGTTCTTTTATGGCTATCAAGTGAAAGACTATTTATCAAATATATCGTAGTCCAGGTCTTTATTAGGCTAAGGGATATAAAGTGTCCAGCTGTCTTCTGCTGTTTATTATTTTAACCTCACCTTATCAGTACAAATATTACCCCAAACAAGCCTCTTACTGATGTGTTGTATACATCTTTCTCATTTTTCACAGACAGAATAATCAAACAGGAATAAAACCTATTTTGTGAACTGAGTGAGAATATGCACCATTTAGTAATGAGTTTGTATAAAATGCATTGGAGCTTCGAGCCCAGCTCTGTAATATGTGGAAAGTCTTTCAATTTTGCTGAAAGAGAAGCAGTTCAAAGGTGACATCCATGAGCAAGTAGTATGTTGTCTCTTGATTTCCAAAGAGTTCAGGTAAATAAGTGTGTTGGGTCTGGCTGAGGTGGAGCTCATTTTCCCCACAGTGTTGTGCTTTGCTTTGTGTCTGGAAAGGTGTTGATAACACACCGGTATTTTGGCTGCTGCTGAGCAGTGCTTACACAACATCAAGGCTGTCTCTCAAGTGTTTCCCCCCTCACCCAGGAAGCTGGGAGTGGGCAAGACCTTGGGAGGGGCTTCAGCCAGGACAGCTCACCTAAAGTGACCAAAGGGATATTCCATCCTGTGTGATGCCTGCTCAGATATAACAGCTAAGGAGGGGGTTAGGGTGGGGATGAGGTGAGCGTTTGTTACTATGAGGTTTGTCTTCCAGGGCAATTGCTACACGCACTGAAGCCCTTCTTCCTGGGAAATGGATGGACATTGCCTGCTGGTGGGAAGTAGAGAATAAATCTTTTTTTTCATTTGCTTCCCCATGGGCTTTGTTTTTGCTTTACTAAACTACCTTTATCTTGACCCATGAGTTCTCTTCTGTCTTATTTTGTCCCTGCCTGGCATGCTGAGGAGGAGAGTGATAGACAGCTTGGTGGGCACCTGGCATCCAGCCAGGGTCAACCCACTGCAATAGGAAACAAATTCATTGTAAAACATACAGCCTGAACTATACTATCCTGTGCATGAGTCACAAAAATTCCATTAATTAATTGGAATAGAACAAATTTACTCTCTGTGTTGCCAGTGGAAAAGACTAACAGTTAAGTTCTAGAAAACGGAAATGTTGTTCTGCATATAATGCTCCTAAAATAGACATTCTTACATTGAGAAGTAATCACAACTTTTAAGTAGAAGTTTTTTCTTTAGAAATGGCAAAATTCGGAAGAATTTTATAAGGTAAATTTATGTTCCAGTAATCAAACTGAAATTTTTTTGTACCTCAGAAAATAATTTTGTGAGTTCACATACACCTAAAGCTTCCCTAATAATTATCTGCCTATCTAGTCTAAGCCAAAATCCCTTTAGTGCTGAGAATTCTACAACCTTCTTATCTAGGCTGGACATGTGTTTTTCTTTTGGGGAAAACTTTTCCCAATTTTTCTTCATGCCTTCAGACTGAAATGGTTCTTTCTTGTTCTGCTTGTTGTAGACTTGTAGGAAACTGATCATCAGCCTAACCATAACATCTTTCTGCATAAGTGAAGATATCATCATACTGTTTTCTAAACATTATTACCAATCTTTCCCCATTGGCCATGTTTTCTAAATTGCTCTAATTTTTTGTTGCTCTTCCATGGATTTTCTCTGCTGTAAATGTAACTTGTGAACAGTGATGCCAAAAACCAGCCATCAGTTCCCTTGCTGAGACCTTGTACATACTGCATAGTTGACCTCTGTTACCCTACTCAGATCCTGCTGCTAAGACATCCCAGAATGGTGCTTTATGTTTTTCCCAGTTTCATCTCAGTGTTGGCCACACTCTGCCTTTGGCCTTCTCCACCCTGCAGTGCTGCTGTCTGCCAAGTATTCTTTTTTGTGCGTGTATATTTGATATTTGCTACCTAAGTACCGAACTTATTTTTGATACTAAACACAAAAAACTCCTTGAACTGAGTGAGAATTTTGAATACAGAGGCACTACATGTTCTTGCAGAGGGTATGGATCCAGTTCTGTGAATTGCCTTGAAACCCTCTTAGTGCAGTAGAGGACTCCTATTATCAGTCTTAAATATGTATATATTGCTTCACATTTGGGGGAAAAAAACAACAAACCAACAACTTGAGTCCAGAATTTTAAAATTATGCTTTATTTTCTTTTTATTTTTTTCTTGGCAATGAACACTTTATTCTAACTGTCTTTAATTACCAAAACTTTATTGAAAACATCAAGAGTTATGTGAAGATACACTTGACCTGGAGTGAAGTATCAGGAGTTTTTAAACATTTAACTTATAGTGTATATTAGTATGAAACTAAGTTGAGCAGAACCCATTAATGTCACAGTGGTCGGTTACCAATGGAAATAAATAATTCATGATGAAGGGAATTAGTCTAATTAGCAGGCAGTTTGAGTCCTTTGATAAAACCCAGCTCTAATTCCGTGAAGGGCAGGAAGTGCTGTCATCAGTCAGCCCTGAAAAGATTAGCATCTATTATGAATGAGGTTAGACACCCTAGTGAAGTCATGTGTGTCCTGGAGACAAACTTAATATGTTCCAGAATGGGACACAGTTTGTCTCACCAACACATCATGATTCCTACTGGGCTATTGTATGTAATAACAAGCAAAGATCAGTGCTCCTTCCTATCATTCTCCCCCTGTCCATCATTCTGACAACTGTGCAAATACATTTTCCATGCAAAGCAGGGAATGTGCCCTGAATACTTGTAAAATTGCACAAGATGTCAAAGAAAATGTATTACCTTTTCTCAGCAACCTAAAGCCAAACAAACTAAAATACCAGTGCAGAAAGAAGTATAAAAACACATCTGATAAATGTATGGGGTGTAGAGGAAGGTGTATCAGTTTAGAGGTACATTGATTCCATTTGAAAACATTATTGCTGTCTGTCACAAGATGTGTCAATAAAGCTATAGACGTAGCCCTGTGTGATAGGTTTTAAAATAACTGGTGATGCTATAACGTTATAGTATTGGATGGAGAGTAATATCCTGCAAAATTGCCTTAAATTCTGGAAGTATGGCCTCAAAAAAAAGGAGAAGCTTCTTTGTATTATGTATTTTCGTTTAGAAATGCTAACTGCTTCATTTGAGGAGAGTAGCTGTGAGCTGTGCAAGCTTCACAGTTTTGTACTACATGCTGACGCAACATCAGCTGTGTTTCCATTTTTGCTTATGAGCCTTTTGAAATTATATGTTTCCGTTTTGCAATTTGATGCAATAATGAAGAAACTCCACATTTGTACGTTATTGTATTGCCTGTTTTTATTGTAGGAAATTAATTGCTTCTTTTATTTATGTTATTAAGGGGGGGAGAAAACAATTTTGCAGTATTTTATCATTTGCTGTAATAATTATCCTACTAGTAATACAACGGAAGGCTTAGAAACAGTATATTATGTTCAAATGTCTGAACAGTACTTAATATGTTGACACTTGTGGCTGGGGAATGTTGGTCTTCAAGTTGTATTGAAAAAGGTAACAGTAAATGGTTAATAATACCCCTGAGAAGCTTAAGATGATTTATAATAGAGAAATGAAGAGGAAAAGAATAAGTGTAGTCAACACAAGAAATTATTTTCACAGAAGCAGAACAGCTTAGCAACTCTGCTGTCCAAATACTAATTGACAGTAGAACACTGATATTTCAGAGAGTGCCGGAATCAAGTGCTACACTAACTTCAAGTAGATTCCTGGATGAGATTTAAAAAAATAGTGATCTTCTCTGTAGGGTTTCTTGCTCTGAGTTCCTTGAAGAAGGAAGGTACACAAGGTAGTGGTCAATCTTTATTTGTTCTTTTTTGTCTTGAATTCACTGGCTAGTAAAAGTCAGAACAAAATTCAGTTGTAGGAGAGTTTTTGGGTATTGATTCTTTCATCTCTGTGTGCCTCTTAAAAATGACCTACAGTGTGGGTGTGCCCTGGGCTGACAAATGGGTTCATTCAGCTTACTGAAATGGATTTATTTATACATATGTGTGAACAGGTGCATACAATAATCACCATTTTTATCCCTATGTTGGTAGGGACATCGTGCTTGGAAACAGAAAAGTTTTATGTTCTAGAAAACTTGCAGTATTAGGTACCAGTTTAGGAAAGTAACCACATGTGCCCTGAAGTCACATAAGACAATTGGGATAAACAGGCAGAAAATTATAAGGAAAAAAAAATTATTTTGTCAAGTCTCTTGAGGTTATTAACTGGCCACCTAGCTTTGGCTGTTGTAACAGAATACAGGAGCTTCTTGTATAATTCATGGGTATATGTTAAGTCCTCCATGGAGTTCACAGACTGGCTGGATCACTTTTTTTCAGGTTAAAAATGCTGCTGTGTGTAAACATAAGAATATATTGAAACATCATTTTTTTCCATAGATCCCAAGAAACACCTGCCCAGGTCATAATTTGGTAGTATCCACCAGAGAAAGAAGTAGAGCAATGAATTTCTTCTTCCAAAAGCTCTCCTGTGTATCTCGTCTAAGGAAGGCTGAAGTGACTGAACATAGATACTTTGCCTTTCCTGTCTGTGAAGTGTGATACACTTTTTAGCAACTGTTGTTTTTCACGTATCATTGCCTTCAGAATTCATAGGGTAAAGCACAAGGACTGGGAGAGGGTTAGTGAGCAAAGGCTGTTTCCATCCAGCTTTGGTCTGTAGCCCTGTGTGAGGCTTCCACCAGGCAATGTGTGGCCTGGTATCAGTGGGCCCAAGTCAGAGCACCACAGAATGGTTTGGGTTGGAAGAGACCTTTAAAGGTCATCTAGTCCAACTTCTCTGCAATGAGCAAGGACATCTTCAACTATCTTAGTGTGCTGATCTAGGCCAACCTGACCTTGAATGTTTCCAGGGATGGCACACCTACCCCATCCCTGGGCAACCATTTTCAGTGTTTCACCCTGCTGCATCTGCAACTAGATCAGATCATCATGGACTATTTTACTACTTCTAAATCCAGTCCTTTCAGCCAATAAATCACAGGTAGTTACACAGCTCAGCTATACACCCACTGGGAAAGATACATATTCCAAGTGCTACCAGAGGATAAATTCTTAATCTGCTGATTTTCCTTGAAAGATGTGTTTAAAACAGTACCTTATTCTTATTTTCTGATTACTCTGCTTTCAGTACCAGGAAAGTAACACTGGACAATGGCTGACGGCACAGCATTTCTGATTCTTACAGTGTGCTTACTTTGGTATGTTCCTGTGACAATATCAGTGTTCTTATCTGGGACAGATGGATTCACTGTGTCAGTAAGGAAAACTGGGGAGGTCACAGTAGTGCCCACATCATGGGACAAAGAGAGCATATGCCTCAGACAGCCATGTTGCTATGGATTTGCTCTTTCACATTTTACTGGAAAGGTGAATCCTGCAAGACTTAGATATTTTAAAAACCAGCAAGCTGGTGAAAGAAGATCTTTTTACTGAGGCATTCTTTATCTCAGCAGCTGTCTCACCTGTCCCCTCATCAAGACATCCTTATGGGATATCATCCATTAATCAATTCCTCTCCTTCCTGCTATTTTGTTACCAGTGTTTACGTGTCATCCTGTGTCTCTATTGTCCTTATTGTTCTCACACCCTCCCACAACAGCAATACAGCAAGATACTGCAGCAAAGGACACATCAGCCACATTCACAACTAAACCTATGACATGCTGAATCCTTTTCAAGGTTTACAAAAGTGTGTGTAACAGCCCTATGTATTCTCATTACTGATCACCCTTTTAATCTGTTCTTGCTGCATGTTTTATTCAGGGACCCTTGTCACACATATCACTGTGAACCATCTCTTTGGTCTTGTTTAGGACTGTTTAGATCTTCTTGTAAACATTAACAAGGAGCTAAAATTGTTCCGATTAATGTAACATATTGGTGAAACGTTCATTCTCAGGTATGTCTTTGATTCATTACTCTCATAATATCCTATGGTATCTAAACAAACAGCTGTCCATTGTCCCCATCTCAGATCAGCTTATGTTCTCAATTACCTCCTAAGAACATAAGATATTCACTGCTTCTACTGAACAGAAAAGTCTACTGAGCACAAAAATGTATGTCCCTCTGTTTCTTAATTCACCATGAAGTTAAATTCCGGGGGTTTTATTCTGCTAGTAATGTAAGTTCAGGTGCTGCAACTCTCACTTAAAAAAGCTTTTTCTATATTTAGATCGACTAGATGATTGTCATAAGTCCTCTCCAACTAAAATATTCTATAATAGAGCAATGAAATATAGCAGGGAAAGAAAAAAAGACAGATTGAAGTAATACCATAGCATGCACTGATTTTAGCATGTTTATCTGAATCAAACCCACCAAAGTTTACTTGGAGTTAGAGAAACTGGATAGAAATTAAGGTTGCAGGAATTTTCATCAGGAAAGTATTCAATTCTCAGGGCATTACTGAGCATATAGCAGCATGACAGGAGAAGGAAGGGACCGTGGAGGTTAATATTGCAGCAACACCAAGAAAACTGCAATGTGAAGTCAGTAGCATACACTGAAGGAGCTATCCTGAGCGCCATTATAAAGAAGCTGAACCTTGAAATAGGTAGAAAAAAGGTTAGGCAGCTGAATCTTTGAAAAATTACTGAGAAACAATACTTCTGCATTACAGGCAAGTGAACTTTTCACTGCCTTAGCTCTAACTGGTTGTACTTCATATCATGTCCTGTCTGTCACCCATGGGTTTGCAGGTGAAAAACACAGTTCATACTTCAACTCTCTGTGTGAACCCAATCCAGAGGGAACATTTTGGGACCATTTCCTGTGTTTTGGACAGAATAGAAGCCCTGGTTAAATGAAGAGAGAAATGTAGCCACCCCTTCGGACCCAAGAGGAGGAAACAGGTTTGTCTTCAGTTTAACAGCCCAAGATATTCCTATGTCAAATTTGCAGTCCTGATCAATGGGAGATTCTTGCTCATCCATCAAGGTGAGGTCTGATGTAAGTAGCCACAGTCAATTAAGCTGTCATGAAAAGACTTTACTTAAATAATCTTTTATATTTATTTGCAGATGGCTGTCTCACTTTCTTTTTTTTCAGCTCCACCTCTTTCTCTGACAATGCCTCAGGCCCTATTCTCTGCTGCTGCTTTTCTGCAGACTCACAGCATCATCTGCTAAGAGTGCCACCAAATGAAGGAGCAGTGAGAACCCACTGGTGAGATGCTTTCAGTTACCACTCTCAAATATCAGGTTCTTGTCTGGGATTTCCATCAAGAAATGAAAAGAATAGGAATTGGTGCTTATGGTTGAACTCAAATCCTGCCTGACTCCCTTACATGTGCAGCCTGTCTTATACAGAACACATTGCAGTGTTTTGACAGAACTCTGTTGAGACTGTCTCCAAACTGAGCAGCAATGTGACCTTCTCCTACAGTACAAATTATAGGAATGAAAAATGTGTTTTACCAATGCACCAAAAATTTGAAGCTAACAAACCTTCTCTGAGCAGTGTACTGTAACTTCTGTTCCATAATTAAACCAGAACCCCTCTCCTGGACAGGTTCACTCAGCTTTGCCTTTCTTTGAGTAATACACCTTCAGACCAGTGCCTTGTTTTGATGTATTACAATGATAGACTGAAGAGTTCATGTAATATATCATCACAGGCAGCAGTTGCTGGACGCTAAGGATTGAGAGACTGAGCCAGCTGTTTTTCTGATGGGTTCTTGCAATGCATCACCAGATGATGGAAACTGATAATGTATTACTTCAAAATGACCCCACCCAGAAAAGGAAGAGTCCAGAGGTGCAGATTCTGTATAATGAGGCATTCAAAGTATGAAACAGGGCTGCAAACTCCTGGAACAAGATGTTGGTAATAAATCAGCTTTCTATAGTACTACATTAGCTATGTGGCTGCACAGGTACACACTGTGGTCTGATTTCCAGAGCGTCTCTGTGGTGCTGGTTTGGTGCAGACCAAAGATAACCCTAGCAGCAGTTTTACCTTCACTCTTCTTGCAACTAAACAGTTCACAATTCAAGTAACCCAGAACAAGGGATAGAGCAGAATTATATTGGCTCAACAAATTCGAATATTTGGGATTCCTCCTCACCTTGGGGTACTGTCAGAACCGGTCGGATGCTACTCTTTTAGTGAACTAAGCCCATCCATGGCAATGGCACAGATGGGAATGGCCCCCTTGATGTTTATGGGAGTATGGCATCCTAAAGGGACAGAATGGGCTGGCCCAGAGCACTGCAGTTGTGATTGACTTTTCCTGCAAATCCTGAAGGCAAGAAAGACTCTTTTAGCCATCTCTTCATCCCTTCTTTGTTTATCTTTCACCTGCCACACACACAAAGAGTCAGGCCAAACAGTAATTGATCCCTAATTACCATCATCAATTAAAAAGAAAATTACTGGAACAGATAGCAATTCTGAATACTTGCCAACAAAACTTTATCTCATTGATGAAGCAGATTGTGTATGTGTAAAAGTATTTCCTCTGCATTTTTTTTTAACCCTAGGCCAACCATGGCAAAACAGAAAAACTGAAAAATAATCTTTTAAAATCATGTGCTATATCTCTACTGCAGCTCTTTCAAATACCTCGTTTGTTAAATGCAGTACTGTTTATAATTTTGGATATATAACATCATTATATCTTTGGCAAACTCTTGAAGATAAATGGGTCCTACCCTCAAATTTTACTTTTTATTTATGGAAGGTTTGTACTGCAAATAAACAGTAATTATATTTTACTAACAGTAAGTATGCTTTTCTGACTGTAGTCAAATATTATAAATCATGGGACTACAAGACATTAAATATGGTTTCGTAGCATGTGATTCTGAGTCAAAAACATTCCAGTCTCATATATACAGAGGTCCATACCCATAGAACTCTGCTAGTTCAGATTTGATCAGGGATTTTTGAAGAGGAGCCTTGCCTGGCAGACTCCATGCAGGATTGGGTAGAGATTGTGCGCTCATGTCTGATCCACTGCCAGTACTACCAGGTGCTCTCTTCATCTTTGCTACTCCAAGGAGCTGGGTGTTTTTCCCCCCCCCTGCCATTCATCTCGAAGCCAGTGCTTAGCACTTTGCAAGGACAAGTTCTGTAAAATCACGTCTGTAATTCCTGCAGTTGTGGGTACAAAATTGATTGCGGGTACAAAATTCCGAGTGCAAAAGATCTCAATACCTACCAAAGATTCCTTGATTTAAAAAAAAAAAAAGAAAAGAAAACCAAGAATCTTCTGTGTTTGCTTCTTCAGACTACCTTATTTTATTCCCAAGATTATATAAGTGATTGGCCATCAACATTGAAGCATTACAGAAACATTTTGCTCAGTTTTGACTGCTTTTGTTTTATTTTATTTTATTTTATTTTATTTTTAAAGTATTTTTGCTTTACCTTTAAATATTCTGGCTAACATACAATGGGGAAAAGTTTGTATATCAGCAGTTATGTTTGCAAGGGACTGGTGGAGAATGTCAGGTGGATGTTCCCTCTGTGACAACATTTTGTCACAGTTAAGTAATGATCATTAATATCTCCTTGAATGAGACTTTATGGAAATTGTAGTTCTGAACATGCAATCAGCTCATTTATGGCCTAACAAGTGTTTCCCTGAGCCAGCAGTTGACTGGCACTTATCGTTTTTATAAAATACACCTTGTCTGCTACTATTAGACATTGAGACGGCACTTTCGCCTATAGTTTTTGGCACACAACAAGCATCTCTACTCTCTCTGAGGAAAAATCACAAAACTTGTATTTAGCTCTCCTCATAAACTTGTGCCAGGCTTCTAATCCAAATAATTGTTTAAGATTATTACAATGATAATTATTGTAGTGATAATAACACATTATTTCAGCTGACAATACATTAGTTCCATGGGGAGATAAACTGCAAGGCCAATGGATTTATCTTGATAACAAAATGGATTACTATTAACTATGATGGTAATTTTTCCATCCATGCACAAAGAAATCTCCCATTGAGTTCATTGTCTTTTGGCTGAGTGCTGGTAAGAATTTCATCTACATGTATGTAACAAGACCGGATTCCAAACTAGAACAATATTGTTACTGTTATTCTGTATTGTCTAGACTTGCTCCAAAAGCCTATAGCTTTACTTGGCACTTCAGGCATAGGATTTCTGTCTTTCAAAATGCCTCTTAAAAATTATGAAATGCAAGACAAATGAGGGATAAGAACAACTGTGAATTTATTAGGATATAACAGGGTAGATTTATAGATGAGAACAACAAACCTTAACCTAACTACTGTTTCCTGTATGTAGCAGCATGGAAGAAATGGCTTCACTTTCATGATCTTCCACCATTTAGCCATAGTTTTTGCTCTACTGGCGATACAGGCTTTGAACATCATAGTTCCGGCTTCTTATGATGATTTTGGACCATAGCAAGTCACATCTTATATCCCTGTTTTTCATTCTCAGTCTGAAAAGTATACAAGGACATTTGATCTAGAGAATGATTTTCACAGTGATTATGTTTCTGTAGGCAAGCAAACATACAGAACTGTATTGGCAAAAATCTACAGGCCAAGAGTCTTTAAAGAGCTTTGGATCAGAACCTGAGTCAACACTTAATACTTATTTACCAAAACAATTACAGGTCATACTGTTAAAAATCCATACTTGTTTTGTTTAGTTCATCTGGTTCATTCCTCTCCTGTATCTTTATCACTGGGCTGTACTGGCTTTCATATTTTGTCTTTACAGCACATCTTTTAAAAAAATAATTAAGTAATCCAGGTCAAATATAGTATAAAATTCTTTGGAAATTTTGATAATTGTCATGGACATTTATTTGCTAAAAAGTACATCTGACACCATAAGACTGACATTAATATGCAAATCAGTGGACTATAAAATTCATTTTCATACCTTTAGGGCAGTATTTTTATAAATACAGAAACACAATCACGCATCCTCCAGAGGACTAAAAATAATTATACAAATTTACAACAAAGCCCAAGGCAGTGTCTCCTTTTAACAGTCTGGTTTTAATATAATTTAAATCTTGTTAAAACTTAATTACCAATTCTCTTCCATAATTTAGGTGGAAGAGCTGAAGTTTAAGCTTGCTGTTTGAGATAGAGAACTTCATCTGAGAAACAAAGACACCGAGGCACAGATTGACAAAATAAGACAGTACACAGAAAAACTTGGTAAAGTCATCACAGATAACAAGGAAAAACAGAATATACATCTACCTATTAACATTGTCATAGTTTAACTCAGGTCCACAATTAAGTTCCATGCAGCCACTTGCTCATCCCCTTCCCTCCCCTCCTGCCTCCCCATGGCAGAACAGGGAGAGAATCATAAAAAAAGGTAAAACCTGTGGGTTGAGGTAAGAATAGTTTAATAATTTAAGTACATTAAAATATAGTAATAATAATAATAACAATAATAATAATAATAATAGGGGAAAGGACAGAGGAAAAACCCCAAGAAATTCAAGTGATGCCCAACACAATGGCTCCCCACCTGCTGACCAAGGCCCAGCCCATCTCCAGCAGTGATCAGGCCCTCACATCCAACTCCCCCAGTTTATACACTGTACTTGACATTCTATGCTAGGGAATATCCCTTTGACCAGTTCAGGTCACCTGCCCTGGTCATGCCCTGCCAGCTCCTTGTGCAGCTCCTCTCTGGCAGAGCACGAGACACCAAAATGTTCTTGACTTAGGATAAGCATTACTTAGCAACCAACAAGAATTTGTCAACAAGAATTCTATAGTAAATCCAAACCACCAGCTGTTAGTAAGAAAATTAACTCTGTTCCAGCCAAACCCAGAGCAAACATCCATAAAATGGAACTGAGCTTATGTCTTGTATGACAGAAATATAAATACACTGGAGTGTATAAAAATCTACATAATAATATTTACATCCACACATACGTACTTATATATAGGTGGTGATTTATTCATTAATGTTGGTATAGCTCAAGCTGTATCCACCTGGGAGGGGAATTGCAGGACCAGTGCTTTCATCCTCTTTGTTCCATGGCTGTTTTCTGGGAGATGATGGCGGCTCAGAACAGGTGTAGAAGTGAGTAACTCTAAATTTAAAGCTGGCCTGTCTACAGGCTTTGGGTGATACGTGGAGTAGGCCCATTTTATCAGGAATTTCTACTGTATGAATACCTGTGGATCCATGTCTACTTTCTAAGGCTGCACTTCTGAACAAGATAATCTGCTCTCTTCCTCCATGACTGATAGAAGAGGTCACGATGGCAAGTTTACCTCTGTATCAGAGGTATGAGGTCAGGGAGAGGGCCTCAGCTTTGTACCCCAAATAAAGCTCCTGGTAAGCAATTTTAAAGTAACATTGTACTGAAAAAACCTGTTTCTTTGGACTGATTAACAGAAGCTTCTGTACCCTCAATGCCTACTCTCCTTACGTTAAAGCAGAAAGCAGAGCATATGGCTTCTCTGTGCTGTGTCCCCTCACTCCCTTCCCCCTTCTACCTTTGCTGCCAAAAAACACAAGGAATCTCAAAAATGGTAGATTCCTGATTTCCTCCCTCAGTGATACGTGTCCCATCGACACGGAGACTGCTGCCTCAGGTCTATTCTTTGTGCTGTGTTTGCCAGCCAGTGTTTCGTAACAAGTGTCACTGTCTGCTCCCCTGCTTTGAACTGGAACACATTCCTGTTAGCCCTCGCAGCCAACTGAAAGCAGCTTTGTATTGATTTAATTCACCCTTTTGAGTATGACCATGGTCACAATGAGGGATGTGCATCCAAACTTCCAGCTATTGCACAATCGCCACTGGGCAGAAATTCAAGCGATTTGGCACAGCATTGCTTGGGAATCAGTTCCCATTGGTTCATTCTGCCCAGTGCATGCCTTGCCTTTGAAATGCCAGGCATTTGTTAGCAATACTGATGCTGGTGACGGCCATCCTCATAGCGCTGCTCTGTCCTTCTGGGCTGCACATTCATTGAGTGTTAATGGAAATAAGAAATGCAGAGTATTAGAGAGGCCAGTATGTTACAGATTTCACATACTTGCATTATTGCATTAACAAATAACCTGTTCATTTACAGATATACAAATTCATCCTATTTGTGACGGACACTTAGTATGCCTCAATTTTTCCTAGAATGATGATGCTTAAATTATAAGATGTCAAATTTATTTGGTTTTTTTAACTGCATAGAGTATTCAAGAATCTTTCATATAGAAAAGGTATCCTTCAGAGCCAGAAGTATGGCATATTTAATAAATAATAAATAAGATTTAATAAGACATTTAAATCAAGTGTTAAATAGGCTGTCATTTGCACCTGTGTGAGTTTGAAATTGAGGAGGTTCCTGTGCTGGACTAGGTTGTAAATATGTTGGTTTCATTGGGCTGTAAATACTTTTTTTTTTTAAATCATTTTTGCCACGTAGCACCACTGCAATGGGTGTGAAAATGGAAGTGTGATATTTTCCAGATTGTTGCTAGTCAGGCAAAAGTTAGAAACAGCAACAAGAGTCTGAAGATGACCTTGCTAAAGCTGACTCTGCTCTTAATGCAGAAAATGCTGCTTTAAATATTTTAAATATAGTAATGTGTCTCTCTTTCTTGTGCTGTGGTAGAATTAGCAGGTTTTTTTTCTCCTCACTTGGAAGTTCTGGATCTATACTTCTTACAATGGAGCTTTGTAATCCTGTCAGCTTTTAGGTAAACCTGATGGAGTTGGGAACTTTTCTGAACCTACTCAAGCTATAACCAGTGTGATGCAGCACTGTGGAGCCTCGTGTCTGTCTCCAAGGGGGAAAGTCCAGAGGACCGAGGCTGGAAAACTGCAAATCTATACGTGGAGAAGGTAATTGAAAATCTGTTGTGAGCACATTTAAGAAATGTGATTTATTTGAACAGTCCAACTAAATGAGGTTTTATTGCTAGGCATAGGTTTTCTAGTGCTATTTCAAGAAAATATCAAAGATCACAGAAATAGCTCAAATTCAAAAAATGTTCCCAAGTGAATTGCAAGCACCTTTACCATCTTATTTCTGCAAAATGTGACATATTTAAATATTGCCAAAGAATACACTTCCTAAATGTCAGTATGTTTTTAAGAAATATACAGGCTCCAAGATGTATGTCAAAAAACCAGATTCCTCAGATGGGTGCCACAGAAAATCTTTTTCCAAAGAAGCTTCAGAAATTTCATTCTAATGTGTGCTATTAATGTGATGCTGTGACAGTTCTTAAGAGAGCTGTCATTATCAGGCTTGTTTGGACTGGACTGTGTCAGGCAACCACAGGCTGAGAACTCAGTGCTTAGCTTTACTCGCTCTAATGTACCTTAACTAGGCATTCAAAAGAGGAGCCAATGACTATCCAACAGTGTACCCTGTTCTTGCCATACCTTGGAGGCCAGCAATTCCCAAATAATGCCCATATGTGAAAAGGAAAATGTGCTCCTGTTTGCTTTGTTTGAGGCTTGGAAAATACTAACTTTTATCATTCGTCTGAGCAGCTGGTGACAGCAGTGCTGAAATGCCAAAGAGGTAGGCAGTGGGAGGTTTACAGCATGTCTGTTTGCTTGCGTCATCTCCTTTGTGCTGAATTCCTCTGTAGCACATCCTGTCCATTTGTCACCAAGAAATAAGATATAGTGACCAAGAGAAAGTCGCTTCACATGAAGGATTAATTTCATATCATGTAAGAAAGATGGCTATTGATACTGCATGCAGGACCACTTATCATGCTGATGAATTTCATGTACCAGATAGTGTCAGGCACCAAAGATTCGGTTTCAACACAGCCTTCTTTGCAGCTTTTGCAAGTTCCGAGGCTCAGTTAAGCACCAGTACGTTTTAAAGTTGAAGCCTTGCTTGGTGAGATGGCACAGGTAGATTGAATCCTACCTATTCAGCAAAAGGTTCCAATTCTTGGTCATTCTTTAATATCTCTGATGAGATACAGAACAGAGAATAAGGTTTCAAAGCCTTTCAGTTGCTATATATCAATATCTGCTAATTGTGGAGAGAAAAATATTTTTTTCATTAATGCTAAATGGATCTTTTACATATAGATACTATATTTCCTAGAAGATAAAACATTTCCTTTGTTCACCACATCCCTGAAAGGGAACACGCAAACATTTTCAAAAGCTTTCATGGGAGATAAAATATTGTGGATTTCTTTTCTAATTGCCAGGAGCAGTGTAACTGCACAAGCCCTGCCCATGGGTTTGGCTGAGAACAAGGCAGGATGACGCACTAGATGCCTTCAGGTGGGTGAAGTTACAGTTTCCATGAGTGGTGTTGTGACAGTTCCCAGTAGCAATACTGCAATCACAGCATAGCAGACTTTCAGTGTCAGGGCTGTGTTCCAGCCTCCAGTCTCTGCTCTTTTCTCCAGCTCTGCCCTGCCTATCCCAGGTTATCTAAACTTAAATGATTGGAAAGTATAAATAGAAAGAGTTCAAAACACATCAGGAAAAAGACACACTTCCCATCATATTAGACTGCAAAATTTCTGATTCTGTTCTGATTTAGGATATAAACATACCAGCTCTTCCCCTTTAATTTGATGGTATTCTAAAAGACAGAGTAATTACAAAAATGTGTTGGACAGCTCTGAAGTGAAAAAGATACTAATATACACTTCACAGATTTCTCTGTCTTCCTTGGGGAAATGGAAAATCAAAGGCTTGTGATATTGGTCCTTACTGCTCTAAAAGTGTTTGAGACAGCGGTGTGGGGCAACACAGGTTTAGGTTTCAACATGTCCAGGTGTCACTATCTGTATCTTTGAGAATACAACCTCAGTCTTCAATTAAAAGGAGTGACTGGAAAACTGTTGGTAGTCACACAAAGTAACAACATACTGAAATTAAAAAGTAAAATAATCAACAGTCATAGCTGACCATAAAACTGCTGAATGTCCCAAAAGAGCATGGGGTTTCAGCTGTCTGTCTCCCTGTATGCTTTAAGGCAGTGTCAGGGCAGGGTTGCACACATTCTTTTCTGCACAAGTCCTGCGGATGGATACAAAGCAAGTCAAGAACCCCTATGTATGAGGATCATATCTTGACTACTCCATAGGTGGAGTTTTAGTTTATCCCAAGTTATTGCTCATTAATAGTTCTACAACCAGTTCTGTCCTAGGGAATTCATGCCACTACTTGAAAGACTCATTTTGAGCTATTGATCAATGAAGAAAACAAGACAAATCAAGTTGTTGCTTAAAATTAAATTAGTGATTGACCCACTGGAGTTAATACCTCATTTAGATTAAACATTGAGAAGATGTGCTTCTGCAAAGTAATGCATTAAAAATATTTTGTCATTTTGGTTTCTTACTGATCAATTTCTGAAAAGCAACAGTCCCTGGTGAATAACAAAAACTAATTACTGCAAGTTTTAAGAGGAGTTCATGTTAGTAAATCACCCATCAGTCCAATTAAGTACTGTTTGTGTCCAGAAAGGAATTGTTTCTCATATCCTGGAACAACCAGAATATCTCCAGGATCACAGACATTTAAAACAGTAATTGCAAAACACATTATTGAGATGTACAATATTGGCATAGTTTGCTCGTAAAATGAAAATTTTGTGTTATTTTTTCTCTGTTGAGGCTGTTGTTAGCAAATTGCTAGATTACTCAGATTTGTTGAGATCACAGACCAAGCCTGCATTAAAAGGTCATGCCTAATACTGAAGATTCTCACAACTGTGGGCTTAAAAAAATCAAGCATTATCTATCTATTTGAAAATAGAAATAGGAGCCATGGGAAAATAGTATCCTGAATTTAGTCTGAACATACTGATATCAGTGGGAGGTGCTCATGCAAAGTAAAGGCCAGAACTGAGTGTTACATGCTGTATGCTGACAGTCCCACTGAAGTAAAACTGCAGTAACCCCCCAGGTTATTCTTTCAAATTTGTAACTACTTTTTTCTTTGTAACAAAAATTAAAAATAATTATGTGACTATATTTTGCTTTCTTTTTGTGTAAGGTCACTTATTTAATTTTCCCCACACTAACATAATTTTTAGATTTTACTAGTTAAACCCCAGGATACTGTGATTATGTAAAGGAGATAGGGACAAAGAGTGGCAGACAATTTATTGGTAAAGAAAGACTTGTGTTTGCAGATAATAAAAAGCTTCAGTAAAGGGAAGGTTTGGAAAGAAGAGTAGATTTAGTGTCAGAATAAATATCCAAACCGATAATCAAAATATAGATGAAAAACAGTTTTGAATATTTTTTTTCCATTTCTGGTACTGACTCAGGATTTAGCAAGCTGGTATTTTTGTGGAACATATAGAAATTTCCGCAAGCTTCAGAGTTTGTTACCTGATTACTGTATCTCCACAAACCATTTCCTTTTTTTCCTCTAGGTAGATTGATTTCTGCAAAATTGTATTAATTTTGATGAGGAATACATTTCTGTAGTTATTGTTTAAACTGTAAAAGAAGATTGTCTCCATGACCCAGAGTTCAACTCAAAATTTGTGCAAGAAAATTTCAGTGGCTGCTGCCCACAGTGCTTGAGTTGTTATCATTAGAGTCCAGGAGGTAGGAGTCGAACTGGTGCAAATTTCTTCAGCTCAAAATTTTAAGATTTTGCTTCTTTCAGCTCTTCTTTTGCTATTGCAAAGAACTCACTTCATAGTTACAGACATTAAAAAATACTAGAGAAAAAAATATTTTAAATGTCATAAATTATTTTTAGACTGTGAGAATGGGTTGTGTATCATGGCCATGCTTCATTTGGAGGCTTCCAAAAATAGCTCACCAGAAGAGTCTCTGCACAGAGACCCAGAAGATCTGAATTTAATTCTGGTTCTCACACTGATCTGCAGGGTGACCTTGGGCAGTCTGTGTGCCATTTTCCTTCTCGCTAAAATGGAAATAATAATACTTATTGCCTTTGCAAAGGACTTACAGACTAAAGCATATGAATCGATAACATCTTCTCCTCAAGTATGTGAACTAACACAGGAAACTCTTCCCACTTGCATTAGTGTGCTTTTAGCATTTAAAAATGTGAAATTATAATGATTATTGCATAGGAGGGAGAAGCCCAGAAGTGTTCCCCTAATCAATAAGTTGCCAGCTGGAATGCAAAGGAAAACAAGGTAATGTACCATTTAGTGTAACAGAGAAGAAAATAGATGCTTTCAGTGTGAGTATGGCAGCTACCAGTGCAGTCATACTGTATTATCTTGCTGGCTTATGCACTGGTGTGGCAGTAGAAGAGTATAAAACATACAAACAGTTTGAAATCCCTATGCTAGTTTTCAAGACTTCCAGTTCTCCTGGAGAGATCTGTCACCTTAGACAGAAGAGAAAAGCTAGACTTAAGTGCTCTGACAACGTGTGTGTGCCTTGTTCTGCATGTGGGGACTTCCCCCTGGAATGCTGCTTTGCTTTCCCCCAGCAGATCAGCAGCACAAGCTGTCTTGGCACAGTGTGCTTTACAAGAATGACAGCAAACATGATTCTTCACTTGTGTCCATAGGCTTGTTGACCTGCAGAGCCTTTTTGTGGTCCATGCAGATGGATTCATTGAGCTTGAGTATTCATACATTGCTTGTATAATATCTCTCAGTATTTTATATCGGCATTTTATATCAGGCACTACACAAGTCCAGTGTCATCTACTGTGCAGCCTAGGTGAGCCCTGGCAGTAATTAAAGTATTTTAAACCATCTGCTTAATTGCATTAAAAATACACTGTTTGAATGCACTGTTTGAATGATCTTCAGGAAACTATTAGGCTAAAACAATTCCCTCTTGGCAATGTTTAACTAATTCACAGTGTTCTGTGAATTACGTCTGGTCTTTACACCATTTATTTGTATTACTTGTAGCAGAGCCCTGCTTGCTGCTACTGAGCCAGAAGATTCC
>NW_008238358.1:5893972-5916274 GCF_000691975.1 Corvus brachyrhynchos
CTCTTCCCCTCTGCTTTCTCATCTCTGCCTGTGAAGCTCTTCATCACAGTGGATACGTGGGCAGCAGCGCACGAGAGAAGATGGGCAGTGAACTCCAGCCCTCCCTTGCCAGCCACGCTTGGAGCCTTGGCCCTGAGCAAGGAAGAATGCTTGTGCCAGCTACTGCCTGTGCACTCCGGCTCTGTCCCACACATGCTTCGCTGGTCACTCAGGGCACCACAGTCTCTTCGGCCAGGGAGAACAGGGAGGCGCTGGAGCAGTGTGACCAAGCGGCACTTGCAGCTTCCCGGCACAGCGCCTCAGCGGGAGCGTCCGCTCGGCCCTGGCCGAGTCCCCGTGCCAGAGCACGGGCACTTCCCCGGCTTTCTGGGCGGTGGCGTCAGGCAGCACAGCCGTGCTGCAGGGCCCAGGTGCCTCGGGAGCCCTTCAGAGGGCCCTGGGTGAACAGGGACAGTGGCCTGGCGTTGTCACCTGCGGGAGCGCCCCCTCAGGGCTGCCGCGGAGGCACAGCACGGCACGGCACGGCATCCGCACATCCCAGCTCCTCCAAAACGGGCAGGCCCCAGCTGCCCGCAGCTCTGGGCTCTGGGGAGGCAGTGTTGGCCGTTCCTGCTCTAAGCCTGGCCCAATCCCTCCTCTGCCTCCCCGCCAGGAAAAAGGCACTGGAAACACAGGAGAGAAGGCTACTGAAGATATAGATGATAACTGTAGGCTAGCGGGCTTGCTTCAGTTTTCATTAAGAGTGAATTAAAGTACTCCTTTAATAAGCATTGGAGTCAACCCATCATGAAGATTGTTTGAATATTCCATCCCTGCCACGTGGGCAAGAGTCAGTGGGTAGCTTGTCCTGAGATCAAGCCCCACCCTTTCTCCAGAAATCCCCCTTACTGTGTTACTAAACTGCCCGGATGTCTCCCAAAAGCTACTATGTAAGTATCTAATAGTCTGAATTACAAATATTAGGATAGTATCAGGTAATACCATTAGATTATCTCAGCATAAACTGAAATAAAATTGTAATGTTTATACATTTTACTTGATATATGTGCAAAAAAGAAAATTTGCTGTTGGGTGTGGTAAAATGTTTATGATTAAATGCTTTATTCATACTTGTATGTCAATCTATTAGTGTGCTGTTAATTCAAATGTTACTATGATGTATTCTATCGCTGTTAGCACATTTATCACAGGTAGATGTGAAACTTAGACAAAGGTGTACATTCTCATTAATGATGAGCAGCCTATTCATCTTACTAGAGTGTAATTAATGTTAGTTACAGTACTTAATTTTTCACTGTTTGTCATGGTGCATATTTAGCATTTCTTCTGTCCTTTATCAATCTGCTCTCCTATCACATGAGCACATCAAAAAGATGTATGTAAATATCTGACCTGTTTTGATGCCTAATTTTTATACTTTTCCAAGACCTGGAATATTTTTAATCTTATCCTGTAGGCAGCACTGTTAGTTAAAAAACAGACTGTAAAGTGTTGTCCATTGCTTTGAGGTTTGGGTTAACTTTATTTGCAATAATAACATAAAAATCAGATAACGAAGTAAAGCAGGGCACACCATGAAGACACAGATACTACTCACTGTAGTACTGCGCTGTGCTTGTGTGAGGTTGAAATGGTGCCAATTGTTCCCCTGGATTTTCAATTACATGGTTTTTGTACTCTAAGGCTGTTAGTGCTAGTTAACTATGTTGTGTGAATAACACAGCTCCAAAACCAATAGAAGCATGGAGTATCTGAAAAGTGCACGTTATTCCATAAATAAGTGCTACAACAGCTTGTTGTTATACTTTAGGAGCATCGCTTTGTCAATAATGTTGTTAGCAGTACAGAGCCAAACCACAGTCCCTTGTGCAGTGGTGCAAGAGGGGAAGAAGTTATGGCTAATGTGTCACACAGCAGGTGGGAAACAAGCCCTGCAGAGGTGGGTAAAAGGGACTGAGCACTGAACACATTCTTGGATTTGCTCCCTGGTACGCCAGTAAATCCAGCTGAGCTGGAATCCCAGGATAAGTCCATATTTTTGTATTGGTCCCAGAAAAAATACAGTCACCTTAGCTGAAACCTGGGCAGCAAAGCATTTTTGTTTCTTGATCATCCATAATTCCTATTAAGATGGATTGAAAGAGAATGGATCTTTCCATTAATTGTTGTTGAATGAAATTTCTTGGGAAAAATATCTGAGTTGGGTCAACCAAATGCATCAGGTGCAGAATGGATTTGGGATATATTTTCTCAAAATTTCAAGGAACTGTGTCTGAGAGAAAGCACACCAATTCCTATTTGTTTGTCTCTTAATTGGTGGATATTACACCTCTAACGTATTAGGAATTAGTGGTACTTTTCTGTGAGATGACTTCTTTTGTAAACCACTTTTCATGCCAGACATGAAGCTGATCACATCTCCAACATAATGAAATCCATCTTAAAATTTCATTCAAGCCCTCAAGGGCCTGCAGAAAAACATAAATCTATTAGCAAATCCTTAAAATAGTTCATTTGTATGCCTTGGATTAATCATAATTTCCTTTTGACCCACCACAATTGAAGTAGAAGTGAATCAAACACAGGAATTTAACACATTTCAGTATGAAAATTCAATTTGGACACAATTACAAGTAGGTGTAATTGTAGTTTAGTAGCAAATTAAGAACAAATATACCAAGCTAGGTTTAGGCATTTTAAACAAAATGATGGTTGAAGGTGCTCCATAGTGATTGAAGTATGATAATAACCTGTAATGTGAGCAGAATTGAGTAGGGTTTTTTTCCATGCTACCAAAGCAATGCTTTATAGCAATGAGTTATATTTCTATGACTGCACCAAAATCTTTTTACTAAAAAAAACTTCTTCCTTTGAAATTTCTATGGCAAAAAGACCAAAAATTTTTCCATAAAATAACAAAATTCCTAAAATAATAGACTCTGGCATTCTCTTTCTCCCCACTTAGCCCTGACTTATTTGAGTAGAGGGAATTGCTAAACTAAAATGTCTCTTTTTAACTGATAAAGAATAAATACAAAGAAACTACAAAGTTGCCTTTAACCTTTATGGCATTACAAAGCTAGGTATAACAACAAGCTGTAAAACACACCAAAAAGATGAGCATTTCACTCCATTTTGATTTGACCATTTTGCTTTCAAAAGGAATTTATAAAAACACCCAGGAACAATGAACATCTGAACTCAAAATGGTCCAGGTTTATTTTTACTCCAAAAGAAGAAGTCTCAATAGAGATATTGATTTTCTAGCATTCATCCAATATTGCACAGAAAATGGACCTGACCTTGCAATCCCTAGTGGAGACATGGAAGCAGTCATTACAGTCATGGTTCCCATTGATTTTAGTGGGATTACTTGCATAAGTAAGGGTTTTCAGGATGTGACCCAGTGTCCCATTAGCAGTAAGACCAAGCATACATGGATGTCAGTCCCACTCCATTCAGTTTACCTTCCTGTCCTATATTCATCATATGGTTTTATTCCTGCCTATTTATTCTACATATTTTTTGTTTTCTGTCCCACTGAGCCTCATCATTATGTGAAAAGTACCAGTCCTCCTGCCTTCCTGAGCGGTTTTTTTCACTTATCTTCCAATGTCATTTTGAGCTCAAAGTTGATGCCTGCACTTACAGATCTTTCTTCCTTTATTTGTGCTGTCTATGATGATAAAAAAAGTCCTTTGGGCTACACACTACCTCTCACTGTATTTTTTAATCTCTGGGACCAAATGAGAAGACATTACTATACTTTGCAAAGTAAACACAGAGTAGTAGAAAGCTAAAAAATTCAGAGACTGATTTTTTTCTTAACCCTCAGGAGGTTTCTTGTGCCCCGTGGCTTGTGCAGGGATGCTACTCCAGAACCTCACTGCTCAGAAGGATAGTAACCTCCTAATTGTGACTCAAACTATACCACTGACATTCTATTCAGGTTTGTTCTTGTGACAAGCTTATCCTTTACCTCAAATAGCTCTTTTCCTTCTTCAGTATTTCCTCACTAATGTAGCTGTGATAAGGAGTCACATCTCCTCTCTGCCTTCTTTTTTTTTCATTAAATGTGAGCAAGGTGGAGGAGAGGTGTGCAAGAAACAGGAAGACTACATGTTTGTACAGTGCCTTGCACAATTGCCCAGTCATGGTTCAGGGCTCCATAGGCTGACTTTGTTTCAGCAGTGAATAATAATGACCCTCCAGAACACACTGCATGCTTTATTCCAGATGGACACCATTAATTCCTTCAATTTTCATTGAGATGCAGAGCTTTAGAACAAGAATACTAGCAATTGATTATTTTTGTCAGTGGTATTTTCAAAGAAATGAAGAAATGAAATGTACAGTATATTTCAGTTTGCAATGATCATTCTGTTGTTCCATTTGCAATGGAAATGAGCATATAACATATTCATGTGTACAGATAAGGAAAATGACAAACATTAACATCCCTTGCTCTATTCATTTATAATATTCAGTTAAAAAAAAAAATTCTTCCATTCCCTAGTTTTTATTTTTGTTTCAGTAGCACAATGCAAAACAACAAAAAAGAGAGAATTAATAGGTAAAATACATTTAATTACTTTCTAAGCAAGTTTCCTGAAAATTAATATAATCTAAATCACAAATTCTTTGAAAATCTATCACTAAAAATATATAATTCCATGCCAGTTTCATTTTTTTATATCTTTTTATGTGTTTTAAATATAAAGTTGCTTATGACATCAAATAAACTAAGAGTCTGTGTGTGTACACACTTATATTTTCGTGGCCAAGCAGCCTTTGATATGAGACTCAGCCTGTTTAAGCGGACTGCAGTGTTTGCTTTCTCAGTGTCAGTCTGTTTCTGCACAATTTAATCTGCCACTAAAAATAAGTTTTTTGTTCTCATGGGTATAAAACAATATGCCAAGGATAAATCGGTGCAGCTTGCCTTCCTTAACATTTTAGGCACAACCTGAAAGTGCAGCTCTTTCCTTTTCTCATCTCAATGGGATGCTAACCTAACAATCACAATTTTAGGACAGGGAAATTGTTTTGAGCAGAAATAAATTGTCCTGCCAGTATTGTTTCATGGGGTAACATTAAGGCACATTGGGCCTGGGGTTCACAGCTTATGATATCTGGTTTTGGAGGACTGGGGTGAAAGTAAGAACATGTAGAGAAAGAAGAAGAATTAAATATGAGTTCTAGATTGTTCAAGTGAGTTGAAGCAGTTCAGCAATAGACATCCCAGAATCCTGCAAAGAGGCTTATTCTCCAACCACCTTCCCTGGTGCATCGCCACCTCCTGTCAGAGCCCCCGAGGAATTATTCTCTTTAAGTGTGGATTCCCTTTTTTCCTCTTTTGTTGAGGTATCTAAAGATACTGGGCTTTAACTTACAGCTTATATTTGCTGAACAAAACAAGAAAAAATATCTGTGGTTTTCTCTGCAGCTGCCAAGAAAGAGAAATCCGTTATTTGTAGCTCTAGGGGAGCAGCAGAGGAGGGGTCTTTTTGTCTGCTTTCCAAGGCCTGGAGTGGAGGCTATTGTGGTCTGGGAAGGGCCCAGCCACTGCTGCTATTGCACCAGGGTTTCCGTGCTCAGGCCGGGCACGGATCTGTGTGTGACATTCATACCTTCACCTGCTGTGAAACAGAGTTTTCAGCTTTGAATCTCAGTGAAGAGAAAATGAGCTGCCCCTCAGGAATATGAAGCTGAGGCTGACGTGTCCAAAGCCCTCCTTCCCTCTGGCAGCACCTCAGGGCAGCCACTGACACCTGCAGAATGTATCCTGCAAATGTGGCCACAGAACGGCAATGCCACAGGTGTAAAATCCTTATGATCAGTGCTCCCCATTGTGACCCTGAACAAGTTAATCACATCACTCCTCTTGAAGGTTCACACTGCCACTATATAATTTATGTGGGCCCTCAAAGATAGATGGAGACGTCAGCTATTGATCACAAGGAATCACTGCCAGTCAGTCTTTTTGTTGGTTTCCATCCTTGTGATGTGTTTTAAAAAATATTGTATGATTCAAAATTATACCTGTAAAACCTACAAGTAGAAAATTACTGTGTGCATTTAACTTTAATAACAACCTTGCGAATATTTATAGTACTAGTAGAGTAGAATGTGTTATACTAGTTTATTTCCCAGTCTGTTTTAAATGATATTATTCATTAGTAGTTGTGAAGTGGTATGACATATTTTTAATGTTGCTTGTTTGTAACAAAGGTTCTTAATACCTTTTCATAATGAAAGGGGATAAATGCTCACATGGAATATGGGAAATTGTGCTTGCAAGAGCACAGAGTGTTGTCTTAGGGTATTAAATTAGCATTTGGTACTGCTCTGCTTTGTGTGCATTTCTAGCAAATGTTTCAGCTACAAATCACTGTAATACACCTGTATTCTGGTTCTTCAATTCATATAGCATTTAAATCCTGCCAATACTGTGTCTTATAAATATAAATATGCAATTTAATTTAATTCAAGCATGCAACACATAATTTTTCTTCTAATTAAAATATGATATTGCAATATGGGAGCTGCCTGGGGCAGACAGGACGCATTAGATTGCCAAGCCAAAGGGAATTCTGAGACAGCTCTGAAGGCTGGCAGGGGAAGGGACCAACCCCCTGAGCCCTTGGCACAGGGCACCAGCGGTGCCCCGCCTGGAGGCTGTGGTGTTTGTGGTACCTGCAGGTGCAACCTGGACTTGCTGGCCCCACTGCAGAGCCTTGCTGGCCCCCGCGCTGCAGACAGCGGGAGCCCGGCGGGGCACAGCCCCTGGTGCTGCGCTGCCCTGCCTGTCCTGTGCGAGCTGGCAGAGGCAGCACGGCCGCGGCAGCCTTACTGCTGCCTGAAGTTGGCTCATGTGCAGCAGAACTCCGTTTTGGGGAGGAGCGACTGCCCCACAGCAGCAACTCGAGGGATTCCTGTAACGCTCTCCCAGAATCGAGCAAAACAACACGAACAGGCCTTCTGCATAATGACTGAAAAACTGTTAATGGCCATCTTTAGTAACATAGCAACAGCCAAATCCTTGAAAAGAGGAAGTTTTCATTGAGAAAGCGTTTCATTTTAAACATTGAAATTTGGTATAATGTAGTGTATGAAATAAGTTTTGAAAGGAAGCTGATGATTAAGAAGAAATGCAGTGGGCATTTAATAAATGGAGGAACTGCAAGATAATTAACTGGCATGCATAAAGATTCATGCTTTATACCAAAATTTTAATTTTGCACATAAATGTGCCTGATGTAGGCAGCATTTAATCACCTAGCTGACAGGAGTAACTACTTTCATTTAACCTTGACTGAAGATCATGAATTCTAACAGGTTTAATTGGATACATCATTTAACAGAATGAACAGAGCAAATTTTTCTCAATTCATAGGTTCTGATTGACATGCACCAGCAATAAGGCGTTGCACAATTAAAGCTGATCTGTATTCCTGGCCTGGGCAGCAATTGCCATAGTGATGTGACACTGTTTGATCACTGTGGCACTGAAACTATACTGAATTTCCCCTTGTTTTGAAAAGGGCAATGCTTTAAAAAAAAGAGAGAAAGATAAAGAGATTTTGGCACTTTTTTTTTTTACATTAATCACATTTATATGCACAAACTGTAAGGGAAGGAACTTGTCTTGTTATCAGTAACTCAGAGGAAAGAAGGAAAAATGGTATATTCTTTTATCCATTTAGCACATTATTTACAGAAAGTCAAAAATGTGGATAGTCAAATGAATTGTAACACATTAAGGGCCTGATTGTTCTGGGCTTCCATTTGAATAGGAAGTAATTCTGTGCAGTTCTGCTATTCACCTGCAGTTTGGCCTCTCTGTCCTTGCCCAAATCAGTTCCACATCACAGATTACTTGCCAGCTGAGTAAAGGTACTGAGAAGGGGTGCTCGTATTGCAAATGAGGTAGAAAAGCATGAGAGGGAAGAAGTGGTACCCAACAGTGATCTGCTACATACTTTTCCTGGCACACAGTGTTTCATATGATAAAACCTTGAAAAAATTCATGGAGGAGCTGGCAACTTCCAGTTCCCCATATGGCTCCTGCCAGAACTTTCACTGCCTCTGGCACCTTTCACAAGTTCTAGGTTTGACCTTCATGAACTGGAATTGTTCTTCTATTGTTCAACCATAAATATATGCATACATACACACACACACACATATATACATATACACAAATGTGGTTTTTTATGTCACTGTCTTCCACTTGAATTTTTGCTTCCAATACCGCCTTTTAATTTTTTTTTTTTTTAAGAGAAAGGTTTGCCAAACACTAAATGGTCCAAGGGCAGAGAAGCACACAGTGTGTTTCAGCCTGGCTCAGTAGAGCCAAAACTGCAGTAAAAAATCCTTCCTAAGTCCTGAACGACCTCTAAAAAAAGCTTCAAGTACATTCTGTTCCCCACCATGAGCATTGCAACATCCATGCTCAGAACAGCAGGTAGCTTTTCCACATTTTTCTCTCTGCATCCCCTTAGCTTCAGTGACTAAGTGCTGGTCCTTGATCTCACCTGCAGACAGACCTATTGCTACCCATTTGGCATCCTTCATTTCTGTTTAGGCAATGTATATACACATCAAGCAACAAGCTTTGTAGGAGTGCACTGCAGTGGAAGACAGAAATCTTGGGAAAAGCTGGAATCCTGATAGGCTCAAAGACATGAACTTTAGAGTCAGGACCGCTAGATGTATTAAAAAATACTTTTTTGGACATTTTAGAAGCCTCTCTAATTCAATTATTTGTAATACCTTCCTCTGTCAGAGGTATTTCCTACATGATTCATTGTAATACAGGCAAAGGTATTTGTCAGTATAATTTATCACTCACTAACATTTTTAAGTTTCAGGTAAATGATGGGATCACATCCCCTGCCTCTGCAGCCACATCATGTGCCTTGGAACCACAGCAGGTTCTTTTCTTCATGCATGGCGAGTTCTGGGCGCCTGGCTCTTCCCTGTGCAGGAAGGAGAGGCAGGATTCAGTCAGTGTGCCTCAGCCTGGCCAACAGGACACGTTTCTAAGACGCATTGCCCGCGCCCTCCTCGCGCGGGGGCACACGGCAGCAGGAGGTAACCTGGCCCCACTCTGCCCAATCCTGAGCCCCTTCAGGCTGCTCAGCATGGGTGCTGCAAAACTGCTGGGCCCTTCTTTAAAGGGTATCTTTGGGCCCCATTTAGAAATGCTTGTGCTGTAATTTACTCCAAATTTCTCCAAACCTTCCCAATAAAACAGCTATCTGTCTTTTTAATGTCCTGTAATACACACAGGTTCCACCTCATGGTGTCCTCAAGGCAGGAAGACTTGAGGCACCCATTCAGCATTTCTCTAAAGAGATTCCCAGGGGCAGCCCTTTGCCTTCCCCAAGGTGCACAGAGCTTGTCAGGAGCACAGTTGGGATAAAGTACAGCCCTCTCCCAGGAGCCATGCTCAGCTCTGACTTTCCTGGGGAATACTAGAGAGTTCAGTAGAGCTGCATGGATACACATTTGCCAAGCTGAAGGGAATACAAATTCGCTGCTGGAGGGAATTGTTTCTCTGGCTACTCGGATGGCCCCAGCTCCAGCCAGTAGCTCTGTTCATGTGCACCCAGTGACACCAGTTCTGGAGTGCCTCGCTGTGCAGCACCCTTCTGACCTTTCCTTTATCAGCTCCCCAGCCAGTTCATCCTCTGCACTCAGAGTCATTTGGGTGCTCCGGCCGTGAGTCTCAGGAGTTGCACGTCGTTCTTGCCTTGTCTTCGTGCTCAGTCATCCATGCTGAATTATCTTCCACTCCTCCCTCAGGGAATAACCAAGGCTTTGACCTAGTGGGACTGTTTGTGTGCTTAAATGCTTTGATGTACCAGACACTGAGCTGCTTGCTCCCAAATCTAAGGTGGCTGGGGATTTCAGGCTGTTTTCAGAACAGTTTGTGCACTGGGAAGCATAATCTGACTGACAGTCAGCAAAGGACACCGACTTGTGCGTTTTCAAGTATTTTATCTATCATCTTTAAACCCTTCTGTTTTCTTTAGTTTCCAAACAGCTGTCTTTTCAAGTTTTGGATCTCCTAGAGAGGATATACGGCTGTAATAATAAATATATTTCATTTCAGAATCCTCAGGGAGAAGGGGACATTCCTTTTTCACTGATATAAGATCACGTCAGTAATTTCATTTTGAAGGCTGTTCTGAACAACTGGGGGAAATGAGAACACCGGTCCCATTTTCCCCAGGTTTTCCTGAGTCCACCTTTGGACCATGACCTAAGCAAAATTCTGAGTGCAGTTAATGTTTACACCTTACTTGCACTGTGTAATTTAACTTTCAGCAATATAAAATGGGATAGCAGAAATATTTTTATGTGTTCTTACAATGTCCAAAGTTGTTTGTTACTGTTTTTATTTGAAGGAACTAGACACAATCCTGGCTGCCTTAACCACTGCCTTTGAGAGAGCTACAGCTGAGAAAATCCGCTGCCAGGAAGAAGTGAATAGAACTAACAAGGCTATTGAGCTGGCCAACAGATTAGTGAAAGGTCTGAGGTGAGGTCCTACAGGGCAGGCTAATGAAGCAGCCTACAGAAAGCACTTCTTTGTTATACACTACTGATCTGGCAATAACAGAGGCACTTAGCAAAGAACCTGATGAGCTGAAAAAATTATGTCATTATCATTCATTTTTTTCATAATAGAAACATGGTTTTGACCTTTGCATTTTCTTACATTTTTGCTTCATTGTGGTATATATTAACTGTAAGATTACCTGGTAACTAACCTATCCACGAGCATTAAGAGAAGTAGTCAATTGTGGATATTGACAATGAAGGCAATTTATTAAAATCTGATGACTATATTTGTAACAATTAAACAACACTAATGATTCTGCCCAGGGTTGGGATACATAGAATCTAATATAATTTGCACTACTTAGTCAAGCAATATGATAATTCTCTAATTATCTGTCTGAGATTTGCAATGGGTATTTCAGGAGAGAATAAATAATGGCAAAGCCATGAATTTTCAAAAATCCATATTGTCTGTTGATCCAGTCTGGCTCAAGGGAATCCATACTCACTGATGGATTTTTCATTTATCATTCATCTACTGATGAGACTGCTTTTTATACACACACACTTGTACACTTTTTATAGATAACTTTATTTTATTGCAACATTCATTTAGGAAATCTCTTGCGGTGGCTTACTGCCATTATAGGTTTTGTCCTCTTCTACCCAGTACTTTCAAGTTGAGTTTGATAACCAAACACATAATAAACAGCAAAAATAGAAGATCCATTTGTTATTAAGCAAAATTATATGGCTGAGTGTGGCTAGTGGAACTTAAAATATAAAACAGGGTTTAAGACTTATTTCCTGAATCAATAGAAAGGATTTATTGACTAAAGGGGAGGGAGGGCAGTGCAGAAGGCCCATTGTTTCTGTTTGAAGAAGCAAGATGAATGCATTTAGAACGTTAACATCCTGGCTGAAAGTGTAATGTATTTTAGTGATTAATAATGCCTGTAAAACTAAACCATGTACCTAATACAGAATAATAAAATAAATAACATAGAAGGCCTCTTTAAAGTGTGACAATAAATGATTGTTCCAATATTTTCTTCCACCTAACATATCATATTGTTTGGTTCTCCCATGTGCCTCCTGCTGGGCCTGACAAGTGCTGGAATAGCATACGTAGAGAGATGAAAGGCAAAGTGTGGGTATGCTGGGGGGGAGGCATAATGAAAAATAATCTAAAGGAGGAAACAGAGATGAAAGGAAAGAAGGAAAGTTGAGCCATGTGCTAGATGAAGACAGTAAAATGAGTTTTAATGGAAAGTCCTTCAGCTAGTACCTCCCAAAGCACCAGCCCCATGAAGAAGGCGGCCAGCTCGACAGATTGGTAATGGGAAATAGAATTCATTCCTGTTGTTAGCTGTACCACACTTGGTCAAAGGCAGTAATAACCATATGACAACTAGTGATGTACAGGAAAAAAATCCGTTTTAATCTGCTCTGTGGTAAACAGTAGGTCACTGTTTACTATTAGCAAGCAGTGTAATACTGACACTGCTGTACTGGCTGTTTCTTTGTCTTAGTTTTTGCTGAGAAGACATTCTCTTATTTCTGTAGTTGTATTTTGTAAGGACAATTTCTCAAGGAAAATAAAATTATTCACAGCATTTTTTATAAGCAAACATGTAAAAATTTCTTTATTAACTGGTCTTTATAAATACACCTTTACCATGACAATAATAGTAAGTAACCAAATGTGTGAGTTTTCTTCTAATTCTTAGGGAAAGTGTTGACCAAACAGCAGAAGAGCTGATAGTGTCTAGCCAGGATCCCAGGGAAAAGCTTGTGTCATGTCAAATCTCTTATTGACTTTATGGCATAAAAGACCCTGGCCAGAAGTAAGGATTATTTTTTTCTGCCTTCTTCTCTGAGCCCTGGCACACAAGGACTGTTTTGGGTGGTTGCATGAGTAGTTGTTACTCTGCACCAAGGAATCCTTTGCTTCTGACAGGTGCCAATAATGCTGTGGACATCTGCCTTGAAGGCTTTGAATCAAGCTGACAACTCATTTTATATCAATCAAACAACAACCATTTTCAATAATTTCCCATCCAGCTGGGACTGAATTTGCACAAGTGATCTATGTATTAGAGACATTACCAATCCACAGAAACATTCAGCATCATGATTATGTTCTGTTTTCCCATAGAAACTCTTGCATCTGCAGAGAAAGCAACAACTTCTTCCACTATGCAGGAGGATGCTGACAACTCAATTTTGGTCACTTGCTGCCAAGCTCAACTTGCAACAGTCAACTTACGTCAGACTGGAAGGGGATTTTTTATGTCCAAGCTTGCCACTTGCAAATCCTCTCAGTTGATCCTCTAATTGATGTGGATCTGTGAACCTACAAGGTAATACTTTAGCATTCACTACTGTTTAGCCACTGTAATGTGTATTTTTTTAATAAACCCATAGTAAATGAATGGGAGTTTTAATCCTGTTTTCTGGGTAGAAAAGGAGAGCTGGACTTATCACCAAAGCTTTATTAGGAACAAGAAAAAATATGATGCAGAAATGTTCCAGATGGTAACTTTTCCTCACTGTTATAGTTTATTTTCAAAGTGGTACTGGCATGAGCCCAAATTTTATTCTGCTTTGTGGAGATAATACCTTCTTCACAGATATATATATTTTTAAATACACAGTTAATCAGAAAAAAGCCTGGCACTGATTCCATTCCCTTTTTGACCTGTTGAACCATCATGTGGCTTACACTAATTCCTTCAAATACTTTATTTAATAGAACAGTATATTTGGAGGCAATGTTCTTCTGGAAAGGGCCAAAACATTCCCTTTGCTCGTGCTTGAAGTACATTTTGCTATCTGACTGGAGCTAGAGCTGACAACTAACCCACAGACCCTAGGAATGTGGTTAGCAAGCCAGGACAGCAGGCAGGCTCACCTTCTTGTACTCTGTCAAGTGCTGTGCCCTGCTGTTTGCATAAGGGGACCAGCTTTTATTATTCTACTCTGTCCCTGCTACCATGCACCAGGGCAGCACAAAGCAAGATTTAGTGCTTGGATATAGTATTTGCTTGATAGCAATTGTTACAGTTAAGGCTGCACTGAGACTTCTGTCTTAACCTGCTGTTCTCCCATGCTCAGAATATTCTATTTCTTTTTTAAAAAATCCCTTTCATCTGAAATTTTTCATGCTTGTTATCAGCTGAAATATGATTTTTTGGCAAGCCTGAATAAAATTCATTCATATTTGAATTATACAAGGAAGTGGGTGTAAGGAGAAAGGTCTCTTTTTGCACATTCATAATTCACAAAAAAAGCTGCATATTACAAGCTGAAACTTTCCAGGTGGCTAGTTTTGACTGAAGGGTAGTCTTCATGCTAATTACAAAGAGAGAATGACTGAAAGAAAAATGAAAGAGAAAAATTAAAAATGACACATATTGTGATTAACTCATTTGTTTTGTAGGTGTGTCATACAAAAGTTCCATTGTGAGCCACTTAGAGCAAGTTTAAAGTAACAATTTCATTTAAGTTAAGATGAACTACCATAATTACATAATATCAATGTTTTGTGCTGCAATTTCACTAAGAATCTCTCTACAGAAGCTGCAGAAGCTTTTACTTATGCAAATGTGTAAGCTCACAGTGAAATCAGTGCAGAATCTTATGAATCATTAACTTTGGCCAGAAAGCCAGTCTGGGGAAGGGGGGAATGGCATCTGGGGAAGGGCAGCAACTGTCCCTATGCTCTGGGTCTCCCTGAACACCGAACTACTGAGGAAAATAACTCGGGGTTTTTGCAGTTTGTTCCAACTTACTACACTGACTGTTAGGGACAGAAAACCCCTAAAGCTTTGTTATTCTCTTTTCCTTGCTATATTCTCATATACTTGTGCACGTAACAGGTGGCACATAATCGACCAGCACCGTGTGACTAACCCTCCATGGTACCAAAGGATTGCTTCAGCAGAAGGTACCTGGGCAGCAGAAGCTGGGAGTGTTAGGACAGTCTCCCTTAACCCACGGAAAAGACATGCTGTGACATGCAGCTCCATGTTCTCACAACAGACCTGGAAATAAAATACAAGTATATAAATAAAGCAATATAACTGTAATTTTAAACATCTGAAAGAATAACTGGCAATGGTTTGCATAGTAATTCCTGACCTTGCTCTACATGGAGCAAAGATGAGTTCAGAAATTCCCCAGTACTAAGTTCCCAGTAACCTCTTGGACACTAAATAAGGACTGTTGGATTCAGTGCAGGAATCCTCATCTTTTTTTATCCCTTGACTTTTGGGTGAAGTAAGGACAAATACATTTTTCCCCAGTGCTGCTGCATTTTTTTACAAAAAAAACAAGTGAGTGAATTCTGGGACATACTAGCTTCTGTAAGTAGAAATTTAAAACTTAACCTTTATTATTCCAGGTCCCTATTCCAGGAACAAAAGGTCTTGATCTGGTCAGTGAGTGGATGGATACTACAACAATTGCTAAATAGAAAAGTGACAGCAGTGCCTGGCAATACTACGGCCACATAAAAAGTCCATGGTCTTATATTTACAGTCATCACTGGCATAAGATCAAACCTCAGGACTGGGGAACAACTGGATAAAAGTCAACATCTGTTTCAAATGTGTAAATTATCTATTTGAATCAAAAAGGGACAAGTGCTAGTGTGAGTAAAAACTGACGTGGAGCTATGAAGGAAACACGGCAACTCTCTTTCTTCTGAATGCCTGATGCTGCCCAAGGTGTTAATGCCCCAGCAACCATAACAACTCTGCTCAAGCCCTTTCCAACTTTCAATTAATCACAGTATAATGAATGGGATACCACATACTGGCATTGTATCTCTTGTCCTTCACCAGCCCCATACTGGGATGACTCTATAGGTGCATGTCATACTGTAGGTATTTCTTGCTGGTGGTCCTGTTCTGGCACAAACCTGGAAGAAATTACTGATCTTGTACTTAACCCAGTACTTGCAAGTTACATTCAGAGTATTTTTAATAGTCAGCTCTCTCTCTGATTATGTTCTACAAGTATTCAAAGTAGCTTCCTCTGAAAACTCTTCTTACACCTGTATGATAGTTACATTAACTCCCAAGGGTTGCAGTGCCCGAGACACGTTGACTCCAGCTGGATTTTTACTTGTCTATTTTTCTTATCTTATTTGCACCCTTGCATTTACTACAGTTCAATGATTGTAATTTGAGTACTCCTTCCTATCTAGCTGAACAATCTTCCCCAACACAGCACCATCCTGATATGTAATCACTCAGGAGACATAATCATTCACTTAGAACTAAAATAATTCTCCTACCATTTGCTCCTTACCTCCATTCTGCCCTTTTTCTCTGATTTATTGCACTATATTCCTTATGAAATATTTTGACATCCATCCCCTCTATTCAAGTCTTGTACCCACCCTTGGAGGGAGTGCTTTGAACAGAGGAAGGCCGGGATGAGTGTGTATCTCATATACTCACCCTTTTATTCCAGTGTCATTTCCCCCACCTCCTCATTATATTCCTGAGCCCTTCCCCTCCTTCTAGTTTAGCTGTACCTACTATCTCTCCTAGAGCTGAGTCCTCCCTTCCCTCCCCTGCCCCTCTAGTGAATGTCAGAAAACATCTCCTCACAGCCTCTGCTATCAGGATTGTGTCTGAATATAGGGATCCTGAACCCCAGCCTCATCTAAGCTCTCTAAATCACTTGACCCCAAAAAGGTTGCCATAGGACAGCACTTACCTACAGTGCAGGCTGGAGAGAAAGTGCTGTTAAGGCACTGAATTCCTTCAGCTCTGAGCTTTGCACCTTATTTAGACTGCAAGAAAGAATTTAGTGAGCCAGAGCACTGAATTTGTTACTCGTTAAGCTTAGTCAAAATTACTGTGAAATTCCCTAATTAAACAGTTCAAGCTGAGAAGCAAAATGCTTTCTAACCCAGCCACCACAGTGCCCCACTCAGTTCTGTACCTTTTCTTCTTTCTTGCTGCCCTCATGTTACCTCATGTGCTGCCTGTTGGTTTTGCTTGTCCTGTCCCCCAGCCCCCACACCACATCAACAAGCAAAAAGCTCTTTATGCCAAGTATTGACCTAGTGGTGTGGATGCACTTCCCAGGCTGGAAGTGCATCTTGAATTTCTCGCTCCCCCGGGAGTATTTGATTAAAGGAGGATTTTCATGGTGTGTTGAGATTCAGAACATGGCTGCTATTCAGTAGCTGCTGGTGGCAGTTCTGAGCTGGAACACACACTGAGGCTCCGCTCCTTCTGTGGTGGTAAACTGAGTCCTGGGACCAGGAATTCTGCACAATTTCCCCCAGTGTGCAGAAGAGCACAAACAAGACCATGCTCACACTCGCTGCCAGACTGCTGTTCTTGCACTCAGGGACACAGGTTTCAGCAGATTTTCAGTGAACGATTTTCCACAGAAGGCTTTCACACCTGCTCTCTAATGTGTCTCTTACAGCTAAAGAACTTGAATCAGCTTCACTGTTACTCGAGATGTGTGAGGTCAGTTTGGAACCATTTGGAAACTGAGGACGTTTTGTGAGTGTCTGCACACCTGCACAGGGCCCCAGAACAGAACTTGCAAACGCAGGAGACCTCACAGGACAGTGTGCCTTTTACAGGCCTAGGCCTCAACAGGCTTAGCCTAATTCACAAACACACACGTGCTCCTCATTGTGTTCAGAGGAATACACAATCTAAATTATTTTCTGCTATTATAAATCTAGAAAAACTTCTCTATAGCCCAGGAGATGGCTCTGGAGTCACAACACAGATGTGTACAGTTGTACAGAATACAGTTCACAGTTTTGTTTCTTTCTTCTCTTTCTAGTAATTGAAGTTTTAATTAATAAAAACTATGCTTACAATGAAGTTTTAGGAAAACAGAATATTTTAAACAAAGGTATATATTTCCTTTATTTCCTGTCGTTTGATTTATGGATTTGCAAACTTACCATTTCAGCCTGGACTCATAAAGCAGAAAAATTACTTTAAAATTAAGTTGACAGCACTTTAGGATGAATTATGGATACTTTTTTTGGCTTCTGACAGTAATTTGCTTAGGGATATTCTTCTGGCTGAGAAGCTGTAAACAACAAGACATGGCAGCAAAAATGCAAGCAAAGAAAAACAACTAAAAGAATTAGATCGGCTATAACATTTATAATTTTGATGCTGAATTTCACTCCTCTGGGTCTAAACCAAAAGAACAGTATTTATTTCATAATCTTTATTTCTCAATTCACTTATCCACAGTGAATATATCTATGTGTATGTGTTTTCCCTCCATGAATCACTGCATCTTCATCATGAGGAAAATAAAATAAAACTTTTAAAATCACCACAAAACTCTTTCATTTATTTAAAGTAACATCCGCAAGAGGGGAATTCTAGTGCTCCATTTTACTTATCATATAAATGTAGCTTTCCCTGGTACATTGTTCCACAACTCCTTATAGTGCTAACTTGTTAAAAATTGTGCCACTGTTTATATTAACTAGAGCCCAGGACTACAAGGAGCTGTTGAGGCACTTACCCAAGAGACCAGCCAGAACACAGGCACTGCAGTGGAAGGATTAGTGAGCATGATGCTCAGACACTCATTTCTAGCTTGGAGTGGCCACAGCTGATTGCAGTTACATCTGGCCACCGGATGTGCCCCTCTCCATGAGAAAGTTGCAGACACTGAAAAGTTAATAAAAGCATTTTCCAGCTCTGCAGGATGTATGCTGTTCCTTTCTGCTATGCTGATGCACATGACCTTGTGCACAGTACCTTGTGCAAGCAGTTACTGGACATGCAAACCAGGAAGTGGATGTTAAAAATCATTGTATTATTAAATGATGAATCATATCTAATTTAAGTAAGAGATAAATATACCATTACTAGTAAGCATATGTCATCAGGTGATATGAGTTGTATTTGCATACTTTCCAGTCACCAGAGTGCTTTAAAACCATTCTCATTTATGGACAGTATGTTTCTCTGAAATAGGAAAACAAGGTTTTTTCAGGTGGTGCATGAAGCAAGAGTTCAAAGGACTTGACCAAAGAGTATCAGCAAGTTAACTAAAAATGTACGCTATCAATAAAATCCTTACAGGAATATGTCATAAGCATAGTGTTTTTGCAGTTGGGTTGCAGAATTTTATGGGCAAGGAGTTGAAAATTACGATCAAGATGGCTGGCTCTTGTAGCTTCATGCTTGCCTTGCAGTCTGCATAAAAAATCTGGAAATTAACTTGGAGCTTCACATGGTTATCAGGCCTGTGCTGATAACATGACTGAAAGTAAGATGTTTCAAAGAAACAAGTTGATGATTATTACTGCAGGCCTGGGCCCTAGGGTATATCACCATGTCCCGCAGCCATAGGGAGGAGGAGGAGAGAAGATCCAGCAGGCAGGAATTGTGCAGCAAGATTGATTTATTTAATTATTTTACAAATTCTTTCATAGACTTTTTTCTTCATAGTCTAATTGGACAAAGGACCAGCCACCCCTTGGGGGTGATTGGCTAAAATCCTAAAACATCCATTGTCAAAATATTTTTCTACTATACCATAAACAAGACTTTCCAAGGTTGCAGGTGGCTTGGTTGTTTACATTCCCTGCTACCTCTTCTGCGTGAGAGAAAAGTCTCTCATGGACTTAGAAAATAGCAAGAAAATCCTTGCTAGCAGCATTTTTGTATCTACTGATGATGATCCAGGTGTTCATAACATGCATGTGTTTGCCTTGTCATGGTATTATCATCACATAGTCTTTAGACAACCTCAGACATTACAAAAATCAGTGTTTGCATTGCAATTACAAAATGTCTTACTTTTAAAATCTAAAGATTGCAGAGAAACTATTTCAGAGGGCAAACAACAGAACATTAGAAGAAAGAAGCAAATATTTTATTAAAATAATTTTTGGGAAAAGCCTTCAAGGATTTTGAAAAAGGCACAGTCCTTCTTTATGACCATGTGGAGCCAGAAGGGTCATCTACCAAGTTCTACCATAGCTTCATTTGAACGGTAAACTGTGGGAACTCACAAAATCCCAGGCAAGGAGATTCCCCTTACTTTAGAAATCGATAGATTTTAGACATATTTTTCCACAGCACTTTGTGATATCACATATCACGGTACTTTGTGCTGTCATTTACATGGGTGAAGTAAAGACTGGCAGCAATCCGACTGCTCACTTTGAACTGAACAACCACACAAGATGCTGACACAGAAAATCACTCTTTGATTTCTCAAGAGTTAAATTGCGTCTGCAAACCATGTCAAGTTCCATTTGGAGTAAGCTTTGGTGTCTGTCTAGTGCATTTCTGCCACTGGTTATTCTTTCTTTTTTGTTTCTTCAGATAAGAAATGCTGCTAATGAGAGAAGAGGATAATTCTGAAATGCTTAGTCACTTTTATACTTTTTTTACTGATCCTGTGGAGAAATGACAGAATCCTGTAGTTAACATGATTCAAAAGATAAGGGGGAGGAGAAGGTGGAGAAGGATTATATAAAATGTATTTATATTGCTTCTACAACTCAATTGTTTTCAGTATAGTGTCACGCTCTCAGTGTGGGGGAATTCTGCATGTGTCATGATTCTACAGATGTTCTTGCACACTACATGCAGCTGCACTATTTGTCACGGGCAAATTTAATAACAAGATGCTTGTTAGGTGTTCCCTTTAATCCTAGTTCACAAAAACATAGAGGGGAAAAACCCACTACCTGATAGCTTGCTTGCTTCCCTTCTTTATATAGCCTTTTAAAAGACTTTAAAACAAATATTGGAAACACCCATCTTTTGTACTAAATTCTGTAACACCTGCAATTACAGCTCTATTACCTTTGCTAGAATGATCTTGTTCTTTCTAATGTTTATAATGCTAATTAAGTAATTTTAAGTACCTGAAGAGGTCATATTCCTAACAGTGGGGGTTCCTCAAGAGCTTGATCCTTCAAAAGGGAGAATAATTTCTGCTAAGTCCCGAGTATCCTCTGTTCTCAGTGACTTGCAGATGAAACTCAGAAACACGCCATACAGCAGCACGACAGAGCCAAGTGCTGCCAGAAATTTTACAGAGTCAAACTCAGAAGAGCTTTCCTAATCTCGTCATTTTAAAACCCTGGATCCTCTCCTCTAGGTACTGTCTGTCCTAAACTTTGTTGGTCCAAGGGTAGTGTGTTAACTAGCTCTTCAGAGGGGACTATACCCTTGGGTTCCAGCTTCTTCCAAATGTATCCAGGAAGTAGAAGAAGATTTTGAAAATAGAAAAGAGAAGAAAAATTAAAAGGGGGGGGGGTGTCACCTGGAAAGCCTATAACATGCTGAAACATGGGTTGTCTAGTTAGTGGCAAGTAAGGTAACCAAAGAACTGGCAGTGCAAGGAGAAATTTGGACTTCAGAGGAACACAACGGAAAGCTGCAGTAGAAGTACATCCAACTAAACCAAACAGGACAAAACCCAAAAAGAAGGTACAGCTGTAGAAGACATAACAGGTGTTACACTATCAGTAAGTGTATGAACAAAAAATAGATGTTATAAATGAAAAATTTTAATTTAATTACTGCATCTCCTACAGTACAAGAAACACATTAACCTACTGGCACTACTCCAGTGGAGGCTATAGCAGGAAACCTGTGAGGAGAGGCCGAGGGCACTGTGGTTCTTCAGCCTTGAAAAGGCCAAGAGGGCAGGGAGACCTACTGCTGCCTGGAAATACTTCACAAGAGGCTACAAAGAAAACAAAGACAGGTTTTTTTAGATGTGCACAAGGACAGGAAAGAGGCAACCTGCAGAAGTCAGACCAAGAGAAATTCTGATCAGGGATTAGGAAAAATTATTTACCATGAGGGTGGTGAAATACTGGCAGAGGATCCCTGGAAGGTTGTGGCTCTCTCATCTCCAGATGACGAGGTCTGTATGTCCTCTCCTTGAGAGTAACTGCACTTAACAGATCACCTAGATATTAATATCTATACTTGTAACATTAAAATATACATATATTTACAAGTACAGTTGAAACTGAGTTCTTATAAAGCATAAAAGAAAAGATGGATCAACAGGGTATTTTTTTTGCCATGGAAAAATCACATTTTAAAAATAAATGTAACATTTATGTACAATTGTATGGGAGATATTTTAAAACATCTTGAATATTGTACATGGTGAAAACTGCATATATGTAAAATACATAGTCATGTATCAAGTTGATGGAAAAGTTCTTGTTTGTACAAAGCTGATCAGATAATTTTGGAAATGTATAACAAGTGTTTCTGTTATTAAAGATGTGCATCTGTCAACACAGTCTGCCAAAGAAAATGGAATATTCAGTGAGTCTTTTCAGAAGAATGCCGACAAATAGCATTGAAATATTTAATAGAGATGTGAAGATATTAGTTTCCAGTCTTCAGATGATTACTTAGCTTGTAAGTTAAACAGATGTGACTATGATATCTCTCATTCTGTTTCTAATCTATCTTTAATCATATATATGAGATCTAGTTGTGTTTGTGTACAGACCCAGTTTCAGAAATTATTGTGAACTACCTCATGTAACACCTGCCTGACAGTGCTTGTCTGTGTGTGTGTGTGTATGTCTGAGATATCTTAGATTCAAGCACGTTTCTTAATTATCCTATACCTTTATCAGGTAACACTATGGTCTCCTGCAGCTACAAGAATTTTTAACTTAGCACTACAAACTATAGCTCTCAGTTTAATAATCACAGTATTCCTGCT
>NW_008238358.1:5916407-5925500 GCF_000691975.1 Corvus brachyrhynchos
TGCTGATTGGGCGAATTATATTGGTGATGAAAATCAAATACTTTTTGTTAGCTGGCCTCCTGAAGGCAATGAAGAAATACAAGTCAATCAGACTTCGAATTACTCTAATTTAAGAGAAGGTAGCAAAGTGTGAATGTTTCCAAGATCTGCTGCTCATTCATGACTCTGCAGTCTCAGCAGGGTTTGCAAATCCTTGCTCTGTATTTCACAGGCTATTCAAAGTGACTTTATAGCCAGATAAATGTGATTTTGCCATTATTAGTAAAAACCAACAAGGTTTGTATTGACATGACAGTGTGCGGACTTGGCAGTGCTCTGGGTTTTTCTGGGCCTAGATAGATTTTAACTTGGTTTAGCTGTGACAGCAGTTGTCCAGCTCTGAGGCACTCTTGACTAGATTTGTTTAACTCTAATTTAGGGTAATAACAAATGATTATTCATTGTGAACTAAACTGCCTACAACTCTAGGGGCAGTCACGGGGAAGAGTGCAGACACATTTGACACAAATCAGCCATTTAATCATAGTTAGATGATAGTGTTAAGAAAACATATAAAACTAAATCCAAGGAGACACCAGGCTGAGAAGGAAGACACCCCTCTCCATAAGTATCACACTAATCATAATACTCCCCCATTCCTTTTGAGGAATACCAATCTTAAGACCCAAAGGAGAACTGGAAGAGTAAGCACAACACCAGAGAAGAGGGAATTTTTAGTGTAGCAATTTTAACTCTATTTTTAATGAGGTCTTCCTGTATTCATTAAGTAATTTTGACTATTAGACTGTTTAAAACATTAATTGGACTAACAATAAATTCTTAGATTCATTTATATTCTGTGCCTTTTGCCAGTACATTTTTGCCAAACAGAAGGCTTTGAGTGCAATAGCACATCATAACATTGCCAACATCTTTAAGGACCTGGAAGCTGAAACAATCACTATAAAGATCACTGAAGCTCACAAGCACTTTTGGCCAGTTGCAGTCAATGCTGCTGTGCTCTATTTTCTCATGGACAAGCTGAATAAAATCAATCCGGTGAATTAGCTCTCACTCGAGGTTACCACTCAGGAAGAGGTCAGTGTGTTTGCGTGCTGCTGTTTTAATCTAGTGCTACCACTGGCTTACCACTTTCCCTCTGGTCACAGGCTTTTACTGCTGTATTTCCCAGGGCAGTGCAGTGAGCAAAACCTTCTGAGAACATGAGGCCGAGTGTAAAGAACCCAACTGCCTGTGTAACATCCTCAGCTGTCATTTACCTTGGTCTGTTTAAAGGTAAAGCTTACTTTCACAGCCCAGTTAGCTCTCCCAGTACAGCACGAACCCTGCACGAGCTCCCATTTACTGCTCTATGTATGTACAGCTCTATGTGCGGCCCAGCAGCCACACATAGATTTTCAGGTTTGCCTTGCATGCCTTCCCAATTCAGCATAGTAGAAGGGAATATGGAAAAGTTTGTGTAGTTCTGCTTCAGTCTCCTTGCTGTAGCTTGAGCTGTTCATGCTGCCAGCTGGCTCTGCCAGGCCCCTGGAAAACTCCCTCCTCAGGGAAGAACATCCATCTGAAAGGCTTCCTACAAACTGCATTTGCTCTGAACCAGTCTAGGCTGCTTTCTCGTTAAGGATAGAAAAGCACGATGGCTGCACAAACGTTGCTGTGGCTGGGGGGCACCTCTGCAGGGACAGCCAATTTTCCCACTCTCTACTTTCCATCTTCATCTCAAACACTGGGAAATGCACCAACTTTCAAAGTAGCTCTTCATGTCCTGAGTGCTGCTGCCACATGAAAAAGAGTGTTGTATAATGATCTCTCATTTAGCTTAAAGTGTCATCTTTTCCTTCACTGCATTTTGTCTGTGAGAAGTATGCTGAGTCTTGTGCAGCTGTGCTCTCGCTCTTATTCGGCACAGATCTCTTCTAAGCTTTGCACCCATACCAGGAGTTTCCTTCTTCCCTCTAAAAAGAGTGACAAATGGGTACAGAGCAGAGGAGCCCAAAGCCTACATGGATGTGAACCTGGACTAGGATGAAAATATTAATCTGATAAAAGAAAGTAAAATTCCAAATGGAGAAGAGAAAGGGAAGACAAAGAAATCCAGATTCAAATGCTGACCCTACTTGTTTTCAGAGCATAGAATATCTACTATACTGAAACATAAATCAGCCAACCAGTGAATTCTTGCCCAGTATCCTCAAGGTCATCTGGAAGTCACCTACAAATGTCCTGCACGAGGACACATGCAGTGACTGACTTCAGCAAGGTGACAAAGACCTGCTCTGGTTGAGGTTGGAATGCTCAGAATGCTCACCACCACACATCGCTGGGCCTTGCCTTTGTTTGATACATTTCTGATTGAGCTGTGTAAGCAAGATACAGTTCTTCTCAGAAAAAAACACACTATATTAATTCCCTAAAAATTAACCGGGGTTAAACCAATTGCCATTGTCAGGCATGCTAACCTTTAGAACAAATATAGCATTAAATCATGGATATCTATAGGGAGTTCCCTTGGATCATTTGATCAAATTATGCTCTTAAAAGTGTACTTCAAAAATGTCATCCTGGTGTAGGAGGAAAAGAAAGAAAATAAGGCAATGAAATTAATGGAAATTTGGAGAAATGAAATGTTGTCTCATGTATTTTGACAATGTAGACATCAGTAGGTTTGCCAGACAGATCAGCTTCAGATTTGACTTGAGCAAATTAAGCTAGTCTAAAGCACAAGCTACTTGCTAGTCATTTTCTTGGCTTTTTCCTCTTGAACCATTTTACAAGTTTATTTACATTAAAACAGCATTGGCTACGTGTCTCCCATGTTTGAGGTCATTCCCTAGCCTCTGGGAAGAAAGCTGGCATCTGACAAGGTGGCCAATTCCTGGTCATAGAAATATTTTAAGTAACAAGGCGTACAGACAGCAAGAGCAAAGGGGGAAAAGATGTGAAGTTGAAGAAATGAGAGACTGCTAAAACAATTGGGTATAGACAGAAGAGGAAAGGGCACCGAAACACCTGAAGGGCTCTGACAGAGAAATCCCACTGCACCAACTGTTTAATCGTTACCCTGCTTTGCAAACACCACACTCTAGGCACCTTTCATTCGCAGACATCTGCTGCTGCACCCCATTTCTTTCAACTGTAAGACATCAGGCAGAACTCGGCATAGCTGAGGGATCCATAATAATACCAAAAAAAAGAGAAATGATACCCAAGAAAAAGTGATGCCAATGAGAAACAATTGCTCACCACCACCAAACCAATGCCCAGTCAGTCCTTGAGCCACAGTCCCCAGCCAACTTCCTTCTCTAGTTTATACACAGAGCATGATGCCATATGGCAGGGAATATCCCTTTGGTCATTTGGGGTCAACTGCCCCAGCTGTTGTCCTCTTAAGTTTTTGTGCACCCCCAGCCTCCTCACTGGTGGAATGGTGTGAGGAGCAGAAAAGGCCTTGACTCTGTGTGAGCACTGCTCAGCAATAATTAAAACATCTCTGAATTATCAACACAAATCCCCATGCTAGCTGCTATGAAGAAAATTAACCCAGAAAATCTACCCCAGTCAAAACTAGCACAATCTTAAACTGAGTTTGCTGGACTGGAAGGTGTTTGGTGGTGTTGGGATTTTTACTTGTGAATGTGACAAATTTGACTGAAGCCTAAGAAACATTTTTACAGATTGCTTTAAAACAGGCTTATACTTTAACACTGTCTAGCCTCACACAACATGCTGTGATTTGATTTGGTGTTATGATGATGATGTATTACAACACCAAGTAACAAATACTGTAGGGAATTCAGATTGGAGAATCTAAATATCGGTCCTCTTGTTTGATTTTCCTACATCTCTTTCTGACCTAAGCACCTAAATATCCTAAGTCTGGTCATGGTCCACACCTTGACCATATGGTCCTCTACCAGAGAACAGAATTATTCTAGGCAATTAAGACACTTGCCCATATCCATTTCATCTGCAAGATCTTTGGAGGCGCAAACAAAACACTGGATGGGAAGATTTGCTAATGCTGATAGTGCTTTAGATCACTTGGTAATCTTTTTCCTGTGATAGTTATTACTGAATGGAAATCAAATGCATGCATGTTAGGACTAGTAACAGATGGCACTTCTGTTCTGTGAGGAAGAAATAGGGGCAAAGGGGCAGAAAAGTTGAACCTCCCCCCTTCCCTGTCTTACCAGGATTCATTGTGTTGCCCTCCTGTTACAGTTGGCTGTGACTCTTTCTTGTTATAAAGAGATGTCAGAAGTTAGAGAGAGACAGACGATAACCTTAAATCCTTTACTGCATTTTACCAGGATTCTGAAAAATAAAAAATAAAAAAATAAAAGCCAGCTGAGGGAGTTGGAAAATGTCAGTGAGGCATTACACAAAGAACTTGATACATTTGTTGACCTTTCTTCTTCCTCCACCCTTCTCCTCTAAGATGGATTTAGTAGTAGTGAGTGCTTAGTGCTATAAGTGCTTTCTTAAAAATAATTTAGATGCTATTGTCTGTCTGCCTGCACTTGGAAAACATAGCTGTTTCAATGAGCCCCTGCTGAAACGGAAGAAAAAGGGTTTATTGAAATGCCTCCAAAAATGCACCAAAATTTCATTCTTCCCCTTGTCTGCTGAAACCCATCTTGTTCTTGCTTTTACAATCTTTTGTTTTATTTTTTTAATTGTACCATTGTATTCAGGGTCTTTTCATTCTTCTCCGCTATTTTACGAATGGTGTGTGTGGTATTAAGAGCTGAAGGCAGAGATGAGAGGAGAAGTGTTTTGAATTGACTAATTTGCAGGCAAGAAATAAAGCTCTTGTAAGGTGGTCCCAGGGGTATCTTTGCCATGAACACTATTTGAAATGACATGTAATCTGGTACATTTCAAAGGCAAAACATTTCCCATTCTAAAGTATCTTCCTGAGCCAGGGTTGGTTTACCTGTTTCCAGAGAATAATAAACTCCACTGAGGCCAAGGAAACTCCTTCTCTCCCCTCTCAAAATTCCTGTTCTTTTTCAAAGGGGCAATTGCAGCTAACAGTTTATTTTTGTCCTATCTTTTGCTGTTCTAATGGCTCAGTGCTCACTATTAATACATAGCTGAATGCACCTCTGGATTAAATACCAAGCAACAGAACCCAGCACATCCCTGTACAACACAATAAATAATGGCGTGGAGCTCTCTTGTTGTTTCTTACAACAGTGGAAAATTTAGGTCTGGTTCTTACAGACTTTTAAAATTTTAAGCATTTCACCATATAACTTTGATCTGGCAATTTCTTAATAGAAACTGTTCCTCTTCTAGGGAAATCTGAGTTCAAATGACCTTGGAATGTTGTATTAATACTCTTTCTCAGCACAATTCAGTGTTTCTAGTCCTGTTGACATGCTAAAAGGCTTACACACAAAAGTCCACATTTAATTTGTTAAGGCAGAAAGTTCAGAAAAGCTTTATGTTTAGAATTTTGTCCATATTTTGGTGAAGGCTTAGCTAGTATTATAAATTGACACACTTCATCATCATCTGTGAACATGTTCATATACTCTAAGGAATGCTTCTATATATGTATGATTTAAGCTTATGATATTCAGAAGCTGTATTGCATGGTTTTAAAAGATTTTAAAATGTTTTAAATGAGGAAATTGGCCACAAATAAACCCCAAAGCTTTTGAGAAAATAACCACTGATAAATATTACAAATAATTCCTATTAATTTCACAGTTGTTCTGTTCTAAAGCTTTTAGTTACAAACAAACTCACGCTTTGTGAATATTCTGAACTTACATGGATCACTGTTTCAACATTTACTTGATTTTCTCTTTAACTCTCCATGAAGAGAAATCAGGGTATGGTGTGTCTACAACAATGACTCTACATTTTTATATTTTTAAATGTATTTTGTATTTATTTTTAAAATAAAAAACTTCAGTTACATTGATTTTAAAAATTCACATGCTTGTGCTCAAATGTACTGTCTCTACTTAGTATTTTTTCAAGTGTGGACAATGTTAAATAAATTATGTTACTTGAACAGAGATACTTAAGATTCCTGGATAGAACAAGCAAAAGAAATGTATTTGAAATGTCCAGAAAGGAGAAATTTCTAAAAGCATGAAAAGTGAAGAGTTCTCTCCTCAACCTAATATTTTTGTAAGCTAGCAGAACTTCCAGGATGACTTGTCCTGTCAGTTTGTATTACCAGTCTTAGCCCTTTGAAGGACAGATTTTGTACTGTGAGTGACCATAATGTGTGTTGTATTTGGATCTCTACCAAACAGAAGTCATGATAAAATATTATGCACCATAGATAGGTCTTACACCTTAACTGTTGTTTTTCATGGGGTTCTGTCAATTGTAATTCTTAATTTATGGGAACTTTGCCCAAATGTAACTTGGAACTAAATGTGTCCAGTGTTCACAAAGAAGGCAGTGCTGTTCCCCAGTAGTGTTTATCTCCTGGACAGGTTCCCATATCGGTTCTGAACTATTAGATCAGTCTGGGCTAGATGCTATTACTAACAATCATGAGAAAATGTACATTTATCATGAAATAAAAGACCTTTCTACCAAGTTAGTTAGCAATACCACTGGTCTTAGAAATTTTACCACAACGAGAGAAATAAACCAGGCCTTTCCATGACTGCTGAGTGCTGTCACATGTTAACACATGGACGGCATTACACCTCCAACACTCAGTGTCTGAGGAAAGTTACAGTGCTTGGCTCAGGCAGCTGCCTGGGGGAACACTCGCTGCTTTCTGAAATCAGAGGTAGCTGCCTGCTCTTGTGTATTTGCACAAGTCATCAATCTTGCACAAGTATGCTTGAGCAATAGATTTGATCCTATTGAAAACTTGCTAACCCTCCTCTGACCCAGCCAGTTCCTAATGCCAGCGTAAGGACTTCTGTTCAGCCCCTTTCATTGCCTGTGTGCAATGTCACCTTCAGTGAGACATTAACTTCTTTTTTTTCTTTAGATACATTTCTAACATATCCACTTCAGTGTGCATTAAAATATTCATATAGGCAATATTTAGGGAAGCCATCGGCAGGAATCAATTGTTTCACTCTGGGATGCTTTTCAGACACAGGAGCATTTTGCTAATACAGAATACCTAGTCAGAAAGCAGCACAATATCCTAGCTCAGCTGATTTATTGAAACTATATTTTTGAGGGCTGTTATTTTCCTTTGGTGACTCACGTGATGTGGTGCCACTTAAACACTGTGTGTAGAACACATGCTTGTTTGAACACTTCATTATTTGGCTCAAAGTAGTACAGTATATTGTTCTGTTTAGGGAACAAGTTTGAATTTACCATTGACTCAGGAGAACTTCACAATGTATCGCTGGGTCAAGGACAGGAAGCTGCAGCAGAAATAGCTATGGAAAAGGCATCAAAAGAAGGCCACTGGGTTATACTTCAAGTAAGTCAAAGCTCTTCATTACATCAGTGCTGCACTGCGGTGTTAAAAACTGAAGCGTTTCGAAATAACGTGTGCCTAGATGAAAAAATACTAAATAGTGATTTAAAACTTCCTTTGTCTTTGCCACAAGGGAAGCACGTAACTTCATCTGAATATGTGAGTATCGCTGAATATCACATAAAATATGTATTGCAACTATCTTGCATGTAGGGAGTCAACTAACGTATTTTCCCAAGCACATGATATCTGATTTACTAATTTATTATCCATTAAAAAAAATCCTTTAGTAAATAAATGTGTAGCAAAAAGAATTGTTACGCTGTATAATCAGATGAATAGATACAAACAGGGAAGATTGCTGTCATTATGCAGTGTATTGTGCTAAACAGATGCACACAATTTTTTTCAAATATTGTGCAATATCAAACTGCTTCCTTATCTCTGGGTTTTTCTTGTATCAATAAAATGTTTCAAATTTCAAATCAATAGCTCACTGGGAGGCCTGTTTTTCCCTCCCTTCTTCCCCCTCTCCCTCCTTATCTCTGAATATTTATTTTGCAGTAAAGTGGCTGGACACATTAGAGAAATTACTGAAGAAAACCAGGGAAGGAAGTCAGCAGGGTGATTGGTTTTGAGTGTGGGGAACCTGCTCCTTTCCCTAAAGCACATCTAATTCCAGAGTGGATTTAGGAAACCTCCCATTAAAATAACTGATAAGCCACTACCTGTATTACTGCCTGATCACCATGCTGCACTGGATAAATTTGACCAGGCAAGCAAAACACCACAGAAGCAAAACTTTAAAAATATGAGTATTAAACTTCTCATTTTAAAGCCACTTGAAACAGTAAGTCACTAAAAGCCTTTACAGGATATGCAATAATAAAGCAGAATAAATTTCTTTTCTTAAAGATTTGTTCACATATCCTAGACTGACTGCCATCTATCATCACAAAAAAAAAAAAAAAATCAAACAAGAAACTACTTCTTTCAGTTTTAAAGTATCACATACAGTTTCTAGCTAAGTACCTGTCCGTGTGCATGGGAAATGAAGAATTTGCAGTCACTACAGGTAATTACTGTAGTACAGAATAAGAATTTATTTTGGTTTCATCTAGCTTAGTTTGGTTTATCTTGAGATGCACAACCATGTGGGTTTGTGTCTCTGCAATATATTTTATATATTCTGAGCATGCAGTGCACTGGAATTAGGTCTTCAGCTGAGGTAAATCAGTGAGGTTCACTACACCAATTTATATTCCTAAGGGTTTGGTCCAAAACATTTGGATCGTACATGAGAGAAAAGCGTGGCTTGGCTGCTAGACTATCATTATTTTCCTCTGTCCGTTTAATTTTTGCTTTGGAAGGCTTTTAATGAAAACAATTTTTCTTATTCACTCTTAAAAGATACTTACAAACACAGGTGTATATAGGTAATAGTTATAAGCTGTGAGCAAAGATACGGTCAAAGAAATCAAGTATCTCTTTGGAACACAAGTCTGTATTAAAGAGCATCCTCCTGAATGCTAAGAAACTCACCAATTACGAAAAAAAAAATTGCTTTTTCGGCAGTATATTCTAAAAAACCTCTGTAAAAATTACAAAGGCTTTTCTTCTTTTTCACTTGCATAGAATAACCTCTTCCAGCAATAAAAAGGGGAAAAACCCCC
>NW_008238358.1:5926220-5938057 GCF_000691975.1 Corvus brachyrhynchos
GTCCGCAGTTTCCACCCGGAGAACAGCGGTGTGTCATGGGCAGGAGCCAGAGGTCACAGACCTGCGGGGCTGAGGCGACTCGGCCGACGGCAACCCCGGGCGTCCGCCCACGGAGCTGGGGTTTGTGCCTGGGGAAGAGCAAACACGGGCTTGAACGGGCACGCTCTGTTAACTGGTTTAAATGGCCACAAGCACACTGCTCTTCCTGAGCAACTACACCTTAAACAGACTTGGCTGTTTAATAAACCAGCCCTGGTCCCCTGCAGCGCTGACCTCTGATCCCATAGCAATGCAAAGATTTCTTGGAGTGCTGTGCCCGCACTGCTGCGGCCGAGCGGCGATAATGACCAAGGGTCCGTGACCGACAAACTATTTAGGCAAGAGGGAGGCAGAAAAGTTCTCTCCCACGTCTGTGGGGCATTTGGTGATTATCACTGCCTGTGGCAAGTGGCCATGCCTGGCGGGCGGCAGGCTCCTCACTGAACTCGGCATTTGTCAGACGGTAATGGGAGCAGGTAGCAAACAAGCCCCTTCCCAACCCATGCAAGCCAAGTACGGCCGAGAGAGGTGGTTCACAGCCCCCATCCTCACCTGAGCACACATTTGCCATTTCACCTCCTCCTCCTCCTCCCCCGCAGCCCTGAGCAAGGCAGGTGTAGAAAGCTCCAAGCGCCACAGGCTTCACACCCACGCTGTCCCTGGGAAAGAGGGAGGGCGAGGAGGGAGGCAGGAGTGCAACAGGCCCCGTACCCACGCGGCACCAGCCGTGGGCTCCCCCCGCCTCCCCCGCCGCCCCGCTCACCTGCAGCGCCCCGAGCCAGCCCGCGGCCGCCGCGCTCCGGCCTCGCTGCCAGCAGCTCCCGCTGCGGGAGGAAGGAGAGGCATCCGAGGAGACAAGGGGAACAAAAGGACGAGATCAGAAAACGGAATAAAAGAAGGAAATGTAGCGAACACTAAAAACAAGAAGAGGAATTTTACCCGTGGGGAAGAGAGGGAAGCGCCACTTACATGAGCTTTTCTTTTTCCCCCTACAATTTCTGCAGAAATTCTGACAATGCACGTGCTCGTTTTCCCTTTCCCATCCCACACAAACCTGTTGTTGTTTTACTTTCATTATTTCACTTTATTGCATCAGAAATGCTGAATCATAAAACAGGGGTTAGTGAAAATGGTGTTTATATTACAGAAATAAGCCCCACATTATTTTAAAGATCCCTGCACTACTGCTATTATTATTATTATTATTATCATCATCATCATCATCATACATCTTGGCAGGTTGAAAGGTATCTCAGAACAGTAAGAATTCAGCAGTAATTTAACATCCCACAGCAGTATTCTAAAAGCATCAAATAGCATTTTGAATTTTAAGTCAGTACAAGTGTAAATAAATGGATGTACTCCCACATGTCTGTTGTTTTTAAACTTGTGGTGATACTAAAATATTTGCCTAACAGCTTTGAGTTGTAGCAGAATTTCAGCTCATATATACACATGCGTGTGATATTGAATTAAACCATTTGTCATTCTTTTCCCATAAAAGACACAATTTGGCTCTCAGCAAACCATTTGAAATAGAAATTATGATGATACCACAGCTCCATTTTATTTTATGGTACTGTATTGATTTTCAAATAGACAATACATTTTTGTATTTTTGTAATGGTCTAAAAGAATATATTCTGCCTTTTTATTTTACAGTCCTTATGCTATTACTTGTTTTCATTTCAATAAAGGATGGCATTTTTCAGAGATGCTACCATAAATTGCTTCATTTAATAAGTTGCTACACAGAATAATAATGTTACACCAGAGAACAGCACTTTGTAATTTGGAAGAAATAATGTTTTTCTTTTAAAAATATTTCTGCCTCTTTATTTTTAAATTAAAATTATCTTTCTGCTGTTTTCTTTCTGAAGGATAATCTGATTATTTAAAAAATCCTCTTTTTTCTTGCAAGCATCGGAACTTGGGTGTGACATAAAGGGGCTAATTAAAATGGGGAACAAATTAGATTAATTTCCATGGATATAATAGTGATATAAAAGTCTTGTTCTCAACAATGACTCCATAATAGAACAATTTCATTTATGCCTAAGCAGGTTCCTTATTCTGTCTAATGAGGATTGCCAGCAATATCTTAGTGACAAGGTTTTTATATATTTTTTTGACAGTTTGATAGGAAATCAGTGCTTGCTTCAGGCTTTGCAGTCTCTTCAAACCTGGATTATGAAGGCTACCATAAAAATATGGATAAAATGCTACCTCCCCGTAGTGCCATCCGTTATGGCCTGCACCCCAACGTGGAGATTGCTTTTGTAATAACTGCAGACAACATACTCCATATGCTATTAGAGCTGCAATTCAAATATTCAGTCACTGGGGAAGGAGTCTCCTAAGCTTGTGGAAGACAAGGTCAGTCAAAACATAGAGCAGGCTTCAAATTTGTCACAAGACAGTTTTTGTCTATGTTTATGGGTTTATGTTTGGGGTTTTTTCCCCCTATGGACACTGATTTCAATCGAATTAGATATTTTCATACCTATATTTTTGCAGGGATTCATTCTGAAATTTGCAATGAGAGATCTCTAGTATACGTGAGACATAAATATATGCATTATTTTGCACCACAAAGAAAAAAGATCTTGCCGGGACATTACAATATATTAATAATGTCGTGCCATTTAGGATCCTTCATCAGGTTGCAAAATGCCATTATTTCCAAACTATAAGGCAGAATTTGCTTTTCTTCCTAACAGCATGGATGTGCACAGCTCTTTCACTCCTTCTCCGTTTCACAGGATAAATCCTCCATATCCTTCATACTATGACATGAAAGCATAGAAATGCTTTCACTGCATAAAGTTAAGATACACAAAGTTTATAATTTGCTTTACATTTATGCAGTAGTGGGTACATGAGACACTTGCCTCATACAATATGGTATCTCTTGAGGATGAAGGCAGAGCTAGACGACATAAAGAAAAAATCTTTCAGAAGAAAGGAAGATCAGGTATTTCATTCAAACACCAGCTGAATGATACTCACATAAACTGATTTGTTTTCCAGAATATGAAAGACTGGATCTGCTCATAGATGAGGTAAGTCATTCTCTTCAAGAACTTAACTTAGGTCCGAAGATATGTGTGCTTTGCTTTACTAATCTTATGGGATGCATGGTTTTAAATAGCATGAGTGTAGATGCCAGTAACAAGCACTTGTGAGTGACACCTGGGGAGCTTATTTGTCATTTCATTTATTTAAAAACTGTGCTTCCCTAAGCTGCCTGCTCCAAATTCATCTCCATATATCAAATTATTTGTTTTAATTTGTGTGGAAAAAATTATCATGAAACTGCTCAGGACGCTGAAATCCTCTCTCTCTCTCTGCATACTAGGAAGCAAAATGCAAGGCCTCTTATTATGGTCAGATTCCTGTTTCAGTGCAGACATGGAAGTAAGGTTGGTACATTCTACTCTTCTGCCACTGCAGAAATTTGTCTCCTCTGTTATAACTGTGAAGAGATCTGGTTGCTAGTTACGGTATGTGTTCACGTGTGTTTTAGGCAATCCATAGGAGAAAAAGGAGGCAGCTGTTTGATGCCTCAAGAGACCTTCTGATGCCGAAACCGACTACTTTATATATATACCTGCTGTAAAAGGCACATGGTTCAGATTGTGTTAAATGATCAACACCTTCAAAGCCATCAGTATGTGGCATTCGACCGTCATTAGGAGAAGGCCACATACTGCAGGTAAAGGTGCAGCATCAACACCCAAGTCCTGATCTCACTGTGCCTCTGGTGAGTGCAGTAAAGTGAGGTAAAAAGAACGTGGGTAACATCACACATCTTCAGCAATGTTTGGTAATAATACGTCTCTCAACACCAAGAAAGTGCTGAATAGCAACATGTAATGTTCTTAATCACAGAAGGCCAAATTTTCATAATATCTAGCAATCTCAAACAGCAATGTACCTGCTGCACTAACATGTAATACATGTTCAATCACATAACTGGGCAACCAAGTAGCTTCTTAGGCATTGCTAGCAATTTACACAGACAATTGTAGTAAATCCATGCAGAGCTGTAGTTTATGCATACCACTCCAAAAGTAGGTACTAAAAATCTAATTCATAGAGCTAGTTTTTTTAAGAGACCTCCTTTTTTGCCACCTAAAATTACCTTCCTTTCGATCTTTAATTCAGAGTAACAAAACATGGGCACTCAAATAGCCATTAGTGCAAGCAAGCCAGCAGAATGGTAGCTTGATTGCATGTACAATTTTCTGTGGGATATCGGAAAGCAAGTTAGTAATTTGGCCCTTTATCATTTTCTCTCTACATATGCGTAGGTGGGTGCTTCCATGTGTATCTATATGAATTACTATATCATATAATTACTTAATGCAATTAGAGTGAAAACCCAGAAACTACACTCTTGTTTTTCTGACTGTTTCCCCTTTTTTAAAAATAAATTACTCACCCCAGTGGCTAGAGCCAAAATATTCTTTACACTTGATGATTTAGCTACCTTATGTGTTTTTACTGGGGGAAAAAAAAGCCCTCTATCATTTATCATGTCATCTTATCACAGTCTCTTTGTGAGACGCAAATAGCACACTAATGTTTTCTTTTGTTAGGGTGAGTTGGCAATCTCCTCAGAGATGGAGCAACTACAGACAGCTCTTTTTTTTGATAATCTTCCTGACACTTGGATGAGACTGGCTTATCCATCAACATACAGTTGCTCAGTAGTAAGTCAAATGCCAACAGTCATTCAGTATGGATGGCACTTCATGTCCATTATAAAAAGACAGAATTGAAACTAAAGAATCTTTTTGGCAAATATCTTACCTTCTTGTGTAACTCAGAATAGCTTTTTATCATAAACTGATATTACCAGTGTTATGAAAAGCAGAAAGAGCCTTACATTTACCTTGCCAATTACAGCAGACTTTACAAGATTTCTCTAAAATTTGCATTCCCACTTCTTCCTTGCTTGCTTGCTTTTTTCTCAAGCTGTGTGCGCTGATCAAATACATTTGACAAGTGCTGTAGCACTCAGTTATCTGCTACTCAGAAGACCAAGCTTGTTTTCCTGTGTCTTTTGGGATCAGAATTTGTAACAATAAAAGGGCGTTGCTCTGAGCTCAAGGGTGAAATGATCACCAGAAGAAGTAGCAATTAACAAAGCAGCTTCTGTTAAGGACAGAGAAAAGTTTCAGAGGAATTAATGGGGCCATCATGTTTCTGTTCATCTTAATTGAACATCTTAAGATGTGTCAATCTATCTACTCTCCATGACTATTTTATAATACCAAAAATAAAACTGAAAACAAAAAGTGAAAGCCGTCCAAGACTGGCAGATTATTTCCTTGCTGACATACATTCAATTCTCCACGGGTAGTCTCCTGAGTGAGGCAAAGAGCCACTGGCTGATGGAGCTAACCAGGACTCCAGAGCTGACCAAAGGACAGGAAAGCTCTGCCAAGCACAAAGACAGGTAGCGCTAGAAGGCAAAGCAAGCCCACACTTCTGAGATCCGTTCAGACTTCTGAGAGATCAAAAGTGGAAGAAGAAATCTTGTTCAGCAGAGGAGACATTGAGAAAAGCACCAGAGGTACATTGTGGTGAAGATCAATCAGAGCTTTATGGAATTAAATGCTCTTTTAGCTTTCCTTGATGGAAAACTAAACCACCATAGAGATACTGTGATGTCTGTGATAAATATATGTCCTGAAGACAGAAAGCGTTGCCTAGGGGATATAACGCAGTAATGCTAAATTACAAGCTGTTTTCCTGAAGGACAACACAGCTGCTTTCTTTAAAAAAATATATGGAGGATTCAAGCTGGACCTTATATTCATGTTTGGACAAAAGAGGGTAAAAGTACCCACTGATTATATAAAAGCTGTCTTGCAGAACTAGTAGGATTTAAGGTGACAGATTATCTTTTACCATCAGGTGCAAAATGCAGTGAGTCACCAGGGAGCAAAATCATTGCTGTGAAGCAGAGTTATGCAGCTGGGCTCCAAGACGGCCTCCCTGCTGGAGCACAGTATGTACGGGGAGGGACTGCGGAGCAGGTGAAAGGGAGCCACCACAGCGGGTCTGCATAGACAGCACTGGTGGAGTGGTCAGCTTAGCCTGGCTGTCAGTCCCCTGGGTTTGGGGAGGTGAAAAAAAACCAACAGAGACTGAAAACAAAACTTGAATCAATGTCATGTCTAAAACCCCATAGTAATTGTCAGTAGCAGGAGCTGTGAGCTTACTCCAGGGAAGGACATCCTCCCTGTCATGCACGCTGCAAAGCATGCAGAGGCCTCAGCCATCATGATGGTTTTATCCTCCCTGTTTTCAAACCCCTCTGTCTCTTATATATCTATCTGACATGCCACCATCTGAGACATCTGAAAAAACTCTCTTGGTTTCTAAGAAGCTGCCATTTTAAAGTAAGGTGGGACAGAGTGAGGAGATGAAGGGGGAAAATCAGAACACATGACAGTTTAAGCATGTTGGGCTCAGCAAACATGTCAGAAACAGCAAACACAAGTGATAAAATGCTGGAGATCGTCAGATCACCTAATAATCTCAGATCTTCAGTTTGTCTTCAGGATCCTTTTCTGTGTCTCTGAAATGAACATGAATTCTGTTAATGCTTTCCTTCCTGGCCCTATATGTCACCTATTTCACGTTTCTGTGGAGGAGTCGCCTCTTGCCTCTAAGCCAGCAGTCTCCTGTCTCTGGCTTAGAGACAGTCAACTACCCCCAGGGCAGATGTGCTAGCATTTCTGAACAGCAGCATTTTAGGAAGCAAGAAGCAATGTCACAGAGTGCCAAAAAACCCCTCAGCTAGAAAGGTGGGGATGTGATGCCCGAGATCTTAGATGGGGGAAAAAAAAAAACCAAGCTGATGCTTTCTTTTTCAGGCCACAGAAATTCAACAGATAGGGAAATACAGTGTGGAGGAAAGAGAAAGATTGGAAACTTGTGTCACTGGTCATCCAGCTTTCTGTAAATTTGCAAAAGACCAACAGTGGAATGCCTTAACAGAGGTAAAAAATGTTTGGGTTCTGGGCTGTGACTGCATTGTCAGGCAACGGCTGGTGCAGGCTGAGGTGAGAGCAGCAGTGAATGAGGATTTGAAAGGAGACATCACATGTAGAAGGGATGAAGTGAAGGGGCATATAAGGAGCAGAGGATGGTGGGGAGGGGGGGCAGGAAGGCACAAAATATAGGAGCTGCCAGAAGAGGGGATGTTCATTCCCTCTTTGGGAGATATTCATGATACACAGATAGAGGCTTAGAAACTATTCCACAAAAACTCAGGGTTATGGCACTGACTCCCTCACAGGCTAGAAAAATACATGCTTGAAAAGAAAAGGCCTTCAGGGTAGGAGGGTTTGTTATTTGGGGTTTTAAACTGACAGAATCTGCTGCTGACTTGTAAGGTGGGGAGGTATTAACTCCTGAGAAGGAGGAACAAAAGGCAAGGATTGCGATCCTGCGAGAAAAGACAAGGAGCATTGCAAGTAGAGGTGGGCTGGTCCAGACGGGGGGGTTAAGGATATTCATCGAGTGCTTTGAGATGAAACATGCTGTGTGTTCGCAAAGGTGTCTGTCAGTCAAGTGGGGGAGCAACATTGTGACAACCTCTCTTCCAGGAGCAGCAAAGACCAAGATTTTATTCCCTGCAAAGCCAGCCAAGAAATTACTGAAATGGCTGTTTTAACAATCAAAGCAAACAGGGAGAGAACAAAAGAACTCCAGATGCACGTACACACACATCCATCCATCTATCCATGTCCTCCTATGGCCTCCGAAGAGCCAACTTCCACTTCAAGAAAGTCTCTTACACTGGTGAGAAAACAAGCAGCAAATTATTTTGCTGCTGTAAAACTTAAAATTATCTTCGTTTCAGGGAGGGGTGCGAAAAGGGTATAACTTGCATGAAAATTTCTGAGAGTACTGTTAAGTCTAATGCACATGGAATGGCAGAAAAGAGGTTAGATTTCTTTTGAAGGAGCCACTCTTGTTTCCTGAATACCAACTTGCTGTCTTACTGCCTACCTCTCAAAGCACGGCTGCTGCTGTGGCTCCTTGAGACAAACAGGCTCAGGTTCCAGAGGGGCTGTCCTGAAAGCCCACAAACACACAGTATTGCTGCACTTGCTGTTATTCACTTGTCAGTATTTAATTAACAAACACAAATGCAGAACTATGCTGAAATCAAAAAAAGATAGTTCGGTTTGGAAAAAACTTTTAATATGAGGAAGTTGCTTGATAAACAGAGAAAAAATTGTTGTTCAGCTGCACTCAAAACACAAGAAAAGGGAAAAAACATCAATGTGTGCCAGGGCAAAAGCACCACTGTCTTGGCAAGAAACAGAAACATTTGCAAGCTTCTGAGTTAGTATTTGAACAATTGGGAAGAAAATGAACTAGAAAAACTGCCTGATGGGCTGCTGAGAAGAATCTTCCTCCCCCTGCTACACACACTGATTTTTGTGTTTTCTTATATCCGGATAAGATGGACTGATGGTACAACAAATAATATCTGACACAGGAGTTATACAAAAACTATGGTATCAAGAACAGAATTTATAGTGGCCTGCACTCCTTGAATTCAATAGCAATCAGATGAGCAACAAAAGTATAATCAACTACCACTAATCTGTTCTACCAGAAGATACTGAAAACTCTATAAGCTTTTTCAGACAGTTGCTATCCCAGTATAGGCTGATACAAAATAAAAACCAAAACACCAAAACCAAACCAAGCCCTGAATTCCTGGTTGAAGATCAAGGTGAGAAGAAACCTTAAGCCTGGCTGTCAAACACCTGAAGAAACAGGTTTTCCAGTGTTTGCTTTGGTCATTTTCCCTATGGTTGATAACTTTAATAAATTACCCTTAACCCTTCATCAGAAGTCTGCCCTTCTCCACTTTTATCCCAAGTTCCTAGTCAGCAACTTCTCAAATTGCCCTTCACATTTTGGAGCTATCTTCACATATTGCAGATGAGGGTCAGAATTCCCTGTTGCCAAGCTATTCATTTTTTCAGTATTTCCTTTTAATCCTTTTCCTACACAAAACAAATTTCTAAATATTACCTGTGTCAAAGTAAAGATTTTTAAATATACATACTTAACTTGGGGCTGGTGGGAGGTAGGGCTGCAATTGTTTGCAGTCCAGGAGCTTCACTTTACTGGATCCTTCTTAGCAGGGCAGGTGCCAGGTTGGTGTGTGTGCACACACAGAGCATTCCAGATACAATGTGCATCCAGGTCCTTCCCAGCACCTGTGATTCCTGACCTTCTACACCCAGTTTGCTTCTAAACACTTTGAAAGCAAGAGCACCCTATTGAAACCCTCAGTGTTCCAGCATTTGCTAAGCAGTACATTCTATTAGTGAACACGTTCACTGCAGGTTAAAATTCTCAGACGCAGATGATACAATGCACTGAGAAGTATTGGCTGGAGGAAAAAAGCCTGTCATACATAGCAGGACTACTGATAATGTGCAGTGTATTACACTACAGCAAAAATGACTAACATCAAAGCTAAACAGGAATGATTTGTATGGTTGAGACAAGTAGAATAAAATACGTATTTTAACTAAATCAGTTTTTAGGAACACCAGGCACAGGTTAATCCTTTATAAATATGTTCACAGAGTACATTAGACACCAGCCCGCCTACACAAAATGAATGCAGCACACACTCTGATGTATTACAGAGGCAGGATAAATGAGGGAACTCTTCTGTGTTTGATCTGGTTCTGCTCTGTAATTCAGAGATACTGGAGATGGGTGGTGAGTTTCTCATTGATCCCAAAAGAACCAATAATGTTGAATCCTGTGAAATGTAAGCTTTGTAGAGGATTGGAGGCTATGCACGAAGGACATTGTAGCTTTAGGGGCATAGTCTCTTCTCTGGAATGTGTGTAACTGGCATTCGCAAGAGTCATACATATCCTGGGGAAACTAGACCCTGTAGCTTAACAATACTTAAAATGCATACCTAGCTCCACAGGCAATTATATCCCTCTCATGGCTACATCTGCATCCAGTTATCGAAGGATAAATTTCCAGCAGATAATAAATGAACCTGCAAATGAGTATCTTCAGAATTTTTGAAACAATGCTAAATTTGCCACACATCAGCATTTAAAAATGCAGCAGAACGAAGCCAGAACATCAATCCAAGTCTAAGATATTTCAATAGAAAACACAGAGCTGGAAATAAGCAATTCAATTCCCCCCCACACCCTCCATTCTTTCCAGCTCTTTAAACCACTTACTCCAGTCCTTGCTTCTCTGAACTGTATTTTGCATGTGGTGGAAGTGTTAATCCACAGTTACCGCACAACAGGGTTGTGAATTTTAGCTAATGAAAGCTTTTAAAGGCACAATGAAATGCTCAGATGAAAGGCAACAAAGAAGTGCAAAGTATTATTACAGCCTAGCCTAAGTTTTACTGAGAGCATTCTTATACAGGATGGACACAGCATAAATACGTATTACAGATGATAACCTCCCTGGAAAGGCTAATTCCCACCCCTGAAGCTGCCAGAGGCAAGGGGTGGCAGTCTTATAAGACTTAATAGAGTCTCATAATGTTTTCATCCTGTTCCTACCCCCAGGAACTGGGAGAGAACCCCTGTATACATCTGAATCCTTAATGAACAGTGTGTCCATCCCGGCATATTGCCGGCACAATGAGATCACAGGGAGTGCAGACTAGGATGGTTCAGTGAACACTTAAAGGCAGAGGCAAACATAGGAAGGACAGCAAATGCTGTAGTCCCAGTTACAGCAGCTTGCCATACAGTAAGTTTACAGCGTGTGTCTGTATGCTATCTATGGGAGAGGTAAGCAAAGGGACAGATGTCTACTTGTCATTTTCCTTGATAATTTTTCCTAAAATCCAAGTAATTGTGCATGATATCAAAAAGGAGCAATTAACACAGTCTGTATTTTGCAAAGGTGAGAAAGGGATAGCTGTCAACAGGATGTGGATGAAAGCACCAGTAACTCATTTGGAAAAGAACTAGCACCAGAATAAATGTACAACAGCTTACCAGGCAGAGAGAGGACAGGATCTGCTGCTCTGAAAGATGGTTTGATCTGTTACGATGGGAATGAAGTCTCCAGTTTGAAAAATATTATTCTGCTTCCTGGGTCTGCAAAAGCTAACATTGTTCTAAAGACTGCATCTCTCTGATCAGCTGCCCTGTTTCACTGATCATAGTCTAAGTGATCCGTAGCCCCCTTCTTTTTCTGCCTCTGTTCAGATAAAAGATTGCAGCTTCATTTCAGTTATTATTTGCATGTTTTTCTTAACAGTTTACTCTCAGCAGCTTCTGATTTAACCTTACATGTTCTGTAGTTTGGGAAAAGGCTAGAAAGATAATTTTTAGATCGGTACCTAACATTTTCAAAGTAATAGCAGGCACCTCACGCATGCATCTCATGTTCCACCCTTTTGGAAAATGTATTCTAACACTCTACTTACCTGCTTTAAAAGGACTGGCATGTTGAACCAGCCGGCCTTTTCCCACTGCTATAGCTTTTCATGTTGTATTCTGCTCTTCCAATTTCTGTATTTTCCCTGCATTTTGCAAGACAAAATGCAGAAGTTTAAAGGCACATAATGTTTATGTGACAAAACCTTGCTTCTAAGTACAGTATTACAGATGGATTCATTTAATGCAACAGCATAACGTAATTTAATTATAGTAATAGTGCACAGCAACAATCTTACTACTTATGTCAGATTGTGAGACATTGTCTCTTAAAAGCTTCATTATTATTATTTAGTTTTTGGTTTTATTTCC
>NW_008238358.1:5938086-5955875 GCF_000691975.1 Corvus brachyrhynchos
CCGCCCCCCCCCCCCCCCTCTACATACAGTAAATTAATTTCATAGGTGTAGGAGAAGAAACAGTAGGTAAATTGCTGCCATTTTGCCCTAAGAATTCACAATACTAACTGAAAACCTATTTTGCATTATCAGGTGATAGTCAGACAGCCTATGATGAAAGCTTGTAGCCTTCTGGGCAGTAAGCCCTCAGACCTGCATTCTGCAGTTAAAAAAAAATTTAAAAAAATCAAAAAACAACATGGGCAAAAAACCAAATAGGAGCATTCCACCACATCTACCTTTTGTATTTACCTGAGAGCTTTTACTGTGGATTGATCCAAAATCCTGTGCCAGTCATTAACTATTTCTACATTCATGTAAACTATAGTAGTTCAGGGCTCCAGGTTTTTTCAGCCCACAGCTTCCACTGATATCAGCTGTGGCTGACAGCAATTCTGAAAATCCAACCCAGAATAATTCCTATTTCTAAAATGTTTTCTATCTGAAGACCAAAGATTTTTTTATCAGTGTTAATTTAGCCTTGAGAAAGACAGAAAAATGTATCTTCAGGCAGCACAGCTGTATGCAAAGTGAACATCTGTCCATTGCCAAATTCAGTTTAGCTAATAATATAAAAAACACACTTCATTTTCTTTTGCAGACAGGATCAGACTGCAAGGGAAAGCCTGGGGAGGAGAGGATTTCCGTGTTTTAAAAAGAGAAACGGGAAGACTGAATTTCCTAAAGTCACTGAGGAAATGTGTGGCTGCACTAGGAAAAGAACTCAGCACTCTAGCAGCAGAGATACCATTTTCACAGCCAAAACCAGATGGTTTTTCCCTGCAGTGTGACATAACAGCACAAACAGAGTAGGTCTGTGGATTTTGTGGCAATGAAGTTAAATAAGGTTAATTTCTGGGTGGCTGAGAGGTATTGTCTTTTTGTAATTGCATCATGGCAAAAGCTCTTCTTGTTGTATTTCAATAACAAGTAGCCAGGTAATGTGAATTAGCCAAACCAGTGCAAATCACTGCTTTTTAGAGGAGTAACAAGATGTACCCTTTTCTTGAAAGTATGGAAACTGCAAAAATAATCCTGCTGCATGCTGACCTGTTGCTGTTCATTTCCTAGCTTGCCCAAGGCTTTGTGTGTATTTTCAGTCTATACATTTATTTAGGTGTGAAGCTAAAGCCACAAAGGGTCTTGGGCTCAGTCCTGTAATGCTTGACTCTTGGGGACTCTTTCAGCTTAAGAAACCCCTAGCTCCACAAAAGCCAGTATCTCTGCATCTCTGTGTGCAAGGGACTTGCATTTCTACTTCTTTCAAGGTTTTTTGGAAGATGACTCCAGGGTGAGTGGATACACTTGTCTCCCCTTTTGGCTTCACAATGTGTATAGGTGTGTGGAAGTATCCATGCCCAGTGGCTCCTTTTAGTACAACATACCAACATAAGGAGTAAATAAGTCGAGCTAGATTTCCCCACTCCTTTTAAAGCATCAGCAATGTATATAAGAGCAGTTCTGTGCCATGAGAAATAAAAATGCACAGCCCTTTCCTATTTGATTTTGAGTAGATGTTTCAATCCAGAATCAATCTTCTGCAGCAAGTATTTGCTAAAACCTAGCCAATTCACTGTTTTACAATACCAAAGGCCACCTGCCACATCTATGGCACCTTTACAAGCTACAGATAGAAACATAATTACATGCCAATTCATTTTTGCATTAATTTTGGCATGCAGCAGAACCCCTTTCTCTAGCCAGTCTCTGCTACTGCAGCAACACCCTGTAATCAGCAGAAACCTGGACTTTGATAGAAGTGGCACCATTTTTACACCTTTATGCCCTGGTGTACTTCATACGGTGTACCATTTGCTGCCAAAAGCCTCTGCATTCCTTAAAGCTTTGTCTCAGAAAAAAGAAATCCGGGTCAAACTCCCCTGCATCAAAGCAAGCTGGTGGGGGATTTCAACCTTTGTCTTAGCTCCGCGTCTTAGGTGACTCTTCTGAAGATTTAAGGGCACTAAGAAAACATTGTCCTCTTTGCTGTGTTTTGCATGGAACTTTATTACAACTGGAAAGCAAGAAACTGTTCCCAGCCTAAGATCTGCTACAGTAAATAGGGTCACTTCAGCTGCGTTTGTAGCAAGATGAGGTACAGAAGTCTGTTCCTCACATTGATAACATTGTTCCCTTGCCTATAGGTGTCAGTTTGGAAACAAACCTAGAGCTACAATCCATTTAAAGTGAAACTCATGATTATTAGTCTCTCTGCTATTTCTTTTTCCTCTTTTTTTTCAGTTTAACCATTCCGGTGCAGTGAACAACTTCCGCGCTGCTGTGAGCTTGACTCCTAGCCTCAAGATCTCACCCTCCCTAGTGTTGTCTGGATATCAATTTTTTCAACCCCCAGTCCTTCCTCACAGGTAGGAAGCACATCACAACTCATTAGTAATTTACTGCTACAGTAATTTTTATAATTACTGCCAGGAGGCCTCATTAAATTTGATCTAATGAATAAATATTGTATTTTTCAACGTGATTACCAGAACAGCTTAAGCTGTGTGCCATAAACAATTATTTTCTTCAATATGCAGTATGTCAGTGAGTATTGATTTTTATTTTGTAAAGAATTTACTGTATTTCTATCCATGGCTATTAAGTAATAAGTAGCCAACCCTCTGAAGCCTCAATTGCCACAGAGCAGATGGCAAAACAGGATTTGGGGTATATGTTGCAAAACGTAAAATAATGCACATTAGTGAAGATAAAGGGTTTGTCTGGAGGTTAAGGAGTGCTACAATGGGAATGTCTCTTCTAGCCCTCAAGAAAGCAGCCTGCTCTAGTCTGATGAGTAAGTCAGATAACAAAAAAATTTAGGATTTATTAGCAGGATACAAAAATGCATTTTATCTCGAAGAACTAACATATGAACAAACAATGATGCCTTACGTTTCATTTGCTTTTAGAGCAATTGCTCAGATGGAACATTCTTCTAACAGGTTTAAGAAAAATAAAGAAATATACAATATGCTGAACATGAACCTATAGTTCAAACTGAGGCTGCAAATTATATTTACTTTCCAGCATCATTTACTCCTTTTTTTCAGCAATTGCAGACTTCAGCAAACAAAACTGTAGCAAAACAGTGAACTGTAACAAAAGGCATGCACTGGCAATGTCTTAGGACATACATCAGAGGAGCTCAGGACCAGGAGGAAACCCTTTACGTTTTTGTCGGATGAGAATGTTTTCTGCACCTCCAGCTATCCTATACCACATTAGATAGATCCAATTCCCTAGCTAAAGCACTACTTAAATAATTCTAAAGTAAATTTATCTACATCAATAAATAGCACTGCTAGTCTGTGCTATCAGGTTTTTGTTTAAGCAAGACTTTCATTTAGGGCAAAAGAAAAAGGGGTGTGGGTAAACCTAGGGTCACTAGGGGCAATTCATGTACCCGAAAGGATTTTTTCCTATTTAACGGACATTTTGGAACCACATTTTCTGCATTTTCTCCCTTGATTGTTTCATTTAAGGAAACCTGGGAGTCTTGAGATTGTTAGCTCAGTCTCCCACACTCAGTCTCCAAACTGATGGCTTCCACTAGATTTCCCTGGGCTGAGCACAGTGCATTTACCAAGCTGTGTCACCAGAACAGCCTCTCTGGCTCTCACCTACACGCAAACATTACCTCCAAGTAAAGCACAGCAATTAACTCTACAGAGAACCTCAGGACTTAGATCCACCTTAGTTGCTACTTAATAACATTTCTGCTTCAGGACACTTAACATTTGCTCTCATAAGGCCCCTTTATACCCAGGCTTCTGTTGTGACAGATGTAAAGGAACCTTAGTCTCACCAACACTGGATGAAAAATACCCGTGCTTCCAGATAGGCTGCCAGACAAAGCATAACCTCCCTCATCTCACCAGTGGTGGGAGCTGCTGAATGATCTTTGCAACAAAGCAACTACAAGACAGATTCTCTCCCCTCTTTTTATTTTTGTTGCTCCATGTCCCAAAAACAAACTAATCACAGCACTGCAGAGCTCAGTAGCACTACAGGTAAAAGCACTAGCAACAGTACCCTGGTCTGATACCTCTAGTACCTCTCTTGGCTGCAGCAACTATTTTGTGACGGAAAATGGTTTAGGTGCCATGCAAACACCAAGAAAACATTGCTCAGAAATTGAGGCAGAAAGAGCTCGAGGTGTTTTTAAGTGTCCAGAGGAGTTGAATGTTTTGTAGAAACAAAGCCATTTACAAAATCCATGTCTTCTTGCATATTATACAGCAAGCCATGGCACACTGGGAAGCGCAAGGGAGCTCCAGCGAGGCTGGCTGTTGCACTACGTATTAGGGAACCCTAAGATATGGCAGGAATCACATTTCCTTGTGGATCCCAATATGTTAAAAGTATAATGTGGTATCTGTACAGGGGAAAACAGAAGCTACATTTCAGCAGTCAGGCTCAATTACCAAGTTAGTTAAGCCTGACATCAGCCAAACTGTTGATCTCATTCATAACTTTTCTTCAGAACTGGAAATAAATCAAAAGCTAGACATGAGATTTTAGAAACTGGAAAAACAGGTGGGAATAAAACCAATGGTACCTAAGAGACTACAATACTCTCAACTCCCGCGCATCAGCTAGAATGTAAAATACACTTACTAGTGAGTATGTCAAAGAAATAAACTGACTCTAATTGCAAAGAGAAAGGGTGTGTGTCTCCAGCCTGTGCTTAGTAGGTACATAGAAAAAAAACAGAAAAGCATTATTCTTTGCTGTGGGTAAGTCTGCAGGTGTTGATGAAAATTAATTGTAATCACATTAAGAACATTCAAGCGTTAATTTTTTCCAAAGCAGGCTTTAGCTAGGTGAGTGAATGGGGTTTTGGTCTTGCAACTACAGGAAAAGTGACTTGTTTAAGATCATACCAGCAGGCTTTGACAGGACACTGTATCTGTATTCGGTAATGGGCACATAGATATCATATATACAGGTATATTTTTATTTACTGGAGGTGTTTTCAGAGCTTTGTAGTATAGATGCTGTTTTCTAGCCACACCAACCATTTAAAAACTCGAAGTTACTTCTCCCAGAAGAAAAATAGGATTACATCAAAGCATTTCAGTTCCTCACAACAAAACTCTGTGCTTGGTTTCCAGTACCAAAATTGTAACATCGCAACTTTTTCATAAGAATTAAATGGAAAGAGAAATAAAGGGGGAAGAAAAAGCTTTAGAGTGTTAACTCTCCACGGCAGGAGGAAGCCAGCATGGGCATTGAGCTCGGCACACTCATTCCCTTCTCCCTGCTGAAAGGGACACAAAAAGAACTCTGGCTAAGCATTTATTTTTCTGCTAATGTGAAAGTTTTCTTTTAAAGAGGAAGCAGATTGAACAGAGCACGAGAAAAGAATTTGACTCTGGCTTATTTCCAAAGGGGTTTTTTTCCTGATGATTCACTGTTATCACTTGTATTCACATTACTACTAGCCTCAAAAAGAATACCCAAAACCGAAACCAACCCCCCAACACACCCAACAACAACAAAAAAAATACATAGCACAAAAGCACTAAGAAATAGAATCTTTCCTACTGCTAAATTCTGCTAATAAGCTGTATAAGAAGAGAATCATGTAAGATAAGAGTGCCTGTGCTCATTCACATTTGAGTAGGAACATTGCTAAGCCTCTATATCTGGAACTTTAGAGCACATCTAAAAATGGTGAACCTCCAAGGTGTTAAATGAAGTAGTGGACACTGCTTGAATTTATTTTATCTCAGCTATATAATAAAGTAGAAACCATCTAAATCTCTCTCAAGTCTAAGATGTTTAAATATTCAGTATAGTCTTTCCAGTATGTCCTGGGGTGATGTTATGAAGCCGCTTTATTCCTTAACCGTCTGCTCAATGCCCAAGGACACCGTGCCTCCAACATGGACCTGAGGGGGCATTGAACGGCTCAGCCCAGGGGCTCCAGGGGCTCGGGAGGGAGTGCGCCGGGAGCGCTGTGCTGCTTTTTCGATTTCCTTTGTGTTCCAGCTAGCTGGGAAAAGGTTCTGTTGGGTTTTTTCCTTGTTCTTTTTTCCCTTCCCTTCCCCTTGCCTCACTGCCTCCCTTCCCTCCTTGCCGGTCCGGGAAGCGTGCGGGGGTGGCCCCAGCTGGTCCAAGCCCATGTGTCTGTTCCCTCTCTGGGAATGTGTTGTATTTTGAGGGGGTTTTTGATCCTGTTCTACCCTGTTTTGTACATGTGCTAATAAACAGTTTGGCTTCTTTTTCCCACTTTCACTTCTTGTGACCCATTTGTCTCATTGACGGAGGAAAAGAGGAGGAACACGCATTCTGGAGTGTTTCCTTCTGAAGTCTTGTCTCGAAAACCGAGACACAGTAGTTTCATTTTCAAACAGGAGTTTGCTTGGGAGAGCTCTCACCTTCAGTCCTAGTGTGAGTCAGTTGTGAAGCTTATGTAGCAATTCACAAACACACCACTTTTACATGGATATTCAAGCTATAAAGAGGTAAGGGAAGGCCAAAAGGAGCACCGGTAGGGTTGCTTTGTTATTGCGTATGTGATTAAAAGAAATGAGGGTGGTTGCCATAGGCTTCTGTTATTTACACCTCTTAACACAACCTAGCACATAATTTCATTCTCTGTGCCTGCAGTTAATATTAAGACAGGAAAGGATATAAAGCTAGCTTGAGCCCAAACACAAATCTGTAATTTCAGTAACATTTTGTCTGCCTTCAGGAGTAGACATAAGTTTTACCTGTAGACATATTCCAAGGGAAAGATTGTATCAGTAGGCTTCAACACAGCTGGAGCTACACTTCAACTGATTTTTTTTTTCTAGTCCAAGTGATCAGTACAAAAACTACTACCAGACAGATGCATGCCTTCTTACACCCCATCCTGACCAAACTATGACTTCCAGTTTATTTTTTTCATATAACAGAATTGCCTGCCATCCTTTAAACAAGAGCTTGATCAATTCTAGCTGGAAGAAAGCCTGTACCAAACAGCAACAAGATCTAGTTTAACATGACTGTATCTCTATGCTCTAGACGTATTTTCATACAGATTCAATACCCATAACTTCTTGTAAGTATCAGTCACAACAGGATTCCTAGTTCCCCTCCCAACTTCCATTTTCAGGACTCCTACCTGTAGCACTGATCATTATGTTTTTGAGTTCAAACATACAATTCCCCCACCGTTTCCCAGATCCAAAGGGTTTGTGGGGTTCTTGACACCCTTTTAGGAGACCCAGGCTTATTACTTGGAAGGAGTGAGACCCAGTCATACAAGTGTGGTGCTGTCTTCTCTCTCTGGCATTTGGAGCCCATGCACTTGTGTATCTACAACAAAGCCCAGGTTATCTTGGTGCTGGTGTTTATGACCCCACAGACTGACAAGCCTCTATTTGACAGTTTTATCTTTTTACTCACTTAGAGTTGCTTTAGAGGCCAAGAACATGAAAGAACAGTAGGCAGTGTTTCCAAAATCTCCGCACTAGCTCACGCCATTAGCCATCCAAGAGCTGCACTCACAAACAGGTGTAAGTGAATAAACTGGATTATGCCAGCACAGGTCAGTGGGTGACTCTTGCCTAAAGTTTCAGGTGCACAGTGTATTACAGATGGTTTCAAAGTCAGCTGTGTTCCCTCACCCTGAAACATTTCAAGCCATTCTTTAACTAGATGCCACCATTTTGCCCTGCTTCATTTCATTTGCCTACCTAAGCAAATGATGATGATGCTTTGGTATGTTGCCATCTCTACGCTTTTCTCTTCAAAATACATTTTTAGGTTGCTGGCAGACAAAATGAAGGTCTATGAGGACAAGAGGCTAGGAAGGAAGAGGGGTAGTTTCCAAAGTTAAAATTCCATTGCAGCTCCCTACGCTAATATAACTGGTAAAGCAGCCAAGTGTGCTGCTCTGCAATGTTTACTGTATGCTGCTTCAGCCTGTGAAGTAACACTGCCAGGCTGGTTTATAATGAAAAAAACTTTAATTGTTAAGGAAGACAAAATTTTTTTTCTCAAGATTTGAAGAGAGCTTATGCTTCAATGTTTGGCTTAACTAAAAAGCAAGTGGAATGGGGAAGAAGCAAATGACATACATATTAATATATACCGGTCTAAAAAAATCTTCTGATAATAAGGAAGTTATGGCAAATTTAATCAGTATATACCATATATTAATTATAAATTATTATACCAGGTTAAAAAAAGTTTTATCAGACCTATGCACAAGATCACCTGGCTCTACATCTGAGTAGTGAGGGAATGTCAACTCATGCAGCCTTTTTCAATAATAAATCAGTAGTCATTCTACCTCACACATGAGCTTCATTCCTTTGCTCTTCCTTACACAGTGATACTCTATTTCCATGTATCTTTGGTTTTTAAAGCTGACAGAACCTCTTCCTCTCAAGTTTCCTAAACTGCTGCTCTTCCACTGCACTTACAAACCATGAGCTCATTAACTATTTTTCAAGTCCACATCAACAGCATTTAAGTAGCTGTGGTAGAGGGGCTTGGGGAAAGTGATGTATTGAGACACCTCAAAATCATCACGTAAAACACAAACTAACATCCTACACAATTTTTAAATATGAATTTATTCTCACACCATCAGCAGTGCAATGAAAGGCACATCCGAACACAGCTTTTAGGTGAGAGTAACGAGGTGAGGATTTCACCAGTGAACAGTATCCGGGACAGCTCAGTCACTCTGCTGGATCACTTCTTTCCCATTTCCTCTCACTCGGGCCAGCCTTGTATAACCCTTCTGCCACAGCCTCATACAACTCCTGTCTCTAGACCCAGAACAAAAAAGCAGCACAAGTGTCAAAACCAGTCTTCACCATCAGCCTGCAATCAAGGCCCCTCAGGTAATTCTCTCCTCCAGGAAAGAGCTCCTGAGAGGCTACTTAAGAGCTTGTTTGTAAAAGAATAAATAAATAAATAAATTTAAATGGCAGCCACATTACTCCAACTTGTGTCCAAAATTTTATCCTCATCCTTGTCAGCTCAGGATGTAGGCATCAGGTTTAAAAAAAAGTAGAGAAAAAGCAGAAGGGTAAGCACAAAGCACACATGCCTAGAGCCTGTATCGAGCCTGAACTAAGCACTCTGTATTTTGACCATCACAAGTGAGTCACCAGGTACCAAACAATTCAATCCAAGCAGCATGAATATCAGAGCAAGCCTGGCTCAGAAACACAGGGCCAGAGACAATAAGATGTCCAAGTCCCACTGCTCCCCCATGTATGACGGGAACAACCAAGTCCTTTATGTCACAGCATAAGTTCACCTGAAAGTGGTAAAATAGAAGTACAGCTCTAACAGGCTTTTTAAAAACAGTTCAGAGATGAAAATATTCTAAATCTGAAAATCTTTATTTTCAAAATGAAAAATTTTTTACAGAACAGCACAGATCTGAGTAAATCTAAATACAGCAGTCTCTGTAATATAACACAAGGGTCTGCTTTTAGCACAGTACTTTCACACTCTAGCAATCAGAAGGCAAGCCAAGCAATTAGGAGGAAAAAAAAACCAACCACTTTTATCTGTCAGAACATGTATTTCTAAAATGAGTTCCTTCTTCACAAAATGTACCTAGAGGGAAGAGCACTCTCCACACCTCAGATTGCACAGCTATTCACACTATAAAAACAGATGAAGAAAGGACAGGAGATTTTCTATAGGAGAGATGATTTATGAAACAGAACTGCAAGTCTGAGACATAAATATCTGTTGTTTCTAAATTCCTCTCTCCTCCCCTCCCACACACACTGATGCAATTCCCAGAAAGGTATGAACTGCGGATCATTTTGTGTACACACAGTGCAAATACGGCGCAAACAGAGAAGTGTAATCCCATGTTGATTTTTCTACTACTAAACTGTACATTATTTATAACATTACCTTCTAAACCTTATACAAAGCTTACACAGTAGTTTCCATAACCAAACTAAGCACATTTACAAACTTTGTGGTTCTCTGGATGCAATTTTCATGGCACCTTCTTTTCTACAACACTGAGTACAGGAGACCCCATGCACTCAGCATATCAGAATTCTTCAGCTCCATTTCTGCTGTACTTACATTTCACAAATGTCATGTGAAAGAACCTTCAACAATCACACAGAGCCAGATACAGAAACATGCACTGCCCCTTTTCCTGATAACCAAATGAAACAAGTTACCACCTTTCATCCACTTGAAGCTGGCCAACAGCCACATGAACTGCCACCCCTCTGCTTCACCAAGCCCTGGTCTGGAGGTATCCCTCTTCCCCAGGACCACTGCTGACTCTGCAAAGCAGTTCTGCAGCTGCAGCAAGAACAGGGAGAAGAGAGTCCACGAACACAGTCATTTAACACACGAAGCATTCTGTTTCAGACAGTGGTCACTACACAATGTATACCAGTATGTTCACATCACATCACCAGTAGGCAATGCTAGTGCTGTGGAAGCTTTCAGCAGTGGCCTTATCTCAGCAAAAACACAAAGTGCCACGTCAAATGGCTTCTGCTGCATTTTTTAATTCAGAGAGTCTCCCTTCAAATGGCCAGGATGAACTTTTAGTACTCTATAAAACCAAATATTAGTGCTTGAAGACTGCTCAGCTGCAACTTACAGGGCTTCCTTTTTGAACTTAAGAACATGCTGCTGTTTCAGAGAATTCTACAATTCCATTTGATCATTAAGTGTCTGTATTGCAGAACTTGGCTGCTTGGTTTTGTGGAGAAAACCACCCCAAGTTTTCAGAATATCTCTATCTTTTTGTAAACAATTTTGGAGCATAAGTATACCTGCAGCAGAGATCGCTGCATGAGTGAAACGAATGGCTTAAAGCCCCATCTCCCTTCAGGAAGAAAAAAACAAGTTACTATCATGAAAACAAGGACTGATGCTATCTGATTTGCAAAGTTGTTTAAAAAGAAAACAATGGCCTCTGGGCAAAGACCTTCATTGAACAGCTTTCCCAACTATGGTTTATACTGAAAAAAATGAAAGGTTTTTATCCTTTTTTACCCAAAAGGAGAGGGAAGCAGGGAAGGCACTTTGTAATCTCATTTGATTAAACAATTCACTGCAGGCAATAATATGACGTAGTTGAAAAGAGTATGTAATTTAAAGGCAGCCACAGCTTCAGTCTTCCATTCCAAGTTCTTGTTTCAGACTGAAAGACAAGTAAAAACATGAATCAGCTTGTAGCAAAACACTGAAAACTCTTTTAGATCAATTAGTGGAAGCCCTAACAATACACACTGAGGTTAAGAGCTAAAAGGCAGAGTGGATGTATCATTTGTTTCAGGTGAGAACCAGTGTATCAGAATAATCATAGGGCAAAATCTCGGATTCTGGAGGCAACACAGACTAATCTTGAGATTTACCTGACGAACTAGGATGTGGACATCTCTGCCCTCCCACTTTTGAGATGCTTATCCCACTGAATGCAACCACGTCACTGACACAACGGCACACTCACCTTTTTAAGTAGGCATGGACATTGTCAAAGCCGTGGTACTTGGCCAGGTAGACCAGGACACCCGTGGCACATCGGCCATCTCGCTGTCTGCAGAAACTACAGTTGCAGATCCCACGACATGGTGGGCACCTCCATGTCTACACAAAGAGAGACAACAACAAGCCCTTTCAGCTGAGACGCTATGCCAGATGCAACTCACACCCACAACTTGGAAGAGTGCCCTGCTCCACAGTGAGTTCTGCAGTGAACATCAGCACTGCATAAAGTTGTCTAAACCAGTGCAAGACTACAAACTCCTGAGTCTGTAGGTGATTAAACTCTCTGTTGCCTGCCTTGCACGTAACCACAGGAAGCATTCCACTCTGTTTAACTCCTACATCACAGCCCACAACAGCAGCACTTTGTCCACAATACAGTTTCTTTCCATAGGGCATTAAGCACTAATGCAAGGCGAAAGAGAACACTGTTCTGATACTCAAACACAAGAATATTTCGGCTGCTGCTCTGTTCTCATACTTTACTCCTGCAAATAACACTACCGAAGTAGTAAATACAACAAGTCCTACGCAACACAGCTCTGTGATTCAGGGTGAATCACGCCAGGACTGCATGATGTACTACAGCACTGTAAGCAGTTCTGTTAAAACTGCTGTCAGTGACCAACACCTCTGGCTGTGCAAGTCAAGCACAATAAACCACCCCTGAGCATGTCTTACCGGGTCCAGCAGTGCTGCTCTGACATCCTCCCCGTATCTGTTGCGGAGGCACGGCCCACAGAACTGGCCCCGCACTCCTACGCAATCAGGGTTACGACAATTTGTCTTGGTGTCTATGGTTTTTTGGCGACACTGATGGCAGGTGGATCCCTAGAACACAGGAAAAAGAAACAAGACATTTAAGATGGCATTTTAGTTAGGGGAATAAGGCATTGAAGAAAATCTCTTTGGGAGCTAGCAGTGCTTATCCTGAAACAGAAAGCCACCTTGCAAAGTTTGAACCAAGACTGTTTTAACACTGCATCTTCAGTGTCTGGTAATCATTCTCCCTGGCTGGTATCACTTAGGTATTAGCTGTTGCAGAGTGACAGCAAGCTAATTGGCTTGGTAAAGGCCATTCTACAAATTCAGGCAAAAATAAGAAGGGGCATTTCAAGACCTCACACCTATTTCTGCCAAAAATCACATCTTTTCTCTCAGTGAGAGGGAGTGTGCTCTCTTTGATGCAAACAAACACAGTGTAACAAAAAAATGACTTCACAAAGTACACATTTCACAAAGTTGGAATATACTTACCATGGCCCTGTTATATACTTTTTCTCTTGCAGATACACAGATATTATCCAGCTCTTCCGCTGTTATGTCCTCAACTGGGCGCACAACGTGTGGAAAAGCCACGGCACCACGGTGACCCCTCCTGGGAGTACGGGCTTCATGCTGAATAGCAAGACACAATACTTTAAGTATTAGTTTCAGAAAAAACTATACAAAGGCAAGGACCTTCACAGCAATGCTGAAGTCTCAAACACCCATCATATATTTAAGCAAAATATAACAGAACTTTGTACAGACATATGATATGCATGCAGCTTTAGCACCCTCACTTGATCTGTCACCTTCGGGGTGCAGCGATGCTACTGATCTTGCTTCACTCCTTCTGGAGTGAAAGAGGAAATGGTTTTCTAAGGACAAGGAAGGGGAAGTGCAGAACACGTACAAAATGCCCCCCCCTTTTTTTTTTTTCCACTTCTTCCAAGGCCATGGCATACTGATAAACCTCATCAACTCTATGAATTGCTGTTCTCTTGAAAGAGTACAAAACCACCCTCAAAACTCACAACAGGAGAACCAGACCTTCATCATACCTCCAGGTATTCGTCAGACATCTTTCTTCTTCTCACTAAGATGTACCGGTCATCTTCTTCCTCTTCTGGTACAAGAGTAGGAGGACCTTCAATCAAGGACCTGGACCTTGTGTGAGGCCGAGAACTTCGGTCTGGGTTCCTCCTCAAGGCACATTTGGGCAAGGAACGCCTTGGAAGTCGCTTTGGTCCCTGCTGAAGTTTAAAAGCCCCTAATGAAACAGGTGAAAATACAGATAGCTCCTGTCCCTACTGAATTCCTCCTCTAAAGATGCCTTCCTCCCAGCTTTTCCAAAGACGTATCTATCCCTGTCCCAATCAGAAAACACAAGGTTAAGAAGATCCTAAGCAAATTCATCTTAAACATTCTGCTAGTCTCAGAGGAATAGTCAAAAGCAGCAGAACCTGTGTCTATGAGGAGTTGCAATTTTTAGTGTTGTTCTCATCTTCACCCAGCTTACAAATAGATCAGCAGTGAAATTCATTACACTGCTGATTCACAACCTTCTTTAAAGTTAGGCTAAATGCCAGGTGTTTTTCAAGGCTCCAAGTTCACAGAATATTCAGGTCTGAGCTTCAAAGTCTGAGCTGCCCCCCCTTATCTCCAGCCTTTGTATAACCGCATATTTACACAGCACCTTGTTTAGTTTTATTGGCCTGTGGAGACACTTAACCTTTCTAAATTAATCTGTTCTGCTTTATACTGTGACAAATCAAAAGAGAATTACATAATGAGGACACCTGTTTTAGAAAGCAATAAAATTCTAACTGGACTTTGATTTGCATGGTTTATTAAGTTTTTTCATTGAGAATCCTGCTTTGTAATGTCAGAATTTGACTCTTAGAAATCTGAAGGCAGATACAGCAAGTTTATACTCACATGACTGACAGCTGGCAACGATTTTCTCCCACCAAAGATACCAGAAACATTTTGCAACTCAGCCATTAGTTTTGCAAGCTAACAAGAGAAAGAAAAATGAAGCAGAGCCTTAAAAGGGTATTTATGTGCTATTACAGACTACTAGGGCAATTGGCTAAAAGTACAATTACTTATAGGAAATGCAGTCACTCTTCAACTCTTTACATTTATGTCTTATTTATGTTTTAGTGACTGCAAGTAATTTGGAAATACTCAAACTTATTATGTTGTTAGGCTTGCAGCCTATGGATTTTCATATGCCAGTAAATGTAAAGTATCAGATTTATATTTTAGGAATGCAAATTTGTCTTAATGCATTCATGCAGTTCCCATTACAGTGAATTTAAACAGAGGTCCCCCAAGAGTCAAAAGGGAGGGGGGAAAAAGGGAGGGTCCCCAGGGAGACATTGAGTACTTGCCATTGCTTTGTTTTCCTTTATGTTTAAAGCTCTTTTTTCTAAAAACATAGCACCGTTTTCTTCAGTGTCAGAGTCTGAATCTGGAGCAGGCATCAGTGTTTCAGGAACAGGTTCCATCTCACCCTTCCTCCTCTCCGATCTTCGAGGTGGAAACCTCATGGCTACTTTCAGAGGAACAGGGCATTTCTGCCCTCTCTGATCTATCGCACTTTCAGCACTTGTATCATTCTCCTCTGAATCCGATTCCAATTTCTATTAACAAACCAGAATGGAAGCATGTAAATCCAGGAGAGCTGCTATGCAGGTAAATACAGTCAACAACATTTTGTCTGGGAGTGGTTTAAGAGGCTACCTGGCTGAAATCCAAACATCCAGTCCTAGTGTTCTAGTGCACTTTGGAGCGGGAGGGAAGGAGATGGGACACGGGGATAAAAACCTCTCAGGGAGACCTACATGGTCGTGCCAAACACACCAGAAAAGGGAGTGTAGGTCCAGTTGCAGCAGTGTCAGCTGTCACTTGCAGGTCTAATAGCAAAAATAGTTTGTGTGTGTGGTGTGAGAAAGAGAACTGCCTTTAAAGGGCTCAGTTTTGCTACATATAGCATTTGGCTGTAAAAAAAGACACCATGTAGTTCTCTGCACAAGGTCAAACCCAATTTTGTAAGCTGCCAAGAACAGCCATCTCATACTATCAATGATAAAAAATGGAAACTTCCTTCTAGAGCCAGCCAATGAAATAATTATGAATAAAATCCCAGTATTTTCCAATCTTTGAATTCTGATGTCTTGCTTACAGATTCTCCTAGAACCAATGGTTCAGTGAGGACATAAATTATTTAGTTAAAAGCTCATTTTGCAATGGGCTTTGATTTTTCTTTTTAGACACAATAAGACAGTCTGATTTTGATCAGCAGTAACAGTGGGCATCAAATGGCCGTTTTTATTTACACAGGGTTTTTATTAACCAGGTATGTGATTTTGGTTGCACTTTATGTGCAGTTATTGATTCTTTTTTCTACTTATCTATTCCAGCTTTGTCTCCTACTTATTCTCTTTAGTATTGTTTTAACTCAGACGTGTCTTCTTCCAATTAGACATTTTTCTTTTCTAGTCATTCCTCAACATGTCCTGAAGTTATGACAAACCTGTTTTTGCCAAACGTGGTACTACTTCAATTTCTCTTCTGAATATCGACCACTGACCTTTTTAAGCAATAAAACTGACCTTGCACTGATGTCAAGGAAAAGCAGGAAGGCAGATTTCAGCACCTATCACTATTTCTCTAATGCTGAAAGACATGCATTCCCTGTTACACCGCCAGAGTGGAGGTCTGACTGTGTGTCAAGACACACAAATTTTTCTGAGGTTTGCTGGAGTCCATGGGCTAGCCTAACATTTCGTATTGAGGAAACCAGAAACGTTAGGGTCCAACAGAGTAACATCCAGCAAGACAGTTTTAAGAGATATATTTCAAAATACATGAGGCAGATTTTAAAAGCTCAGAATCTTGAGTGCTTTTCATGGAGACAAAAAGAAAATTAAACTTTGGCTACTCAGACTGTTTACTAAATGAAATGATGCTTCTTTCTGAAACACTGAACTTTCAAGCTGAAGCTGGCATTGTTTTCCAACGAAGAATGTGTAAGAATTCAAATATAAAATAGCGAACTAAAATCAACTGTCTTACCAATGCATCTTGAACTTCATTTTCTGAAAAGCCACAGAAAGATTCATCATCAGAGGCTTCATGAAAAATTTTTGCCAGTTCTTCTTTAATATCCGACCTAAATTTGCATTTCTAAAAAAAATAAAATATCCTTTAACTGAAGTTGCACAGAAAATTATTAGCATTTACAAGTGCAGTACAAGCTAGCTTTTTAATAAAGAAAAGGAAGACTTAAGGCATTTCACAAGGGGTTTCAGAACCACAGCTACAAATTACCAGGCACACTAGGTTAGGTGACATTTCAAAGGCTAGAATTGATAGCTAATCTGTTCCCAACAATTACCACCTAGAAGCACAAGTAAAGAGTGAAATGAAATTACAGCATACCACAAAGGTTTATAACTACTATACAAAAACATAAGCAGAGCAAGTAGTTTTAATTGTGCACAAAACATTTACCAGCTTTATAAAGTTTACATTTTTGTTACCTTTACTAGTACTGCACATATGGAATTATTTGTTCTTGTACTGTACTTACTGTGCTTGCAAAATTATCAGAACCAAAACTGTCACAACTGTCATCAGAGGATGAGGATGTTTCCATGGGAATCAGTTTTGTATTTCGAAAGGCTGTGAAGTTTCTCCTTCCCGAACAACCTCGGCGCTACAAAAGGACAACAGCAACACCATTAAGAAGAGACCTACGGCAGCACAGTAGCTTTTAAAAATATCTTTTTATTGACGCTTAGGATCGAACATTTTAGGATGTTGAGCAATCTTGAATGCAAGTCAGAAAACAAACATCAGCTTTGAAATAAATCTCAGAGTTAGGAATGACAATAGTTTTTACTCTGGTAAAATTCTGATCATTGTTACAGATGAGTATCTTTCAGTATTTAAGAATACTTCTCGTATGCAAACAGACAAGTGGAAATAAGCACATAAATCATGTCATTTCCCAATCATAATAGCCAGTGATGGAAAAAAGTGCAAGTACACGAAAAGCACCTGGAAACCTACTTTGATTCATTTATTACTTTCAGTTTGAGGCAAACACTAAATACTCTGCAGCTCTTAAGAAAGGGCCAAAGAATCCTATCCACAGATTTGAAACAACTGTTCTAGACAAAGCAGTTTGCTGTTTTTTTCATTTCGCCACCGATTTGAAAGATTTTTTTTTTTATGGGCTTCAGGTTTTCCTTTCCCCGGAAATGTTTCTACTGGCAGTGACCCATTTTATCCCCCGAGGGTGGCATCGATGCGGGGGGGCAGTACCCACGCTGAGGTGCTGCCACGGTCGTGAGCGCTGGCCGCGGCCGGGCCAAACGCTGGATAGACAGGGCTTAAACAGCAGCTGCCCGGGCCAACCTGGAGCCCTCCGTCCTCTCCCCAGCACCGCTCTACTTGCGGGTTTTCGCTTCACAGTTTCGCCGAGC
>NW_008238358.1:5956903-5990156 GCF_000691975.1 Corvus brachyrhynchos
TCGTGCCTAGCCGGGGCCTGCTGGGAAGCCCCCGTGGTCTCTACGCCTTTTTTTAAAAAGCAGTTTTTATATGCCATACCTAGGTTGGCTCCACTCTGAAATAAACCCCCCAAACCTGCCAGTTTTCAAGGGCAGCGGGGCTTCTCCACGAAAGAAAGCCAAGGGTCTGTGCCCCGGCTGTTCCCAGCAGAGCCCGCACCCAGCACCGCCTGCCAGGCAGGGTAGTACAAGTACAGTGCGTCGGAACACTCACCCCGCAGCGCGCAGGCTACCCCGAGTCCCACGAGGAATGGAGGGTCGCTTACCAGGGCCCCACCGATGAGTGAGAGGAGTGAGACGAGGTGACGCCTCTGCTCCTCGGGTAACAACAGTTCAACAGAATTTTACAAAGAAGTTGGCTGCCTTGCCCTTTGCAATCAAAATACTATTTGAAGACGGGCCAGAAGAAAATAGATCAGTCATTTTAAACCATTTTTGGTAACATGTATAATAGCACGTTAAATCAAGTGCGGCCGTTAAACACAGCAAAATAACTGCTATGCAATATTTGGCAGCGATAGTAATGGGAGAAGCCCTGAAGAAGCTGTATGGGATTTGTGGCCCTGGTGTTTGCTATAATCCTCTGTTTATCCTGGGGTTTGAGCAGGGCTCAATACCAGTGCAACTCTTGCTGCTCAGCATTTCCAGGTGCCTCCCTGACAGCAGGCGAGTCCCCACTGCAATCGGCTGGAGGGAGGAGGCCCCGTGCACGTGCAAACCTGTGCCCGTGTAAGGCAAACCACGAATCATCTCTGAGCCAAAGCCTGTAAATAGGCTACAGCACAATAGAGTACAAGAGCCCTCACAGAGGTGTTCTATTTTCTCCGGGCATTATTCTTCCTGCGCATGCTGCAATCTGTCACGTAAAAGAATCTCCATTTTAAATAAGCCCATAATTACATACTTACCTGCACTGCTGGCTTCTCAGCACACACACAAAAGCAGACAAACGAAACCAGTTCTCCAGAGACCAGACCACACTCCATTCCTCTAAATCCAAATTAGTGGAAGATTGCCACCCAGATGGCTTCCAAATAAGACAGCTCAGTTGGGAAGAGGGGGATGTTTTCTGAATTTTGATGTAGTTTTACTTCTTTCAGAAAAAGAAATCTACAAATACTTATTTACTTACATGGAAGAAGAGATCCAGTTTATTAAGAGTAAAAGCCCTTAACATCTTGAATCACTTACCAGAATTTTACTAGAGAAGTAGCCAACCTTCACAGCTTTTAAGAGCATCATATGAAATGTTATGGAGTACTGATGGCACTAGCTGAAGCAAAACTTCAGACTGCAGTTAATTTTCCGTGTAATGCTTAATGGAAACAGCATTCTTCAAATCTTCAAACTGCACATGTAGTTCAAATGGCTTTCAAATTAATAGGCCAGAGCAGAGATTTTGTGGGGAATCCAGACAGGACATTTTGTGAACTGTATTGTCAAGGTTTTTTTAATATGTGAAAAATAATTATTTTATTGAAAATTGTGTATATCAGCTCACATATTTTACAGATGACTGGGGATAAGGGAGCAGGAACGGGAAAGAGAAATGGGATGTATGTGAAGGGCAGAGGCTTCCCTTCCTACAGCGCACAGCAAGGGTACCAGAAAATGAAGGTCTGTAACTCAGGAGATGGTTGTTGTGACCTGTGACACTGTGATTTCCCATTTTCATCCTCATGGCCTGCATGGCCCTGCTCTGCCCTGCAGGGCACAGGTGCCCTCAGCGGATGGGCAGAACAAACTTACCAACTGGCTTTACCATGATGGAAAAAGTTTTTCTGTGTTTGTCAAGACATAGGCAGCACCACTGTCCTACATCTAGCTATTAACAGAAGCTGAAGACATGCAAAGGTGAACTCAGGTGAGCATTGCATTTTCAGCCACACTTACATTAGGCTAATGTGAGTAGAGGAAAACATCCCTGCCCATTCAGTCCCCCAGTCAGGGTCCTGCACAGCCTGTCCAGTGCTACCAGCCAGCTCACCCCTCAGGGCTCACATGTCGGCAAAGATCATCTGGAGTATTTTATCAGGTGTTTTCAATAAAATAGTCTGTTAAGGTCTCATCTTTCCTTGAAATGAGCTGTCACTACATGGTAGCAGCCCTTGGAAGACCTGCTAAGGGAATTGGCTGAAATTATGGAGGGACATGCAGTAGATTGAGCGTGCAATGCTTTCTGCATCTATCTAGGGGAATCAAAGTTGTTTACATGTTAGGAGCTTCAAGCAGTAGCGAGAACATGGACCTCCAACAATAGCCCCATTGTCAGGAACAATAGATGTGACCTTTGGTCTGCTGGGATGAAGGACAAGGGCTGTTTTCCATGTCACCCCGCAGATTTTGGCTGTTAGCATTGTAACACAGCTTTTCTCTCTGGAGGCAGGAATCCTGCTGCCCTGTCCCTGGCTCTCCTACACAGTTCCTATCTTAACTACACTCAACACACTTTATGCTCCTTTCTCTTTTTTTTTTTTAAATTGGAGCTATACATTTTTACCTGCTGTTATGAATGAGTGTTTTAGGACACCCAAAGAATCCCTGGCAAAGGTATCAGCAAAAGCATGTTTAATATAACAATGAAAGCATGACAAAGTTCATTGGCAAGGTTCACTCTACTACTTACTAGATGGTTAAAGCACATAGAGAAAAATTGTACTGAAGTCTACAATCAATCTAAAACTAAAATCAACCAGAAATTATCTACATGAAAAAAGGGTAAGGCCGAGAAAGACTAAGGATAAAAAAGAATAAGGGAGACCCTCCCATTGAGTCACAAGGTTCAGAATGGACTTCCTTGACAAACTTAGCCCCACACCTGAAAAACGGTCTAGGCGTAAATGTTTTAATGGCACTTAAACTCAACAGCACTTAATGACAGATTAATGTAAACAATTAAACAAAAGATTCTTACAGAAGTTACTATAGCACAACAGTAACTCAGTAATAGGCCTAACTTACTTACAAACCTAAACTACTTAAGAATCTAGGAGAGCAACATTCATAGTACATTTGCTATACCACATTCACACTCACATGCGGACCCAAAGGAGTACACACAAGGTATATACATTTCAAAAGTTCCCTTTGAATTCAGCAAAGTACTCACATCGGATGCCTTTGGATCTTCTCAGTGGGCAAAGTGTTGAGTCTCGAGGAGTGGAGGTAGCCCAGGCTCCATTGTTGGCGATCGGTGGTGGTCCCCCAAGTATGGCAAACGTGAGTGTTGGCTGGCCCTGGGAGGCCCCACTCAGGGGGAGGTGCTGGTCACAGCCTGCTGCGGTCCAGGAGGGCTCAAAGGGTCTCACTTAGGACTGCTCTTTATAGGGTCACAAAAGGGTTGGCTTTAGCCATAGTAATTTTCCATCCTGGCCACAATTTGGGTCAATAATTTTCTTCGAAAGTCTGGGAACAAAAATGTTGTTCCACTTGGGTTGTTATTCAGGCAAGAAAAATCAGTTTTCAAGGCTGTTCGTTAAAAACAGCCACACTAGAAAGCATAAGCTCCTGGCAGTGTTTCTGTTAAGTTCAAGAGGACCTTAGCCCAGGTGGTGTTTGTCAAGGCCAAGGCTTAATGAGTATTTCTGAGATCATAGTATGGCCCAAGGGTGGGGATGCACCACCACACCTGCCTAAAATAGCATGTGGACACATTAGTTAATGTCTGTGTGATGCTAGTATTTATTGTGATGAGACTTGCACAGTGACACATATTTATGGGTGCATGCGTTTAAGAGGAAAGGGAGAGTTTGGATTCTCATGGCCACTGAGTACCCGTAGCACAATGCAATGACACGTATCTTAGCTCCACAGGAAAGAATAAGACTGCAGCCACTAATGACAGTAATTAAAAATTTATGTAAGAGCTGTCCAATCACCTCTTCATCTGAGCAAATTATAGTGTGTTATTGAAACCATTAGTGCAATAAAATGAAGCTAAAAACATTTTGCATTAAAATAATCAGACATTGATTTATGATGTAAATTGTAAATCGGTAACCTATAACACACACTAATTGTTTTTCTCTCTCCTGTAAGGTGTGTTTCTTGAAAAGATCTGATCAAGCATATCTCTTTGTTCACACATCACCCTCCAGTGGCTCACACTACTATACAAGACATAATAAGGTGTATAATCAGGTAACCTGCTATTGATTGCAATCCAGAAAGGACATACTTGTTCTTACACAGAACATCACTTTTGGAGATTTAATTACAGCTAGACCTCTATGTGTTTGCTGGACATGCATTTTTATGGAGTACCTTTTTAATGTAAATACCTTAACACTATGCTCTCATAGGTAGAATCAGATTTTGTAAAATAAATATAATATTTAATATGTACAATCCGTTTCTAGTAAGACCAGCTGTACTAGCTCCATAAAATACCTCCACAATGCAATTAGTATCTTTTTCCTTTTTTTTCTCTCTAAGGAGAAATAGATTTTCTCCTTTTAGTTTAACAGGTTTCTATCTCCTTGTGCTTTGCTATGATTTTCTTGTTAGTAAAGGCTGTGTGCCAATGCATCCTGCATGTTGGATTGAAGGTGGTCATGTCCAATCTTATCCGATACTGTATTTCTTTGACACAAACTGCCAAGACCACAAAAATCAAAAGAATAAGAGAAGGAAAACCAAAGGAATAATACAGATCAGTGTCAGAAAAAGTGCAGTTGATACTACATTCATCGGTGCACTAAGAAAATGGCTGAAATGTGGTCATTTTTGATAGAAACCTTAATGATTATTCCAAATGTAAGTCACAGCAGATCATTTGGAGCCCAGAGCGTTATGATGCACATTATGGGAGCATAATTACAATGCTCATTTGATTGTCCTGTAGCCATTCCACAAAATGCATAGCAAAAAATGTTGTTCGAAAGTAGCTGGTTTTGATATGCAGTAGCCACTTTTAAAAGCTCAAAATCCCAGCCCTTTCATTGTTGGGCTTTGATTTGTATTTCCCTTTGAAAACGCAAATTACATTTAGTCACATCATAAAGAAATCATTTACAAAATGTTCTGCAATTGTATAGCTGTGGGAAACAGAAGGCTATCAGGAAATAATCAAAAATACTTACTGTAGTCTCTTTTTTTGCCCTTTTACACGAGCTTTGCCATTGCCTTTTTGCAAATGTTGATTTGCATTGCCTCCACCAGCCTTCAGCAAGATGTGGTTGCTGGGAGAGGATGGGGGTGGGAGGACATGTGGTGGCATAACCTTCTCCCCAGGGATCTCTCTCCCCAGGCAGCTCTCTCAGGGGGGAGGAAGTGAGGGGGACAAGTAGAAAGAGTCCCTCAGGGCTCGCTAGTGCCTGCCACAGGTTCCCAGGGCACATCTCAAGTTTTCAAGCCCTTGGGTTTTTTCACAGCATGAGGAAAATGCCCTCTCTGCTGCAGGGAGCCCTCACCTTGCCTGCTAAGGCAGGAAAAGGAATGTGTGTGTTGAGCCCCAGGTGTACCAAGCTACTTAATTCTGCACAGCACAGTGTCCGTGTCTCCGCCCGCCAGCACCTGCCAGAGCGCCCCGGGAAGTGTCCGGGAGGAGGCTCCGGCCCCGGGCAGGGACGGGAGCAGGGGCTGCGGCTGTGCGGAGCCTGGGTGCTGCTGCAGTGGGAGCTGCAGGGACGGGCTGCACCTTCAGCCCCAGCTCGCATTTCTCCCAAGAGGCCACTCCTCTATCCTCTGAGTTGTTCATCTCAAATGCCCTGGATTTACATTCACTCAAACGTGATCTTGGCAGACCCTTATTAGTGTTATTGCCTTAACAGACTTCTCCTCTCTAACCTCCAACTTCTTGCAACAAACTGGCTTGAGCTGCTAAGCATGGCAATTCATTAGATAAGAATGTTAGGTAAAAACCCTTATACGGTGGACACACATACAGAAAATAATTCTGTCAGATGCAAATTTCAGAGGTAGCACAGCTATTTGATTCCATTTTGTGATAAGAGATGCCATGTCATGTCACAAAATGGACATGTCAGCCCCTCAGTGTGGGGTTTTTCCACAGTTACATAAGTCACTGCCCATCTTTCCCAGCCTAAAGTAATAATAATAATTATTATTATTATGTCAAAGTGCATTCTCTAGCACAATCCGAAAAATCAATTGCATATATTTGATGCACAGTCCAATCTTCTTGGCAGCAAGTCTGCAAGTTATAGAAAGTCTTAAAATACGTGGGATTTTATCCTGAGCAGCATTAGCTGAGCTAGAGAGCAGGACAGAGGTGAGGGGTGCCATGGCTGGGGACTGTTGCTCTCAGTGAGGCAACATCTGCTCCTTCAATCAGCTCAGCAAGTTGCCAGATTCTGGTCAGCATGCTGTCACACATGGCCAACTGCTAGAAAATAATCAGTGGGAGCAGGTAAGATAGAGCAAAACTGCAGTAGCCAGTTCTTTCTTTAAAAAGTAAACCATGTCCAAAAGCAGCCATCCCCATTTCACAGCAAGAAAGCAGGTTCTCATGGGGCATTAGCTCAGTCATGGCAGTGCTGGGGGGAGGCACAAATGGGCACTCCCCCCCCCACCCCCCCCAGATAGGGACTGTTTGCTTTCTCTAGCACTTCATGGAAATAAACCCCCCAGCAGCAACAACAGCTGTGAACCCCAGCCCTGAAAACCACTGGGAGCATGGCAGTGTTTTATCCACTGGTCCATCACTGAGGTCAGGGTGTGGATGAGGAGACAGAGGGGCCACTGGCATCCCCCCTGCTCAAGGCAGTTCTCAGCAACATCAGCACAGGATGAGCAGTTCCCAAAGTCATCCCTTTCCAGCCAGGCAGTATGGCCAAATTTCCCTGAGCACAGGGGTACCGTGTGCCGTGGCAGCAGGCAGACAGGCTGAAACCCTGGGAGCTGCATATCCTAGCAAAAAGGGGTTGGATGGCCACCTCATCTCCCCTCTCCGATCATTAATTCTGTTCATCTTCCTGACAAGACCAGCACAGGCACTAAATTTTGGTATGTGTGTCGAAATCAATAGGAGGCCAAAGCAACACGTAGAAATGCAGGAAGAGAAAGAGATTACAGTGTTGCCCAAATAAAACCCTGAGCTGCGGGAAATTCCTGCCCAGGTCATAAAAAGCGACCTCTGCACCTCCACCATCCTGGGATGGATTGATGGTCTGCTCATGTCACAAGGGGTTAGGCTGAGGAACAGCCTGGAGTTGTTTATGATTTTGGTGCCCCTTGGACAGTTCAGTGGGCTGTCACCTCTGTGACAATCGTCCTGTGAATTTGCAAAGGCTCTGTGGAAAAGAAAAGGTTTGTGTGAGGGGTCGAGCTGCGTGACAGGTAACTCTGCCATTTCATTCGCTCGCCACTCAGGCAGGTGAGCAGCTACCAAAACCCTCTAAGCATCTCTCTCCCTTTCAGAAAGACCTCTGTCTCTTGAGCAAGCTGCCTGTGGGCAGCCCCCTGGCTGTATGTGAACAAAAGCAGCCTGTGTTTGCAGGCCTGGGCAATGTTTTTGCTCCAGGGAGTCTCCCATTCACGAGCTGCCCTGCTCAGGAGCAGGGTTTCACAGGCGCCTGAATTGCCAGCTGGTTCACAGCACAGCAGCACATGGCTCTGATCTGCAAGACACAGGGAACAAGCTCCCAGAGAGTGCAGCACCACGGCAAGCTGCTGGTCTGGCTGTCACTCCCTCTATGGGGCAGGTCCCCAGGACACTCATCTCTTACAGCCAGTCCTGATGGCAGTGGCAGTGCTGCTGGGGAAACCTGTGTTCTTAGGAAGACAATATCCAACAGGGTCAGACCCAGCTCTGGGACACTGAGCTAAAGAAGAATGATTGCTACCCTCAGCAGTGACTGCTCTCCGGCCTCTTTTTTTTTTTTTTTTTAAGACATCCTTTGGTATATGGGAAAGACAAAAAAAAAGAAAAAAACACATCAAAAAAATTGAACCACGCGTCTTGTTGGTAGAAAAAGAAAGAAGTGTTTTTGCTCATGCCATGAAGACATCATCTGTGGAGGTAAAGCCTGTAAAGTTTCAGAAAACCAAGGGCCATGATGCTGAGGTTAACCTGCTCCTCCTGTCTGAACTGAGCACTGCTTCCTCCCTCACAACCCACCGGCAGGGTCAAGAACCAATGGCCAGGGAGAGATGCTGCTGTTCACCCTGAAGCTTTCCAGCTGATGTCTGGCATCCAGAGAGAGCTGGGCAACTCTTGTGATTCACATAAGATCCAGACTAAAATGCTGCTGAATGAACAAACAGATTCTGGTGTAAGCTCTGACAGTAAGTCTCACATTAAAAACAAAAAAAGGAAAAGAAAATTTGTATCTGATTTTGTAAACATTCTCTCAATTGGATGCAAATACTCACTCACTTTGGATGTCCAGTTCTGAATCTGCCTTCATGAGCTCTTTGCTGTTTTTCATCATCCATTCCAGCAGACACCTCAGAGCTCGCTTCTTACAATTCAGAGCATTTTAAACCCTGGAAGAGGAAAATGCAGGTACCTTTTGGGGATTAAGAAAACATCAACATCCATGCATGGAGATATGAAGCCCAAGAGAAAGAAAAGCCAGGAAATCAAGGGGCAGCTCTAAGCACTGGTATTTTGTGCCACTTGCAGAGTCAGCCCTGGAGGGAGGGTGTAGCAGTTGCAGCACTGCCAGGGATATGTGTGTGGATGGAGGGCAGTGTGTCCAGCTCCTGCCATGCAAATCTAGACATACTGGCACTTAAATATGGTTGGCTTTAACAGACTTGTAAGAAAACCCTAAGTGAACATAACATGGCTCCTTTCCAAAGAGCATTTCCTGAGGCGTAGCTGCCTGAGACAATCTGATTTTACACATTGCTGTGCATGGTCTTCTAGCTGCATGTTAGTAAAACATGAAAAAAAAAAGCTCAGCTTTGTAAAGTACTGGGGGTGTGTGTGAAAATGTAAGCACAATTTTATTTATAATGCATTATCACCAAGATAGGGAGTAGCCACATTAAAAATGATAAAAACAAGATGGAAAACTAGATCTTGCTGAGAATTTTTTTTTTACAAGTTCACTCACTGTTGCTTTAACCAGCAGTGCTGGTGCAGCAAAAGGATTCCTAATCAGTCACTAATGCATGATTGTTTAATTTTAATGGGCATGATCAATACCATCCGCTCCTTCTTTAAATGCTAATGAACACTTTAATACAACAGATGTGGACAAACAGTACATTGCAGATTAAAATGAGGCACAGCACTAAATAGCTTACAAACAGCAGAGGAATCCTGCTGGACATCTTGACAAACAACCACAGGCAGCTGATAAATCTTGAATTGCCACCACCAGGCCACAGTGTCTCAGGCTTGGACAACTACACTGCCATCCTGATCACCCCAGAAGAGAAAGGTGCCCTTCCAAGCCCTTGCAATTTCTTTCTTAGGATTTGTGCAGGCCCAGCTGTGATTCCTGAGATGCATATCCAAATTTTAATAACACAAGCACATTTCTAGCAACTACTCTCAGGTGCAGTTACTATCAGTTGGTATCCTCCAACCCATTTTGGTCATGGCAAGAAATGTCAGGGGAGGATCCCCAACCTTTACAAAATCCCAGTCCCCTCCTAAGTTGTGACAGAGAAACATCCAGTACTAGATTGTCCATGTCACCCAAATTAGTTGTCAGGCTCAGTAAACCAGGGCCAGAAGCTGGGTTACTAACTAGCTTTCAGCCAGTTTGAAGCAACAAGAAAATGGCAAATGTTGTTACCACAGGGCATCACATCCAGCTGAATTCACTTCAAGGTAAAGCTTCTCTTTTTTTCTGCTCTTAACTGTTGTCAGAGGTAAAGGCACTTCAGTGAGAGAGATGCAATTCCTGACACCTGGTGTCATTTGTGTCTTGCTCCATTGGTTTTGGTGGACCCTGTCCTGAATTCATGAAATGTGAGTCCCAGTTCTGGTAGGTATTGGAAACTCACCCCAGGGCACAGCCCTCACTGGGGCTGGTGGCAATCAGAGGAAGGAGAGTTGCATGTGCCCACAGGAGTGGCCTTTGTGTGGAGCAGGGAATTTAGAACATCCAGTGACAGGGCTATGGTGATGCCCCCTCACCCTGAGCAGGTGACATGCCAGCAGCTCTGCCAGCATTGCTCACAATGGTGTGCCAGCGAGTACCATCTGGGATTGATGGTGTGCAGCACCCTGTTCAAAGGCATCTCTAATTCACAGTTCCTTGGCTTTCAGAGTATACCATGCATTGCTTTGGGTTCAGCTTCCTTTATCTCTTTCTTCCTTTTTTCTTCTCTTGCATCTTGTGAAACCCAAAATTTTTTTTCTCCTTTTTAATTGTGTGAAATCAACTTGGAGTGAAAAGGCCACGAAGAAACTTTCTGACGCCAACTGAGTCTAAGCTGTGTCTTTGTTCTCAGCAGAGCTAAAGACCACATTAATCAGAAACTTTGCTGACCTTGTCTTTACTACCTGAAGACTGAAAGACAAAAGCGACACAGTCTGGCCATTTAAAAATTCAATTAAAAAATACCAGCTGCACAGGGATAAATATTATCATAGACCTCAGTGGGGTTAGTTGTAACTATGATAAAAGGCAATGCCTTCTTCTCACTCTATTTTAATTTTTTTTCACCAAAAGAATAAAGCGTAGTTTTTGATTCTCCTTCTGATTAAGACAACTGTGTATGTGACAGAGTGTGCTCAGTGGTGTTGGGTAGCTAATGTTGAGGCTTTTAATAAGGAACAAAGTAAGAAATTCCTGAGAAGGGATGGCAAGCTGAAAGTGGAGAAGTGAAGCTATTAAAGTGGACCTGAAGAAAAATGTCCCTGTGTCCCTTTTTTTCAGATTATGCTGGTCTGATAAAAATACTACCTCTTCCTAAAGCCCTGGCAGAAGCAGAATAGACAAGGGGTGAGGAGACTCTGCTCAGAGCTGGACTCAGCATCTAGAGGCAAAGTGAGGTGAGGAGAGAGGTAACAGCACAACTGTCCTAAGGATGAAACGGAGAGCCTTTCATTGTGGCACCTGGCTGTGCCTTACGGATTTTATTTTTGAAATATTAAGCAAATGAGTGGATATCCAGTCAGCTGAGAACACAAGCAGCCAAACAGAGGGGAGAAAATCAAATAAAATCCCTTGGTGCTGACAGTGACAGGAGGAGAGGTGGCAGCTCCCCCTGTCCACTGCCAGGCCACAGCCAGACGGGTACCGGTTTTGGTGCAGCAAATTTAATAGGAGCAGGCATATCTTCTCTGGGTTGAACGTTCAGTTAAATAAAGGGCCAAATTCCTCTCAGAACATCCTCCGGCCCCGCCAGCTCCCCCTGGCTCTGTCCTTTCCCGGCTTGCCGGCGGCCTGCCTGTGGGGTTTCCTTGTGTGCTGCACCTTTATCCACCCGCCCTCGCTGGCTCTGCTCTGCCCTTCGCCCCTCCTGGGCTCGCTGTCACTCTGTGGGGGCATGCCAGGGATGGCCGTGGGCTGCGGAGGGGTGCGCGGGTACCTGCGGTGCTGGGAGGCCGGGGGGGCCGCTGGCAAAGAAGTCCTGCTGGGTCTTCCCGCGTGCCGAGGGGGCACTGGGGAGCTGGTCCCACTGCGCCGCCCGTCCGAGGAGCTGCGGGAGGTAGCGCTGTGCGAGGCATTTCTACCTTTGCCCGCAGACCTGTCCCTCTCCGAAGGGGTGTCAGAGGCTGTGCTGGAGGCGCTGCTACCTTTTGAGTTCAAGTGCAGATTTGAAAGGTTTCTCATCAAACTGTGTGACAGGGGAGAGGAATTCCTCGAGTGGCTGATGGACGTGAGCTGGTGACTGACCGGAGCACGTGTCCTCCTGACGGCAGCAGCGTAGGAGTCCTGGCTGCGAAGGTAGGGCAGGTAATGGGTGACTGTGGTCGGGCTGTGGGGGTGGCCGTGCTGGAGAGAAATGGCTTTTGCTATCTGGTGCATGCGCAGTGTCTGCATCCACTGACTGTCAGTGCCTGGCAGGGAAATGGAAACAGAGTCAGCTTTCTGTAATCGATGGAAAACAGCTCTCAAATTTACCAAAGGTGTGAGGTTAGGTACCAGCGTTTCTCTCAGAAGAACCTCAAACCGCCCTTCCCCTCCTAGCCTTGCAGCAAATAGTCCTAGGTTTGAGTATGTTCAGTGTTATGGTTGAACATAATGTTGGGCTTTTAAAATAGCAAGTGATACAGATATTTCTGATGCCACTGCAGATTATGGAGCTTAGACCAGAATACACTTACTGAGCCATCGACTTGGCTCTTCAGGTGGGTTCCCACTCCCAGGTGCCTCCTGGGCTTTTGAACCCAACCTGGTTTTAAACATGCCCTATGATGCTCTTAGCAACCTCAGCAGATTTCTCCACAGCTTTCATTACAGAAGAGCCTGGAGACCTCCAGAGCAGGCACAGACATCACCCCAAGGTACCAGTACTGCTGCAACATTGCCTTCCAGCTGCATCTCTCCCATCCAGCACAGTCGTGCTGTTCGCAGCCCAGCACAGAGAGGAAGCGGTGCAGAGCCAGTGCAAATCCCAGCTGTGGCAGCCACGTTCACCTCCTCTGGCTCCAATTTCTTTTCAAACTACTATACACCACAAAAACCAGAGCTACTTCAGTTGTTGCTGCTACTACAAATTCAGAATTCAATCCACTTGGCATCCAGCTTCATGCAGAAAACCCACTCTGTATGTGGAAAAGCCAGTGAGGCATCAGGCTTCAGCCAGCCTGGCTCAGACAGTGCTTAACTGTGAGCAACTCAGGGTATTACAGTTCCCTCTACATCTACTGTCACAGCCCTGGGGTCGTAACAAAAGTTGTAGCTTTCAGAGATCAGACTGAAGTGGTTTTGAAAGTCAGTCCTGTGGTTTCCATGAAAGCCTTTAGCAAATACAATAGCTGTAAATTTTCCATTTGAACTGCAAGGGCTGCCTGGTTTGCTACTTCGTGGGTAGAGCAGAGAACAGGAATTCCTCTTATCTGAGGCCACAGCTCTGGCCAAAGATCCATAGGGAGCAGGTAAAATAATTTTGTTCTAGAGAGATTTGAATGATTTGTCGTTAAAGATTGCTAATATCATTCCAACAGGAAAGCATAACCCTTGCTGCCTCTTGCTGGAACACTTCACTGACCATGGGGAGTTTTGTGGGAGCTGGATAGCGGCTCTGTCCTCATTAGGATTGCTCCTGTTAAAATGTAATGGATGATCTCTTCCACTCCTCTTTTCCCCAGACTTTGTTTGAATCCAAAGAGATTTAAATCACTTCAACTTATTGTCAAGTATGTCAAAAGGAAACTGTCTTTCCTGTTGTAGTGTGTGTGACATCGACACAGCAGATAGGTCCACCTGCACTTAGAGGTGAACCTTCTTGCAGAGAAAGACAGATGGGAATTGTCTCCTCTGCTTCTTAACCTCCTTGAAAGTCATGGTTTCAAAAGAAACATGCATGCCAAAGTGTACTTGCTAGACAGTATCGCCTCCGTCGTTCCCCCGTGCCCTCCTACCAAGGATGTGGATGTAAATCACAGACCTCATAAACCTGGAAACAGCAGGCTCAGGACTCGAGTTTGGGTTTTCATCTGTTACCAACACTCAGGTGGCCATCACAGACCCCATGGGACCAGTGCTGATCTCCCTGAGCAAGGGGCTCCCTTCAGACTGTTCAGTCCTTGCTCCTTACAGCCAACAGCAGTTGCCAGGCCAGGATCCAGCTGCCCAGCAAGGATCTCCCAGTGTGCCCTGTGGGGCTGCCTCTCATGGGTTGGAGGGCTTCTCCCTCACATGGTCTCTGAGCCACCAACTCTGTACACTGAGTGAAGTGCTCTGTGTGGTAGCCCACAGAGGTAGTACCTTCACTGCCGGTTATTTTAGCCTATTAGACAGGTATTACCCTTACCTCTGTGCTTGGATTTGGTGGTCTTTTAAAACTGGGATAGGTGGTCCGGTAAAGAAGACAGGCCAGAAGGTTTGCTAGAGCTGAGGCACAGCTTTCGTGCTGGCTGGTAACCCACCTGCTCTGAACTGTGCCTATTTAATTGGCTGCTGACAATACATTAGTGCCTCCATGTAACTCCTCCAGTGTGCCAAAGGGACAGACAAGCTCTCCCACCACTCACTGAAAAAAAGCAACCATTTCGGCTTACAGCGGCCAAGCCAACCTGTGAAGATACACACCACACTTTGGTATGGCTGCAGGGTTCATCACCCCAAAACCAGGGTAACCTCTATCTGCAAAGCTATCTGCAGTAAAGATGTGTCTTCTAGGACACTCTCTAGGTGCCATTAGCGTTACAAGACGTAATTGTGTGGCAGATGGATCACAATTGCTTAGGAATAAGCACACCCATTTTAGATGTGTCTGTAGTCCAAGTCCAGCACCTCTGGCTTCACAAGGCCATTCTCCTACAGTTGCCAGTAGTGTACAAAATTGAGAAGTTCTTCCTCTGCTCACTGGCATCTTGTTCCAGCTCCTGTACTGCCCCTCAGGTGTCCCAACCCAAACACTTCCGAGAAAAACAGCTTGGCTACCAAACACTTTTACAAAAACAACAGCACATCTTAAAGGCAGAACTGTGCTAGAGTCAACTGAGCCAAGTGTGAATCTGTCAGCAGCATACATTAATTAGGAAATGAAAACTGGAAAAGTGGAAATTGTAAAGCCCACTGCATTATTAAATGTATCTCACTGAACAAATCAAGCCTCAGAACCCATAACAAACACCATTCCAGAAGTCAGATAATGATGAGCTAGGGCTGGCTCAAATGGGCAAGCTGAGCTGTGGAAGAAGAATGCAGTGGGAAGATTTCCACAATTCCTCACAGAAGAGCAGGATGTCAGGAGCACTTGTGTCTGCCAGGCTGGCAGTATGGTACCTGTCAAAACAGCCTATCATCCACAGGGGACTTTTTGGCACCCCACATGCAGCTTCTGAGGCTACAGCCTCAGTGTGTGTGTCCCCCTGCAAGAGCACTGGCCAGAGCAAGAGCAATCTGCACCCACACATCTCTAACAGGAGGTGCCCTTTATCCAAGCCCATCCGTGCAAAGCTGTGTGCTGGGTGGCTAAGGGTGGGAGGGAAGAGCTGGCCGAAGCACTCCAGTTGAGTTTGAGCTTATCACCATGGACTGCTTCCAGCCTGCTTCCTATAGGAGCATACAGGTCATTCCCCTTATCCTTCAGAGACAGGTAACAGACAGCCCTACCAGAGGGAAAAATGGATCTGACGGCCACCAATGTAAGCAAGTTATTCAGGGACATCAAGACTGGAGGCAGCCTGGGCTGCAATGATCATTGGTAGAGTTTGCAGTTCTGAGGGACATGGGTCAGGTAACGTTAGGCTCACGAACTTTAGAAAAACAGACTTCCAGCTCCTCAAGGACATAGTCAATAGAATCCCCTGGGAACAAGGGAGTGGAACAGAGCTAGCAGATCTTTAAGGAAGTCTTCCATAGAGTGCAAGAGCTCTCCAGGAGCAAGAAATTGGGCAATGAAGGCAAGAGACTGGTGTGTCTGAGTAGAGAACTGCTGGTCAAAGTCAAGGGAAAGAAGCGAAAGCACAGCAAGTGGAAACAAGGACAGGCAACCTGGGAAAAGTATAGACCTGAAGTTTGGTTGTATAGGGATGTATTAAGGAAGGCCAAAACAATGCTGGAACTGAACCTGGCAAGGGATGCAAAGAATAACAAGAAGGGTTTCTACAGCTATGTTAACAAAATAAGAAGATCAAAGAAGCTGTATCCCCCTGATAAACAGCACTGGAAAACTGGTGACAACAGATGGGGAGAAGGCTTTGCCTCAATCTTCAATGGCAGCCTCTCTTCCCACTCCTATCAAGTCAATGGATAGCAGGATGAGGACTGGAGAAGCAAAATGCTTCCTGATCTTAAAATGATTCCTGTCAGTGGACAAGGGAAGAGCTACAGATGTCATTTATCTGGATTTCTGTAAAGCCTTTGACATGATCACCCCCAACATCCTCTCTCAATTGGACGGAGATGGATTTGCTGAGTAGACTCTTAGGTGGATAAGGAATTGGTTGAATGGTTGCATGCAGAGGTCAATGGCTCAGAGTCCTGGTATACATCAGTGACAAGTGATGTCCCTCAGGGGTTCATATTGGGACCAGTGTTATTTATTATCTTCATCACTGACATACAGAGGGGTCAAGGGCACCCTCAGCATGCCTGCAGGTGACACCAAGCTGAGTGGGGCAGTTGATGTGCCCACTTTTTGCTGTTCTCCCCATATACACCCTGCCTATGTCAGCAATAAAGTTCATATGTGTTGACTCACCTGAGTCGGATCTGCTCCGTGAATTCCCCTCCGAGTTGGAGTGTGAGGTCTGTATTATGAGCTGTACTGCCTCAACCTCGTCCTGTGCTTTCATCTTGCTCCAGCAGATAGCTTGGATGTGCCTTGTGCTTTTGGGAGCTCTAACATCACTCTGCTCAGGAAGGACACAAGTGTGAGGATGTAACAACACACAACACACTAAGCTCCCCTATGAGGGGACTTCCACTAGTGCCTGGGTGGCAGCAGTGCTTTCAATATAGAGTCTGTCTTGCAAAACCACTTAGCTAGTTCTCAAATATTTTTAGACTCTAGATAATTTTGGCTGGTACTTGTGATTATGCTAAAAATGTGGTAGTGAATAACTGCATCAATTCTTGTACCCTGTGGAGGAAAGATCTGAAGGCCTTCCTCTAGAAACACAAAAATACATTTTACTAGTTCTATTAATGTGAGCATCAACTGTGCACTGCTTTCTGCTAAAAGAGGTAGGACTAAGCAGGTCTTTTTGCAGAGGGACCCCCAACAAAATTTTCCTGGAGTATCAAGCTCTTCAGTCTGCTGTTAAGGACCTATGAATCCTGTGAGAAACTTCAGCCTGAAAAAAACTACTTCGGCACTTCTGAGACAAGCAAGGCCCAGGATTTCCCCATCTCTCCATCACTGCCTGAATCCTTGTTCAGGACAGAGCTGGAATCTCATTTACTAACCTTCTTCTGACACACAGTAAGTCTTTATAAAATACTTACAATCACTGTTGTAAGTAACTGCAAACTCTTTTTACAAAGCTAATTTCTATCACATCAAATTGTATTCAGGATTTTATCTTATCTTATTCTTGATTTCTCATTTTCTATCTTCTCCTGTTGCTTCTCTGCTCTCCTAATTAGCACATCATTGAAAAGATAAAAACCAGCTTCTTTAAATAATGCAAACATCACTGACCATTACACTTCAAGCAAAAGGAGCTTTCATCCTTGAGAACAAGAGCCATCGCAGGCCGCAGTCTGCGGCCATTGTCTCTGTAAACTTCATTCAGCTTTTGCTCTGGACTTTATATTTTACAATTAATTACAGGCTGCTGAGACTTGATTACAGGATATAACAAAGCCAGAGGATGTTATTTCCACACCTCCTGTGTAGGTTTTATCTTGGATCAACTATTTTATTTGTTTCTTAGATCTTACCTCATATGTAACAACACATTCTACAGACTGGTGTTCTTCTATGCCCACAATCCATTTCTCCATTACAAACGGTGGCTGGAAAAAACATGGTGGGAGTTTTATAAGGTGCTCTTCACTGCCCCACTTGTTTCTAAATCGCCCAAAAGGTATTTACAGCATTTGCCTCTTTTCATTCATTCCTATATTGTTAACATCAATACTAATCTTAACATTTTATGAGACAAAGCGATATATTTTTGAAATATTTACTTCCCTGTTTACAAAAGGAAACTGAGAAGAGATTTCCATACATAACACACAGCAGATGAGACAACATGGAATTTTTTTGTGGGGGCATAAACCTTTTTCAATTTCATGCATGTACACTTTTTTTCCTGCTAGATCTACAGAGGAAAACATGAACAAATATCTATAGATTCTCAGAGATATTCCTTGACAAATATAAAAAGGTTGAAGTATGTGAAAAGGTAATGGTACTGTATGTAGCTGTTAGTTTATTTAACTTCACAGCTTTTTTAAAGGAAAAATTGAAATGTCCAAGATTAAAATTAGACAGAAAACTAATATAGTAATAGCAACAGTAATAATAATAATAACCAAAAAAACCCCACAAGTGTTGTTACAGAAATCAGTAATTATAAAAATAGTATTAGCATGAATTAAATATTAGAATCTTCTTTGGCAAATACACCTATATCATATTTTCCTTACAATTTTTACTGTTGACAATCTGCTTTTTCATTTTTTTCCTTCAGAAAAAATAACTAAAGGCTTCCCCCCCAATTTTGCCCCAAAAACTCACAGCTAAAAGCACTCAAGAGTTTGGGTGTTTTTACCAGTGCACATTAGAGCAGCATTCTAATTGGCAATCAAGCTGTATATTTTTTCACTTAGAACTTTATTTTGTTAGCTATTATCAAGGGGAGCATATTAATAAAAACAAACAATTAAAATAATAGCTAACAAAATGCCCTCTGTGTTAACAAAACTTCTGTTCCTTAGGAAAAAGCAGTCTAAATGCTTACTGGTAAATATTTACAGGCAGGTTCTGAAACAGGGTAAAATGCCCAGTGACAATGAATTGCAGATGTTCAGTGCTGTACTTTCTGCAATGGGTTTCAGTCTTTGCAATCCACTGTTGCATGAAAGAGAGAGTTTTAGAACCAGGTAAAATTTCTAAAACCGTGCCAAAAAGAAGAAAAAAAAAAAAAAAAAAAGAAAAAAGCCAACAAAACGCCCCCGACAAATTACATGAAGTTTCTGGAACATTTAAATTGGTTTCCTCTCTTGAAAAATCAAGCAATTTTTTGAACATTCTTTTCTTCAAAAGGGGTAATAAATTCAGAGGATACAACATGGAATTAAAACAAGAAAATATAAATTAGTTCCTTCTCTTATTTGTCTATTGTTAACATTATTGTCAGCTTAAAGGAAAACCAAAATACCTAACTCCTATTATGATACAATTCTATTTAAAATGTGCATTTTATTTAAAAGCTGTCAAGAGATTGAGCTTCTGCAAGCACAAAAGTCGACTGCTGTGGTATTTTATGTCTTTGTTTGAGATCTGTGAATTTGTGAAAGCTTTAAGACTGTAAATACCTTCGTCATCTTTAAAATCTCTACATCAGGTAGGTTAGTGTTGAATGTCACATCTTTTATGTAGGTTATTGCAATTTCATCCCCGTCCATCTCCATGTACATTTTCCATTTACAATCCTATGAATAATAAAAAAAAAAGAATGTTGGATTGTTAGAATACAAATAGGAAAAAAAAACCCCAACAACAAAACCCAAAATGAAACAAAATGAAAGCTGAAGCAACCTGAAATCTAATCCTCAATATATGAAGGCAAAAAACAACGCAGCAAGAAAGTTAAGGAACATATACATGTTTTAGGATATGCATGTTTGCAGTACAGTGTTGATAATGGAAAACCCTCAGTCTTCTTGTTCCCTCTTCTCTTAGCTCAACCTGTGAGGCAGCAGCCACGCTGACAGGTCTGATGTCTTCCGAGGTGTGGTGTCCCTGAATGACCTCATTCAGACAGACAGCCTGTTGCAGCACGTGGTTTGGGAGCTCTGCACACCCACCCTGGGGCAGTGGGGGACAGGCAGTGGTGGGAGCCATCACTTGGGGTCACAGCCAGTGCTGGCAGCCAGCCCCAAGGATATCATCTTGGTGAACCCCAGAATAAATGACCAGAGTCTGCGCAACATCTTCAAGACAATCACTCAAATAATGGGCAAAAGGATGAGCTTGTTCTTACAGCTCAGTTATTTTAGATACCGAGAGCCCAGCGAGGCACTGAGCATCCTCAACTTGCGCTTGCCTCCAATTGCACTATTAATTATAAACAAGCTCAGCTTAGAAAATAATCACAGTGAGTCTAATAAACCAAAGCAATAAAAGGTATCCTTAATTCCCTGAGCTGAACAGGGGACCAACATCCCACACTTTGCACAGGTGTGAGCCTGCAGAAAGTGACAGCTGGCAGCATCCTGCAGGACATCCCACACAGACTGAGTGCTGGAGCTGGGGTTTGTGTCTGTGGCCAGGGAGGCTCCCACTGGGGACCAGAGACTGCTTGTCCATGGTGCAAACCAGACAACATTTGCTGGTCTGCCCAGCAGGTGCTTTGGGGATGAGGTACTGTGCAGTGCACTGAGCTCCTTCAAAAATCAGTCCCCTGAGGGACCACAGGGCTACAGTGAAGCAGAGTGTCTCTATCTTCATACAGGAAGGAGGGAATCTTCCCTTCACGGAGACAGGAGCTCCTCCAGACATGCCAGGGGTTCAGTAGGGTCTGTGTCTGCCACAGGCCACCTGTAAGGCAGGTGTGGGCGCAGTGCATGCAGGAGGCAGTCTTCACCTTGGTTTTGCTCAGAAAATGCAAAAACTTTCAGTGGGGACACAGATGGACACTTCGGGCTGCAGGCTTGTGTAAGGAGCTATCTGCAAAGACAAACGTCCAGCAGCCTAAAAAGCATCCGTTCACACAGGTGATTTCTGCTGGTGTCTGCACGTGTATCTCTCATAAATGTAATGTAGGAGCTCAGCCCTCAGAAGGCTCAAAGCTTTCCATCATGCATTGAATTGGTAATTCCAAGATAAAAGTAAACTGAAATATAATCATTTCTGAACTGCAACAAGAAATTATGTTTATGACAGCATTTGGCCCTGTGTGTCCATCTGTCCCCATTGAAGGCTTCCACATTTTACAAGCAGAGAGGGCGTGTGAGTTGGTTTTCGTACTACCCTGGTGTGAGTTTGAGCGATGGGAACTGCAGTTCAGTGGTCAGGGCACCAGCCAAGACTCAGAGGCACCAAGTTCAGTTCCCAGTTCTGCTACTGGCTTCCTGTGCAACCTGATCAGGTGCCAGAGTCACGCTGTGCCTACATTTCCTAATCACGGACTCTATCTCTTTGCATGTCTCTTTTCTGTCCTGCTTTTTGCATTTGTGAGCTGACCCAGGGTAATGCCTGTCCTGTCCCAGGCAGTTCAGCACTGTGCACTGGCCCTGACATTGGCTGAGCAGGCCACGTGCTTTGAAACAGCAACAGCAAAGCAAGTTGTCTCTGACTCCTCCTCATCTCTCGAACTGTGCTCCTCTCCTTGCCCACAACGTTCTTGCTGCCAGACTTTTTTGCAGGACATTCATGCTTCTGCCAATCAAACCTGAGGTTAGAGACAAGATGCTTGATGACATTTCTAAGTTTTATGAAAACACCTGAGCCAAGAAAAGAAAAAAATATTGACATAAAGTACTATCCTCCAGTTAGTTCAGCACATCTGCCATCTCTGAATAGCACCAGTGCCAAGCACCTGAGAGCTAGAGCTGCACCTTGTGCCAGGGCTCCCAAGCCCTCCTGACTCAGGACTTCGTGCTGTTGACTCCCATTTCCCTGCAGACTAGATATGACAAATATGATCTCATTTTAATAAACAAAATAAATCAACCTACCACTTCTAGAGAAAAGTCTGACAAGCATCCAAGGCCTGGCAGGGGGTGGGCACTGCCGCTGCCTATCCCCTTGCGAGATCTGCTGCACAGGCAGGATCCCTCTCCATGTGGTCACAGATCAGATTGCCCCACACAGGGGTGGGTGGATACCTGAGGCCTGCATAAACACTGCCTTCCTCAGCTCTGAACTGCATCTTCAGAGAAACTCTCCTGTCCCTCAAATCCAGTCCCCAAACCTTTGGTCCTCCTTGGAGCCCTCTCCAGCAACACTGTGCCGATACCAAGAGGGCAAGATACCATACTAGGATACCCACTCTGGTCCCTCAAAAATTCATGTCTCATTTTATTTGGAAAGGTTTTCATTCTGTGTTATTAGAAAATCATTACTGGAAAGGAGAAAGAGAGAATGAGAGAGAGAAGGAGGGTAAGAGGAAAGAAAGGGAAGGGGACATTAGGAGAAAAAAATGAAAAGGAAGGAAGGAAGGAAGGGAGGGAGGGAGGGACGGAGGGAAGGAAGGAAGGAAGGAAGGAAGGAAGGAAGGAAGGAAGGAAGGAAGGAAGGAAGGAAGGAAGGAAGGAAGGAAATAGAAAAGGCAGGAGGTAGGTGACTTTAGAATCAAGGCACTTAGCAAATGTCTAAGATAAGTAGGTGGCTACTTGTCTTACAAACCTAGTAACCATTTTGTTCAATAATGCAAGATTTGTGTGCTGCTGAAAGGGACATATTTCCCCATCTTCCAATGGAGTTTCAGGTTCTTGTAATAGGAGATGCTCACCCATTTAAGCAAAAATTTGACTAGAAAAACCAAGCATACGAATTTCAATTCTTTGATGAATTGTAGCCATAAGACTTCTTAGATCAAAACTACTTTTAGTGCCAGGCGTATGTGGGAAAATAATTTGGAAATGGCTTGTTCAAAGTGTCTGGTTGATAGATATGCTTACACAAGTCCTTCAAAGGGACTTCCTGGGACATCTTATCATTCAAGCATTAAAATACCTCCCAATATCTACCTGCTTGATTTTGATCTAAATAAAAAATTCCAGCTTTTTGTTTTAAAAATTTATCTTGTTTCAGAACTGAAAGGCACAACCTGCAAAACTCTGTGTGAAAACATTTCTGAATAACACTTGGACAAAGCCAATAAATGAACAACCTCTGAAAATTATTGTAGGAAAGAAAAGCAAATCACACATGTATTTGAGCTGCTTCTCCTCAGCTTTGAAACAGAAAGTAAGAACACTTTAAAAATTAAGTCTCCAGCTTACTGTGGTGACAATACTCCTTTAACCCCATATGCGTTTATGTCTGCAAAAAAAACCTGAAAGGAAAATGAAAAAGATCAGGCACAGGCTCTAAACAGCAAACACACATCCTGCAACAACAGCTTAAAACCTTTGCTAGGGAGGCACTCCATTTTTCAAGGGGGCCTAAATCAAGGATTAATTTTAAAATCACTGGTTGCAATAAACTTTTTTGGTTTTTTAAAGATTGAAATAAAAATTGAAATGGCATTGTAGCAGATAACTGGATATTAGAAGAAAAGTAAGATGTAGTGCAAGATGAAACAAATATGAAAAAAATGTTTGCCATGCTGATACTAAAAGTAGTAGCATGTTGATGATTTAGGTCTCCAGAAGCTCCTTTACATTCTTAGCTATTATCTATCTCGGCTGCTGAAACCTGCTGTTTTAAAGGCATTAGAGTTGAACATCTAGTGACAGCACTTGGGTTATTTATCATTATGTATCACCCTGCTACACTATATTTTATTATACTGGATTTAAGGGAAGATAACACAATTATGGTTAATTTGCTTCTCTTCTTTATATATATAGTGTCATGACCCACCACAGCTTTGTCCCATGAGATATTTTTAACCAAAAAGAAATCCACAAGAAACTCTCCCTAAAAATTCCATTAATAACCTCTTGTAGCATGTATAGGTTGCAGGGTCTGGAACTAAGAATGTTTTAATCTCTTCAGCAAAACAATGTCTCATAATGATGTACAGGACTATTGCTGCACTGATGAAGAATCATACATAATTCAGCACCTTTCACTTGGCACCACTGTGATATCCTCATTAGCAGTGGCTCACAGTGGCTGTCAGATGGTGTCCATGCGAATGCAGGCATTATATTGTCTTTGAGATGTGCAGCTGCTTCCATGACACTGCCAGTATATAAAAACATGACGCCAGTTTGTTTTATTTAGTGCTAAACCTTCCAGTTTGTAAAAACAAGGCTGACACAGAGCCTGACATGAGGCAGTGAAAATAATTAGCTCTCATTTTCTCAGCCTCCTATTTCCTTCTCCCCGCTGTGTTCTCTTTCCACTAAACCACCACATGTCAGTCGAAATGGGAGGCAATTAGTGGGCTCATTTCAGTCCCCACAACTGTGCTGAAAAGAAAGTATTTATGATGGCACAATGAACAGCTGAAAGATTAAATAACATTTGCCTTTTGAAAAGAAAATGACTTCTAGCTAAATGGGCAATTTTTGATTATTCTCAAACAAGCTTAGAGTAGTTGGTTTTTAAAATACAAGAAAGGAAAATGAGTCATTTTTAGGTGAAAGAATCAAATAAAACTTGACACAGTAATGCAAATAACTGATGTTTTATTGCAAAATATGTAAATGTGTTATACCCTTAACAATGGCTGGTGTCTCAGGTCAGGGCAGGCTGCTGCCAGCCAGGCTCCAGCAAGAGAAGGTGGCTCCACCGCCGGTTTTGTTTCAGCTGTGCAGGCAGAAAAAAAGAGGGGCGGAGGGGAGGCCTTGCGAGAGAGATGGTCTTAAAATGTACAGAAACAAAGCAAGCAGAAGATATATTTATGTTATCAGTTGCCTGGGTGCCTCCTCCGAGCCAGAGCCCGTACTCCTCTGCAAGGCAACAGGCACTGAATGGCTGCAGCTTTGCCTGGAGAAGCGCGAGGCCCTGTAACACCTACGCAGCCCAACCAGCAGTACCAAAAATATCTGTCCCCTGACAGCGCCCTTCTTCAACATCCAGCGCTGTGGAGCTCTGTGCACAACAGAGTGGCCCATAATGGTAAATACCAGGCACTGCTGTGTGTGCCCCGGGAACAGGGGCTTGCAGCAGGCAAGGCAAGAGCTCAGTGACACTCCAGCATTTACCAAAAGCTGCCCTTGCCATGTGATCAGAAGCAAACGGGGGTGTTGCAGTTGCAGGCACCATCCACATGAGCAGCCTGCTTGCAATAGCAGGATGAAGGTGGAAGCATGAAAAAGGAATCCCTTCCCTGAGGCCTGCATGGGTGCCCTCCTGTACTGTCCCCCAGTGGCATTTCCTGTGGACCACTCGTGGGGACAGTGTGCTGGAGCTGTGTGGACACCACACCCCCACTGCAGCACACGGAGGTGACTGCTCACACTCTGGGGCTTGCAGCTCTGCAAGACATTGGCTGTAGGAACAAGGGTGCACAGGAGCTCAGGAAAGGCATGGCAGGGCCACAGGACATGTCCTGCATATGCTGGGAACAAAGGCTCCTCTTCCAGGCTTTTGTCTGGATGGCACATGCCAAGCCTACAGATCACTGGGAACCTGTCTGTGCTCCTGCAGACATATCTGTGACCAAGGCTGTACAAGAGAGATATCGTGTGGAAGACAGCAAGTTAATTCAGTGGTCAAGGTATAAAAATAAATCTTTAGATTAAAAAGTCTAGAAAGTCAAGTGAGCAAAATACCTAGCTGAAAAGTCTGTATGTCTCTTCAGGGCTATGGAATAATTTCTAATAGGAATCCCTGGTCTAGCACTGCCTACACAAGCATTTTTAAAGGTCTTAGCTTGACTTTGACCTCAGTTACACATGGATGCTACAGCTGGAGCAGTCCCAGTGGAGATGATGGAGTTATACCAGTTCCACCTCTTGCAAAAACAATACATGGTCCTGAAAAGAGTCTTTGGAAGAAAATATCAAGAGTTCAGATCACCTGCACTGATCCACCTTCTTGGCAGACTATGTTATTCTGTTCTTAATGGTGGTGGCAATATTTTAATGTGGCTGTGGTTTCATTTTACAGCTTAGGTTATTTTTTGTGTCCCTTCACTGACTACTTGTTAGAATAGGAGCAAATCTATGAAAATAGCACACAAACACAGCTACTCTGATTTTTGCATTACCTATTAGTCTTTAGTAGTGAAAGCATTGTGCTTTGAGATGGAATTAAAGAGAGAGGATTTGGAAGATGAGGTTTTGAGACAAGGATAAATAACCCCATGTTAGAAAGTCAAGGTACCTGTGATTATTTTGCAAAGGAAGGATCAGAAAAAACCAATTCCTCTTCCAGCTATACTTACTGAAGAGGGTTAAAATACCCACAGAGCATGGAGACTATAAACGACTGAAAAACTGTAAAACTGCAATTTAAAATTTTATACCTTGGCTCTTGCTTCATTTTTAAGAAACTAAAGAAAGGACTTGTAAGCGTTGATATAGTGGGAGGGTGGAGAGGAACAAACAGCAGAAATGGTCTCAAGCACTTGTGAAACCGCATTCCAGTTACAACTACTTCAGTGCTGTTTTTTCGTGTAGTGCCTGCATTTTGCCAGCCTAAGCTTCTCCACATGAAGAGTTGGTCATAATGTCACTTTAAAGTAGCCTTAATCATATATTACCTTTTGCACTATACGTTTAAATAATAGCATTAAAATATATCTCAGTTCAGATAGCCAAGGCTAGAAAATAGTTCACACAGTTAGCAGATGGTTTTGAAGAGGCTCTGCTCCTTACCTTGTCAAATGGAGAGAGAGACAACTGGGGGAAAATAAGGCAAAATGGTGAGCCAACTTCAAGGCTTTGTGTTTGGATATAGGTCAAATTGTGCCACTATTGGTAAAAAAGGAAAACATTCAATGGCATAGTGAAATCTGCCCCTTTGAGGACCAAAACTAAAGAATGCATCAATAGAAGGCAAAAGGACTGTAAGGCGTCCTTCTCAAGGGGTTTGGTGATTCATCAGTGTGGAGCTGACATAGCTCAGGCACCTTTCCCTGATTGGGAAATTTTAATGAGCCATCTAGGATGAGAAAGCCATTGAAAATTCCCCCTGCAGTCCTGCAAATCAGCTCAAGCCACAACTGCCGGGATTTGTTGTTTTACTCTCCATCTTGGAGTTAATTGGTGGTCCCCTGCTTTTTTTTTTTAATTTGTGGGGAAAAAAACTCTAAATCTATCACCTTTCAGCTCATTGGGAATTGTGTACAGAAAGGTCATGAAAAGGCAGTAAATGGAAGTAACCACATAACTTGAACTACAAGAGTTGGAAAAGAAACCTCTAAAAACCAGGTTAGCTTTGCGGTGCTCACTCCTGATGCATTCAGAGAGCACAAAGGTCAACGGAGCTTTTATTGCCTCCAAAGATGCAACTAAAAAGGGAAGGAAACTGTAATGAAATGACTGCATCTGTCAGCTGGTGGAAACCAACATAATCCCACTACAAGATGCAGTTTAAATTAGATAAAAAATATGGGGCTGGTAAAGCTGTTTACTGGGAAGTCAGTGTTTCATTCAGCATACAGAAAAGGCTGAACATTCAAATGCTGTCCTGAAGCATATCCAGGAGGATCCTTGCTAAAAGGCACTGCCATTCCTAAGGCCCTTAAGTTTCTGCCTGCTGACGAAGGAAGGTGTGCTGGCTGTGCTGATGGGGCACGGCGCAGTGCCCGGGAGAGGACACCTGTGCCCTGAGGAACCATCTTCACACACAGATGGTGCTGTGCTCTTACCAGCCAAACACATCTGAATTAACCTGCACCCCTGAAATGGTTTCTGGGTCCTGGACCAGCTTCTCCAGCACTTTTATATCCAGTGGTATTGCTCTTTTTTCCGGTCATGATGCTCTCCATGGCTGTGCCCACTCCAGAGCTTTAGTTTGGACCAGGAGGCTTTTGTCCTGTGTGTCCATCCTGTCCCATGCTTGGGCAGAGCCACCTCTAATGACATGGATGGGCTTGCTTCCAGGTGCAACTAGAAGATGCACTACAATAACTAAAGGGAACTTGACCCAGAAGACCAGCACAGAGCCAGCCTGGTGTAAAATCTCCCAGCATGACCTGTTCTCCTTACAGAGCCCTCCCAGCTGAGCCTAACAACCTCCCTTGCTGTACACAAGTCTAGCAGCCAACACATCACCCAGGAAACACACACCCTCAATGTGTAACCCAGATTTGAGCTTATTGCTTCTTTTTGCACATGATTAGAACAGGAGAAATGCTTCTTAGCTAGGCAGCTGGTTATAGGGACTGATTAGGGTAAAGTTCCTTTGAGAAATTTATTTTTAAACTGATGTAGGCCAGCTTTTTAGCTATAAAGATGGTGGAAGGTATGATCCCAAGTGCTTCTGCTGACCCAGTTTTACAGGAGCAGGCACCACTCTTTTGCAAAAATGGGACAATAAAAGAAGTTTAAACCTTTCGATCCTGGTTTTTGCCCTATTCCCAGTTCATTTTGGAACAAATCTAGATGGCAATAGTAGCTGGCTCAAAGCGGCCTCTAGGGGAGCTACAAGATTGTATCCAGGGGTTTTCAAAGAAGCAAGCTAGCCAAATTTCCTATACAGTATGTACAACACCAGTCTTTGTTAGTGTTACATTTAATGCAAATTACTTGCCCATGTTGGCCCTAGCATCGTGCCCAAAAGCTCAGACAATCTACTTCTTCCAGTCCACTTTTTCAAACTGGCTCTTCTGCAACATCTTTAAAGGCAGGTACAAGTTAACGTGCAGATCTCAGACAGATGTTTCCAGCCCAGACATATTCAGGGGACAAACTGTGCATTCCCTGGAACGGCATCACTAAGCACATGGGGTGCTGCAGCAGGGCAGCTGACAAGGAAGGCATGCCTGGCATGCAACCACAGCTTGGGAGGGAATGGCTTCCTTAGAAAAGGGCCCAACAGCACACAGAGCAGACAGAAGCAATTAGGAGCTCACAGGGAAGGCAGGACCAAATAAAAAACGTTGTCAGAAGCCTGCAGAGGTTATGTCAATACTACACAGGCCCATTGAACTAACTCTGCCCTCTCTTAACAACTCTGCTTCTGTCCCATAGACTCTGCATACAGTCTCATTTGCACATTTTGCTGTCATGGCTAAAACATCTACTCATCTTCAAACTTTAGAGGTGTTAGTACAACATGAATTTCTCTACAGTGTGCAGAGGTCTATTTGCTCCTTCTTTTGCTCTTTCCTGGGGGTGGTTGCCCACCACCCTGCACTATGGCTCACAGCCTATATTGGAAATGGAAGGGAGATATGAGCTATTTTATGGACTTTTAGTTCCTTGAAGAGTTAGTTGCACATGGGAGAGAAAAATGCACACCTACAAAAAAGCAGCTGTACAGCTGCATAAGCAACATGCATTCAAGAACACTGTAACAGTCTAAGTAATTCACATAGTGATAAAGAAGATTTTTATAGGAAAGAAGTACTCAGGATAAAAGAAACAAACTAAAAAAGAAAATCTCCTGACAAAAAGCTTTTTCAAATTGATAAAATTATTTCAGTATGAGTACAAGTTCCTACTAAGTTCAAACCTAAATGCTTTCTCTGCAAGCACCACCAAGTACAGAAATCAAGAGACTTCTGCAAACAATATGCCCTGAAAGCAAAGCAGCCAGATAACACAAGATGAAAGTCAGCCTCCCACAAGTTTAGGGTGGACACACAATGCAGATTTATCAAATACAAAAGGAAACAAATCCTGCTGTCACAACCCCTGACTCTAGCTCAGAAATGCTTTGCACACCATTTCCACATAGATGATTAATTCTAAAACCCTTGAACTCAGAGTCCATGGCAAGCTGGACAAAGAAAACAAAAAGCACGGGACAAACCTCACTCTTGAGAAAAAACAATGTGGTAGAAATCCTTTGCTGGAACATCTGGAGTCATCAATACTCCTGTTACACAGGGTGTAATGAGAGATCCTTGAACCAGCTCGGCTCGGAGCTGAGGTTTGATTAGGATGTGGCATGCTGGCAATTGCCTTTTACCAGCTGAAGTGCAGCAGTTTTGTGCAATGTGCTGCAACTACCCCTCCCTCTTTCCCCAGTACCATGAGGGCACACAGTCACCACCAGGACCAGTCCCATCCTGCCCAGCCAGCAGCCGTGCATACCATGTATTTTCCAAACTCCTCTTGGTTGCATAGAACAGTATCTCCTTTCTGCTGAGACAAAAGGAAATCTGCCCACCAACATCAGGCATATGCCACGGCTCAACTGTTTTTAATAAACAGGTTATTATTTTACACCCATTGGGATAAAAGGAACAAAACGAAATCCCAAATTACAAAAAATACAATTTAAAGAATTGTTCACAAGAAAACAAAAGCTTTCAGCCAAAACTTTCTGTGCCACTCTTTCCTTCCTTGCCTGTTCTGGGGCATGGTTCCTCATCACTGACGCAGCCCCATTTGCCACCTTGACATTCAGTTGGCACTTTCCAAAATAAGAGGATTCTCATGCCAATTTATCTTTTGTGTCCAGAAGATACTGGGCCCTCTGAGTAGGGACTCTTAATCAAACCACCTGATCTAGCACTCCCAGCTTACCTTTGGACCGTTTCCTGGCTTCAAGTGATAACCAAAGACAAGTTCAAGATTCACTACTTTCTCTATGCTTTCTTCAGCTCCACCTGCAGAATCCTGCCAAAAAAAAAGGCAAAGGTGAGAATTCACATCTACCACAACCCACTGGGAGACAGGAGCACACCCTTTGGTGGCAGAAAGGATTTGCCTTTCAGATGCTACAAGTCTGACAGGCAGCAGAAAGGAGACATCACACGCCAAGAGGGGCAAAGGCTTCTGCATGGGTTTAGGGTGGGTGGTGGATGGCAACTGGGAGATGCTGCACAGTTTCTGCTCCTGGCTGAGCTGCTCTGGCACAGTGCAGTGTCCCTGTGAGCATTGTGGCAGCCTCTGCCATTGGAATTGCAGCTGGCACGGCAAGGCGGCAATGCTCTGACTTTCATTTTCCCCTCCAGGGAACAGAGTTTTGCTATGTGCAAATTCGCTTTAAGTGGATTTCACTCTATAGCTGTGCAATAAATTATGACTAAAAAAGCTACTTCAGGATTTGGGGTCTAGAATTCCTTGATTAGTTCACTGAACTAAATCAGGCAAATATTTGATCTAGCAACACCAAGGTTCCCAAACACTCTCTCCCTTTTGCATGGGTCTTATTACTGATATCAGAAAACCAGTTGATTAACGTAAGGGTGACTAGACACTAAATCATCCTTCTCTCCTATAACATTAGCAAACTGAGGAATCATGGGCTTATTCTGGGCCAGGAGTCTGCTGTTCTTCAGTGGTAATCAGCTGGTGGCAGCAGTTTGGAGGGATGGCTCTTCAAAGTAGTTTCTGATTAATGACCGCAAACTAATCACGACCAGTTGTCTTTTAATTTAATTCCACCAGCTCCATGATAAAATCTTAGAACCACCTTGAAAACAACTTTTATTATCCTATTACTTGTTCTGATGTGACCCATTGCTGCTGTTGACTCTCTGCATTTGTTCCAACCTTCTGTAGGAACTACAGCCTTGTCCTCCCCTGAATGGGGGCAAGTTGAGACATGAGAACAGTGAAATATTCATACCAGCACGAGAAGTATGTCTTATATCAACAATGAGACTTGCCTTAATTAATGGCGGAAAATGAAACAGATTTAGGTAGTCATGAGTTAACTTCTCGATAGCAGTCTAGAAAAAAAAATCAACAAAACCAGATGGCAGTTATTTAGAATCTCATCCTGCAAATACCAGCACAAAAAACAGCACAACTCCATGTGCCCTCTATTTCCCACTGTGGATACATTAGGGCATGTGTGAAGAGTTTAAAATACAGCCCTGTCCAGTAAACTGTTGTGGTAGATTGGGCCCGATTTACATTCAGAATCAGATCTGCTTAATCAGAAAAAGAGATGTTCAGGAGCTTGTTTTTGTTGTTTTTATTTATGCTCAAATCAACCCAGGAAGCTGAGATCTTTCATTCTGGACATTATTGACTTTATTAAGTTTCAATAATTTTCCCTGTAGGAAATGTAAATTAAATATATCAGTAATGGTGTGTGGGCATGGAAAAAACGGCTGATGAGCAAAAGGGGAATAAATCTGTGTGACTTATGAAGTTAAATTTGCAGGACTAGCAATTACAATACAAGTGTCTCTTTACTAGCAAATTGTGATCTAAAATGATTGAGACCCAACAGAATTATAGATGCTGCTTTTAGAAAATCCCTTTTCCAAAGCTGACTGCCAGAAAACGGAACTCTCTCCTGTGGCTACAGTACTAGTACCATTGCTGCTGTCATGATCACATTTTCCAGACCGTAATTTTCTTAACCCATTACAAACATTAGATATTTAAAACACTGTTTTAAAGCAAAGTTCTAAGAGTAAAGAAACCTGGCTGTCAATCAGCTTTAGAGTTCTCCAACTGAGTTTTGTTAGTCTAAATATGCTTTACACTATAAATGAGATCTGGAAGTTGAGAAGTTGATATTTCAGTTCAAATAACTGTTTTTGTATCTGTTTCTCCTTCAGCTAAAGAGAGCTCTCTCTGAAGATTCCCAAGCTTTTCTGCTAGGAGAATGGCTCTCCTAGGTGAATCTGTAGCAGAACTGCCATCCAGCTCACCAGAAAACCAAGAACTTTAGAGGAGTATAAAGACTACAGCACATTTTCATGCCTCATAAAATGCTCAGGGTGCTTTGAGTTCTATATCCATATGAAGCTAGAACTCCATTTATTTTAGATATCAAATATGTTCTCTTTTTAGCTTTGTAACGTTTTTTGTTGCTAATACTACTGAAACCCCATAGACTCTAATATTCACACTATAACCTAGTGCAACATTCAATATATGCTGATAATACCTTTAAATGGATGATGTGTCCTCTGGAAACAATTCCCATGTCCTTTAGATCCTCTTCTTCTAGAAGAAGCAATTGCTTCCCAGTGATATGATGTTCCTTAAACAAGCTAGCATAGACACTCATTTCACCAGAAGTATCGCCTTAAGATAAAAGAGGTTATTCAAAAATCCACACAGCACTTTATTGGGGGGGGAGGGAATGAATAAATGTATATTAGTTCATAAATATAAATATGAAAGTACACATGAATAGCTTTTACCTTTTCTAGTAAGTTGTTGCATCCAGAAAAACTGCAAAAAAGAGGAATCAATCTTGAAGTTCAAATTATCACAATCTTGTATTACAGTTATTTGTAGTTCACAAGTAATCATCGTTTTTAAAATAAAATTTAAAAACATTTCTCACTTTGGGATGACTCAAGATTCACCAATGCAAGTGATTATTACTTCTATTTAGCTTTTCTAACCTGCCTTCCATTTTGCAGCCACCTTTCTCAGTTTATTGTCATGAAGAACTGAAATGACTGAAGCGGAAGCTGAGAAATGTCACGTGCTACAAGGACTGAAGTGAAGGAGCCAGGGCTTTTATGGCTTTTGCACTGGCTTTCCAGACAGTCCTTTGGTAAATGTCAGCCAAACAACCCCATGATGCACAACACACAAAGAGAGTGCTTGATAGGACATTGAAACACATCACTATGCCAGAGATAAAGCACTAATGTGTCTTGTTTAGCCTTTTAGCTGAATAAAAAGGTAAAAAGCACTCAATGCCATTATTTTATATGAAAAAGAGGTTCCACACCCCCTAAATAGCCCCAAACTTTTTTCAGTTAATTGCCATCCAGGTGGCACACAGTGGGATAAAACCTGTCCAGGGTCAGGTCTTCCACATTCGTTAAAGGAGGACTCAG
>NW_008238358.1:5990278-6005238 GCF_000691975.1 Corvus brachyrhynchos
CCCTCCTGGTTCCTGTCAGTTCCCAGCTCCCACTGTTTTTTGGACACTGGAGAATGTGGCTGTTTCAGGAAGGTAACTCAAATTCTTAATTTACTCCTGGTCGTTTCCAGGCCTTTCTGGGACACAAGTTTCACCAAACAAACAGCATCTCACCCTAGATGTTCTGATCCGGCCCTCCCTCCCACCACATCCACTGTAATTTGTTAGAGAGCTCCAGCAGCTCAAGCTTGGCCACATTAACACAAAATACTCACCACATCTTCTTCGGTCCATGCACAAATATCAAAGGAGGGCAGCAACTGTGTGAGAGATACGAATTGAAAAGAAAACCATCTGACCATTTTTCTCCCCTCCACCCAAATTTTACTCTGGTGGCCGATACTATTCTGTTCCTTTTTCCCTGCAAAGCGCAGGACTTAGGCTGTGACTTGTACTGATGTACTAAACCATTGGATTCACAGTGATCATGGGCTGGCTCCAACAGCGTGTTGGCAGTGTTAAATCAATCCTATCACTCTCTGCAGATAAAACTACCAGCAGATCTCCAACAAAAACAACTCAGGAAGCAAGAGTAAACCATCCGATGGCAAGGGACTCTAGCTGCCTCTCCTCTTGGTTCTGACACTACAGGAAGGCTTTTGCTGTGGCTTTGGTACCACTTGATTTCTGCAATGAAAATAATGCTGGGGTTATGACTCCCTCCCAAATGATGGACATTTTCTGCAAAAGGAAGGGAAAATTTCACTGGACAGCAGCAAAAACAGAATTTGGAGTCTGGCCACTGCAGATTGTCTTCCTGTCCATGTACAGACAAGTCTCTCTTTGTTTCTGCCAATGCTTTGTAACTGCTCCCCTAAGGCTGGGGGAGTACAGCACTTCCCAGCCTCCTCCTACATTTTGTTGGATGCAAGATGGTCTTAGCTCTTGAAGCACTAGGAAACCACTGCATTAAACAAAATTCTGGGATGATCTGAAAACTGACAGAGGAGAAGATGTCACTGTGACAGTGATTGCCATTTTACTCATTCAGGTATATGGTATCCCAAGCTTCACCTTCTTCGCATTTTATCCAGCTTAAAGGGTTAAGATTAATTGTTGTAGATCTGTATTTGGACAGTTTGGACAGTCAGCGTCTCCCAGAAGCTTCATATCATGGTGTAGTTGCAAACTCTTTTGATGTAGATAACAGTAATTTATGAGAGACTCAGCTCGGTTACCCACGAGCCCCCATGGCTTTGCCACCTGCTCCGGAGAGCTCTGCCACCCCCAGGTTCCCCAGCCCCCACCCACAAGCCAAGCATGTCCTCCAGCTGCACACTAACAACAACCTGCAGCCTGGGCAGAATGCTGTGAGGCAAAAGTACTGCTGGGAGCAACACTTAAGTACAAGGAAGGGCAAGTGGCAATCGTGAACACCCTCAGGAGGCCATGAGCTGTGCCTTTTGTAGGTACTTCTAGTCAAACTGGCTGGTGCTGCAGCAGGAGCCTGGTACAGTAATTTGTACAACTGAAAAATTTACTGCAGAAGTCCGATAATGCATTTTTAGATGTACAGTGGGTTTTTTCAGCTTTCTTCATGTTTAAATATAACCAGTGGCAGAATAGTTCTGTATTCTTTCTTTTTTTTTTTTTTAATGGGAGAATAAAGGAGAAATGTCACACAGTGAGTAATACAAAAAAGTGACTTAAACCAGCAGACAATAAGGAACCTCTTGGAACACCAGTGTTTTACACAGTGACACAAATGCATAAAATTTACTGTCAAAATGTTTATTGCAAAATAGAAGTTTGGAACAAAAGAGAAGCAAGGGAAAAGTTCACATCAAAAGAAAGTTTAGGACACCAATCAAGGAAATTTAATACATTGTATGATTTCTTTTTGTTTGTTTGCTTTGGTTTTACACTGGAAAATTGAATCCACAGTGTGAATAAAACAAGACATGGTATGTCAAGTGCAATAAGGAAGATAACTGACACTGCAAGATTTTACCACACAGAAGTGTAACATTGCATGTTCCACACAAATTATATATTCAGTTTACAGCACAAGAATCTTGGCATAGGCATTGCGCTCAGCTTTGCTTTTTCAGAAGGGAAAATGAAGTTTTCTAACACTGTGAAAATATTTTCTATTCAAATTCCATCAGATCAAACTTGAAGTGTAAGTAGCATCGACTCCTATTATTCAGTACAAAACTTCTTCAGTAGTGCAAAAGCAAGAAATGCAGTGGACTATATCTGACTTTAAAAGGCATATGAATATTTAGCACACAATATAAAATGTTGAAAGAAAGTTCTTGGTTCTACAGTTTTAAAATTAGATCTTCACACATCAGAAATCTCTGTGCAGATTTTACAGTGTACACTAAGTCAAAGCCTGGGGGAAAGGGGAAAGGTCTCTCCTCCAGATTCCTACCAGTACATTTTAAGGGCTGTGAAAATTACTAAATGAACTTACTTTATCTACCTGAACGTTCTACCTAGGACTGTAGTTAAAACCTCTGCCAAGTCAGATGTCTTATTAAAAACCTGTAAAAGCAGCCTGATTACAGAAAAAGGAAGTACAGCACTAAAGATGCACAGTAATACTGCTGAATATTTAACAGCTATATGCACGTTACAGATCTATTGCTACTGCTGAGAGCAATACCCATCATTACTGCATCAGATTTTTAACTCAGAATAAACACTTTAAAACCCAGAAGGAAAGGCAATCAACATCTAAGAAAACCTCTGGAACAATAAGCAAATGACAAGTCAAGAACATGACTGTGTGACAAGAGGCCACGCCAGACCTCACCTCCAGGAAGCGCCTCCCATCCAGAGGGGACAAGCTCCATGTCAGGGAGCACACAATGGCTGCCGATGCAGCACACCTACACACTGTACCTTAAGGCACTTGCTACTCCAAGAAATTAGTGATGTCATCATCACAAAAATGACTAGAGCAAAAGTTTTCCTCCATTAAGTCCCCTTTCCATTTTTTTTCACCACTGCTGAAGGAAAAGAAAGGGAGTTGGGAGATGGGCATCCTGTCTTGGTCCCAGCTGACCATGCATCTTTTAAGCAAGCCAGAAGTCGATCCTCCCCATTCTTCTCTGAGGCCATTTACCCACCTAAGTCAATGTTTGCAGTACAGCAGCCTGGTAAAAATGAGAAGTTCAGGCCTGGTTCTTACCTTTCCCCTCCACCAAATGCAGCGATTTTACTGCAAATACCTTCAGGGTTTATGGAAGACAGCGAAAACTGGGAACCCAAAAGACCTGGAATGGCCTAGTGAGCTGAGAGGTGTGTACAGGAAGGCTTTTGGTGGTTTGTTCTGGTTTTGGTCCAGAGCAGCCAGAGAAATGCCTTCTGGGTTTGGTTAATGCTTTCATAAGCTGACACACTGTGGCTGTGGACTGTTCTGGAGATTCATATAACCTGGTGATGAGACAGGTAGAAGATGGACTGGGATACGCTGCAGAGCAAAATCAGGTATGGAAGATGAAATACTCTGACCTCCTCCAAACACCATACCTGCCCACCAGAGCCACTTTTAAAGCTTTTATCTAGTGAGAAGCATTTCAGAGGCAGAAACAACACAGCTTGATTCTCACATACGATATTCGGCTTGTAAACTGGAGACATCTGGTATGAAACTCATCCCAGGAAAGTAAAGATGCGACCAGTACCACTACTTTTTCAGTAAGCACAGCCAATATCCTAAGTATAACACTATCTCAACCGCATCAGAAGACTTTGACAAGTCAGTACCTTACCTACAATTCAGAGATGACTTTTGCTACTTCAAATGAATGGGGAAGTTTTACAAGAGCTTTAATTTTCCCTTAATACAGTTTAATTTGCTTTGACAAACAACATGAGGAAAGAAAGGCAAAGGGGAAAAAAATCCATCTTGTTCCATTCAAAAATACTGAAACAAGTAGATAGTAGAAATTACTACAAGCACGTTACCACATTCTGATGATATTTGCTGATGTAAGTTACACCCCTGGGTAAGCACAAAACCTTGAAGACAGACTTAAACCTTGTGATTTTGCAACTACGAAAATCAGTGTCATACTACTTAACTATTTTTATTTCTGTAAAGATTAAAAAGTGAATTTACAAATTCAGTTAAAACCCACACAAACATAAATGTGCATGAAGTGCTCTGAGATTGTCAAACGCCAAAAAAGTGCAAAATATCAATGCTAGGAACAGATTTTTGGGGGTTTTTGAATTCTAAATGTACTGAACCAAATTTTGTTTTCAGTTGTACAACCCTACACAGCTTATGTGGTACAGTAATTCATGCACAATGACACACATCTTAAGATCTAAAGTGCACATACTACATGACACAAATCCATCAAATTTGGCTGAGTGCAAAGTGGCAGTTACAAAAATAGTATCATTGCTGTGGGTGTTAGCAGACGTAGACTTACAAAAATAGTACAAATCTGCACTGGAAAAGGCTATTTGTTTTTATTTCCATGTCATTATTTGCCCTTCCAAGTCTCCTCTTCTCCCTCAAATCAGGTTGCTCTGATGGACCCAAGAAGCCATCCCCACCTGAGCCGAAGGAGTTCCTCCTTGGGATACTTTGTACATGTACCGCACCATTTAAATTATAATTTCCTCATGAGAAAAGCTTCCAGATACAAGAAGGTTAACTTCACATCAATATATTTGCAACTGTTTGGAAGAAGGTTAAATGACATCCTGCAGGAGCTACGCATCTCAGCTGGGTCTAATCCTGTGCAACCTGAATGGAGTAGGCCAGCTTGAAGCGCAGCACTTGCCAGACCAGTGCTGATGCTCAAGGATAAAACAATTCTTTCTCACAACCCAAAGAGGTGCCTACTCTAGAAAAACTCCTTCAAAGAATTTTGTTTTGTTAAGTGAACATGTAATGATTTCAGGCCTGCTGTTATCTAATGTATCCATTTTTCTCAAAGCTATCCACCAAACATGATAATATGTAGGTTAGAGCTGTGTAACAGGCAAGCCTATAATTAAAGAAGCCACTCAAAACCAGAAGTTTTCATAAAAGAAACCCTTCCAGTAATTGAGAATGGAATTTTGATGGCTTATTCCCACTACTGCTGAACTACACAGTAACATTTTTCTTTTGAAATGCTGCCCTTCTTCCTTGGCAAATATTTTACAACATCTTCCTTTCTAACCTGCATCTGTGTTTGCACTGGTTTCCCTCCCTCCTTCTGCATCACTACTAAAGGGGTCATCAGGAGAAACATCCTCACTGCTTTCAACATAAGTGCCTGGCAGACAATTATTGCAGCAGATTATTACACACTGAATTTTATGGTAAGCTGTAACAGCAGCAACAATACTTTAAAAGAAAGGTAGCTGCAAAAAACAGGTATGTAGAGACTAGTAAATATTCCTGATGTTACTGCCATTGGAAAATTTCACACAAGCCACAGTAGTAGGGCCCGAGCTGAAATGTCATAGCAGCTTCTCTTTGTCCTTTTCTAAGGATGGCACATGCTGTTTAGGAGATACAACAGAATCAAAATTTACAAACACCGATTTTTGCTCTCAGGTACAAGAATAAGTCCATCAAAGTTAATGAGGCTTCATGGATTCACATCAACATAACTGAAAATTAGCTTCTAGATCACAATATCTGATAATAGATGCAGAGGTCTGATTGCAGTTTACTTTGCTAGCGTGAATTATATACACATGCACATACACGTGAGGGGGAAAAAAGAACATTTATACAAATCATCTACTAATAGGGATTATCTGGGTTCTGCTGCTATTCAAGTTTAAACCTTATATTTAACTAACCCCTCTCTTCCCCCCCAAGCTTCTCTCTTCCTAGAAACCTATTTGTGACTTCCCACAATGCTGCCTTGAAAAGGGCATTAAATTAGAAACACAGCAAACCCCTTCACTACACCAGTATGAAAGAATGGATGCAGAGAATAGCAAATCTGGAAGTACAAGTATATGCATATGATTGACAATTAAAGGAGTAAGGGAAATGACAAAAAACACAAAAGAAAAATTTGAAGTACATTAATGGCATTAAAGGCATTGAAGTTTCTCCCAGTGTTTCCAGATCTTAAATTTATCAAGCCATAGTTTCTGTAATCAGGCATTAGGAATTATAGATATAATCATGGTTCTTAAAATAATAATAATCTCAATTAGTTTGGAAAGTTTAGTTCCAAATTTCATCAAAGCAGAAATAAGTCAGCACAATCGAAACAAAAACAACGTATCTTTCTACATACAAATATGCTCAGCCTGGAGAAGATATTTTTTGTTGTTGTTTGTTGGTTTTTTGTTCTTTTACAGGATTTAAACAGACCAAACTGACATGATTCTTGTTCTAAAACTTTATTGTTTTGTTTTGCTAAAACGATTTCAGGGTTACTTCTACAACTTATTTCATTCACTGCTATCATCTGTGTCATCAAAATCATCATCATCATCATCGTCATCTGACCAGTCGAATTCACTGAAACCCAAAGCCATGTTGATTTTCTTCCCTTTTCTCATAGAGGTGGTTTTAGAAGAATTCTTTTTGGCTTGCATGTTTATCTGCATTCCAGAATGCAGGACAGATCCTGCTTGGTTCAGAGAGAAGATATCCCCAAAGCCCGTCATCATCAAGGCCTTCAGACTTTGGTTCATGCCAGCTACCTCCCCGTTACTTGTTGCTGTGATCTGACATGACATCTCTGCACTGTTTGACTCCTCTGTTTTAGATTCAAAGTAAGACTCCTGAGACATTCTTGCAGCAAGAGGTAAGAAAAACTATTTAAAGGAGGAAAGGACAGAGCAAAAGTGAAAGTTAGAACCAATTTAAAAATCAAGGAAAAAGACACCACCAGATTAGTCAGCAATCAACAGAAAGCATACGATTAGTGAATCTAAACATGGAGGTCAAGTAAGAATTCATTAAAACAGACAGCGTCCTTCTGGGGTCATTGTTCTTAAAACAAAGTGCAAAATCACTGAGTGGCATGGCAAGAACCACAGGCAACAGAGCTTTCATGACAAAAGAAGGTTCAAACTCTTCAATCCTTCATTCTGTACAGCACTAAACAGAATACAACATTTCCCAACCAGGTGGACTGGTTCCAAGGCAATTGGAGCTGCTTAATTCAACCGGATTCAGGATTGAAGAATAAATCAGGTTAAGACCAGAGAACCCAAACAAGCTCTGCAGTTTGTGTAGAAGTAGGAGCCCCTAAATATCAGAACTGAAAGCCACAGCAGACTGGTTTTGAGTGTATGCTCAAAAGAAGAGAAAGGGTCACCCTGCAACAGCCACGATCAGAAATGAGTCTCTCACCAATGCAAAGGACAGGAGAACCAGCCTGCAGCCTGTACCAGCACCACACTTTCAGAAGCCATCCCAGGGACAAGCAGGCAGGGGAAGAGAGGTGGTTTTGGTCAGCTCATCAGCTTCTTCAGCTTTTTTTTTTTTTTTTTTTTTTTTTTTTCTTTTCTTTAGTGGTATCAAGAGACATCTGTCATTTGGTTGTACATCATATTAAATTTCTACTTACATAAACTTCACCTACAGATAATGGCATTCTCCTGATCCAGTCTGTTTGTAGTAACAAATGAAATGTGCCCTCTTCAGCTAAATGATTAATAACTCTTCTGAGTGGCCAGGCTCTAACCTCTGTGACATGTTTGCCTGTGCTTCACAGGGAATAAAAACTCAGGAGTTTCATCCTAAATTAAACTACCTACTAAAACAACAGCAAAGGAGCTGTGTGTGAACACCTGCACTAGCCTTTCTTTCCAAAGCATTTGCAAAACTACCTATCCAAATTTCATGGGTTTTCATATCTTTTTTAACCTAACCAGAAAACTGACTAAAGAGTCAAAGGCAGCTGGTCACAACAGGTTACAGGGGTGATTATAGTGATGCCCTGGAATGTGATACAGGAGGCTTCACAGCCAGGTTGCTCAAAGAGTGCCCATTTCTTGGTAAAACCACTTACATTGACTGATTTTCTATCATTAAAAAAGACAGTATTTGTCTTCTGTTCCCCTTGAGCTTTCCCTGCTTACATAGACTTACTATTTGCATTGTGGTTAAGCAAAGTTAGTGATCAGGGTTTAAGAAACAAAAATAAAACTGAGAGGGTGGGATGATGGGGTGCCCTAAATACTCTTCATGCACCCTATAGCTAAGTGATGAAAGAACCTGCAGCTAAGCTTCTGTACACCTGGCTGTACAAAAAAACTCAGTTACGACATCAACAGAGTGCTAGTTGGATCAAGGATCACCAAAAGCTCTTCCTGATAAAAAGAAGGAATCTTTTTAAAAAAAACACCTAGTACACAGCACACACACTGCATTGCCAGGTAGCTATAGTCAGTTGAGCTCCAAAGAGCATCCCCTGACATATGGGAAGAATTCCCTACAAAAATCAACAAAGCTGCACATCAGCTTTCCACTAAAATACATTTCTGTGTCACGGACTGTTCAATGCCTGAGAGTGGGTAAGCTGTGAATGGTTCATTTTGCAAATTATAATCACTTTACTTCCTCCATATTTTGCCATCTTGTTATCTGGAGAATTTAAAGAGTTTGCTGGGACAGGACATGCCTTTAGTGACACATTGCATATGATGACTATCAGAAGAGACATTTAGAAATGGCTGGGATCCACCAATCTCTCTAAATTCCATGGTTCTTAAATTACCACCTGCAGGTACAGGGCATCACAAGTGAGTATATGGATTTCATGCCTTGCTCACTGTCTTCCTCTAAATAAGAGGTTCATCTTAGCTACATACACTACCTTCTTAAAGTCAGATCTTCTTTCAAGAGAAGTCTCCCATTTCACTGCAGCTATGGATATATTTTACTCCACCAAAATACTCCAGATTCCCTTGTGCTAGAGGCTCTTGGAGATCCACACAAAAGAATTTTCAGAGATCAGACTCAAAGGTGTCTGTTGCATAAGATGCAGCAGAAATAAGGTTAAAACAAGAGCAGAGAGAAATGCACAGAAGCATTTCTAAATACTGGACTCATCCTTCCTTCATGCTGAAGTGTATGAAGCTACACTTTACTCTTTGGAGCTGGAGCAGCCTGCCACTCGTAGTTACCTACCATGCAGGATGAAGCTTCTACCAACGCTACAACATTGGGAAATCAAGTGGCAGAGACAGCTTCGCTGTTCTCTATTCACTTGGTTTAAGTTTCTCCTCCTGCACACCACTGCTGGCCTCTGGTCTTTGCTGCAGAGCAAAATGAAGAAGTGACTGCAGAACAGAGAGCAGGGACAAGAGTACCAGCTAAGACACAACGAGGCCTAGCACTGGCTAAGAACCAGGTTTATGCCTCATGGGAACTCTAAGATGTGTCACACCTCTGGCTGCCGTATCTTTACTCCTGTTTTTACAGTCAAGGTAGTTTAAAGTTGAGCACTGCAGCTCCCTGGTTTAGCCCTCCAGTTTGGTGCTGCCGAGCAGACACTGCCTGAACTAATGAAGGGAGACAGATGCTTGACTCCCAAGGATTACAGCTTGCAAATAGAATGCCCAACAGTATTTTGTAAATGATTTACAGCTATGAATTTACAATATAGTTGTATGTGTAACCAGTGTTACAGAAAATCCAATCCTGCTTGAACAAGCCCTTTTTTTGCCAGTATGTCAAATTTTTTCCAATAAAAGGGCTTTTAAAAAAATATGTTTTGTGTAACAGTTCACTTAAAATGTACAGAAAAAACAAACCTATATTTCTCTATTAGAAGAAATTGCATTTAAATGCAATAGGAGAGTTGGGTTAATGCTATGCAGAAAGACAGTTCATGCTTAGCACAATAGGCCTTAGCACAATGCTTTATTCTTGCAGCAATGCCAGCTCTAAGTGAAAAGTACAAGTCATAAGCAAGTACAGCATAAAAAAACCCAAGGGCCTTGCTGGTGAAAAGGTTTGCTCGTTAAGGCTGTGTCTCATGCTGTGCTCAGGATAGAGGATGGCCCACAGCTCAGTTACTGAAATCTTGCAAGTGTTAAAGCAGGCACAGAGATATCTACCGAAAACATACAGAATCTGCACATAGGAAAACATTTATCCTCCATGATTTCATTACTGCATGTTCGCAGCTGGAACATAAATGCAACTTCATTCAAACAACAGCAATAAGCTATGCCTTAAAAACAAGTCATATGTAAAAGGGGTCTGGCTGGAATCAAGGTTTTAAATAGGATAAAATCGTGAAAATAAGAAAAATCATACACTACTGCAATCTCAATTTGGTATTTGTTTTAGCTAGTGCTTTAAAAACAAATAGGTATCACAGTATTGTTTTTTAACAACTCTGTTGTAATATGTCTCGCCATGCACTAACCCTGTGGTCCTCCCCCTGCCAATCAGTGGTTGAAGAGCATAGTATTTCATTAAGAAGTTCAAGATAATGCAAGGAAGGTTTTTTGTTCAATTGACTAATAGAAATGTGGCAGTTCTACCAACTGGTAACTGGCCAGTCAAAGTTATGTTAACTATAACTATGAACAAAACCTTAAATCAACACTTCAAATTTTGACCCCCTTTTCACAGAATGTGAATTTGCTTCTTTTCAAAGAAAAAGAACAGAATCAAAAAAATCTGCATAAGTTTCCTGACATGCCTTCTAGAAGATACAAATGATTCTTACATTTAAGACCAAATCCTGCATCCTATAAAGTCAAAAACTTTCTAGTTGAAAAAAGAATTTATTGAATGTAAACAACTTTTTAAGCTGAGAACTCTAAATAAATCAATGGGACACTACTTAAAATTCCCACGTCACAATATGAACCATCAGTAATACGTGGTATCTAATGTATTAGATGAAATTTTTAAAAAATATTGTTATCTGGAGTGATGCAATAAAATTGGCCCAAAGGAGCAACTGAAAACAGGAGCACTACTTCCTTGGTGTGTCTTGAGATTTACACAGACAAAGCTCCAAATACTTCTGACACAAGATGAAAGATTGAATTATTGTCTACTTACAGGAGTATTTGATTGTTCAGTTAACTTCTGCTCCCACATCTTCAAACGTCTCTCCCGTTCCTTTAGTTCCTGCTCTTTAAAGCTCAGATCACGCTCCAGTTTCTTTAGTCTCTCTAAGGTTGCCTCAATTTCACATCTGCACGGAGACAATTTGTTACATCTTGTCTTTTCCTGACAGATATAAATTGTTCATAATTCCCACTTGAATGTTAATTAAATGTGAAAGGCTGAAAAGTACAATACTAACTCAAGCAGTTCATTTAATTACCAAATGCAAAGTCTTTCACAGCTTTAGGAACAAATGGCAATGTTTATACTTGAGAACAACCATAATACCTTCAGTTGAAGAAAAATAACATTTAAAAGAGTAAAATACCATATAACAAAAACATTTTAAAAACAAAAATGCCTTTTTTTCCCCCCAGCATCATGAAACATGATCTGATCCATAAAGAAACTGCATTAAGAACTGGCAATGGGACAAGCATTAGCAACACAATACAGGCAGTCCAAGAAGCCCGTTTGTCTGGGTTTATAACTTGACTATAAAATACTATTTGGACTTACACTCAAAATGCACAGAAGCATTTTGTGGAGGAATGTTTTCCCCACTTAACCTTCCTGTTTCTTGACGTGAAGCTACAAGAGCAAAAATACAAACCATGATATGACCCAGCCCTGCAAATGGTTACAAATACAAGCTTCTCAAGTTTGGAACAGTTGTGAAAAGGATTTGGTTTATTTCTCCCCCCTTCTCACCATACATGCAAAAAAGTACTACGAAAAGTAGGAAAGGAAGGAAACGAAGGCAATACTCTAAGAAGCTGTAGATACCATCTTTATTTGGTTTCACTGCACGTACCTCCCTTAAGAAAGTAGTTTCCTTTGACATGCTTTCTGAGGGACAGTACATTTTAAACACATGAACTGGACTGCTCTTGTTTTGCACTACACAAATACACAGAAGGTGAACAACAACTATGTCACCAGATTCAGACATATTTTTTGTTTGTGGGGTAATCAAAAAGAAATCACCAATTTCTATCAGAGGTTGAACTTGCATTTAACAAACCATTTCTGTGCCTGTTTGGGAGATTGTGCACTGCCTGCCACCTGTATCCTGACAGTTGTAGGAAGAGTCAATCACAGTGTTTTATTTTTCTCCTTGAAAAAGTGAGCTCCTAAGGAGACAAGAGACCCTAAAGAGAGCTCCAAAGATAGCTATTTGGACTTTGCAAGGCCAAATACTCTGCTCAAACTTCCATGTTATTTTTCTTGTGTTAACACACTGTGAACAAAATATGTGTCTTGGGGTGACTTTATGATGTGTATCCCATATTCGCTGCCCTATACCCAGAAATTAATTCTTGTGCCTTTCTATGCCTCTAAACTGAGCCTGAGAGAAGGAAGGAAAACCGAGCAAAACTTTTTCAAAGCAGTTTGCAGCTTGTCCGAGGTCACACAGAGATAGTGACTTTTTTTCCCCCAGCTGCAGCAGGGGAGTGAAGAAGCACCCGGCTTGCTGCCCCCAGGTCAGTTTTTGGCCAGTTGTTCAGTTTCTTTTTCTCCGGAGAGAGACTGAGAGCTGAAGTTTTTTCCTTCCCTGGAATTTCGGATTTTCTCCCTTTTCCACTGGACTGCTTCAATATCAGAGCACATTGGGAGGACTTTCCACCGGGCACAGAGGGCCTGGCCCTGGCCCAAGCCCCAGCTCCAAGGAGACCAAAGGGAGGACTCGAACACTTTCCCAGGTTTCCCAGCGGAAGATTTTATTATTTAGCATTATTTTCCTTTTCCCGTGTGTTTGTTAAATAAATAGTTTTTATCTCTTTCACTTTCCTTTGAGGATAATTTATTTTTCCCCAAACCTGGTGGGGGAGGGGTGGTGACCTGCCTTCTCTCAGAGGATATATCTCTAAATTTGGCCAAACCGGCACAATATGCTCCTTCTAATGTTTTCATAAAGAAAGTAGAAGGACTAACAGAGTTAGCTGTCATTTCTATTTGGGTGGAGAAAGAGAATTACTTCTTCCTTCCAGGACTCCTGTCCTGGCATGGAATGATTAAACTCTTTGTCACTATCAACCTAAAAGAGTTCAGCCTCTCAATGTGGGAAAATAGCATACCCAAAGAGTCTATTTAAGCAAATCAAATAATATAAATATTCCAAATTTTATGGATTTCTCATTTTGATAAGATACCTCTGTCAGAGAGTAATGCTTACAAAGTACAGTGAAAGGATTCAGAGCTAGAATAACCATCAAATCCTATTGCAAACTTTACCATCATGTTTAATTCTACTGCAGAAATCAGCCACCTGGGGACATAGGCATTTATCACACTTGAGTCCTGCTGAGTGAGCTGTTCTATGTGGTGGTCAGAACAAATGCCCCTCATAATTATCATGCTTCAGATTTCAAGAAAAATTCTCTGTCATATTTAGGCACGCATAGATCAAGATCTCTGTGCTGGGTAGGAAGTGGTCACACATTGTAATGAAGAGACAATGAGGGAACAAACTAAAAAGCACTGGACCAAAGGTCAGAAAGCGACTCCTCCCCAGACACCCATATCCCTCATAAGCCCTTTCTGGCAGGTGCAACACATACTATGCTATCTACTGCGGGAACTACAGAGCAATTTGAGAGCAGTTGCAAGCACTGCTTTTCTTAGTTTGTCTCTCATCATCGCTGCTACTTACACACAGCTATTATTTTTTACATATGTAAATTACATTCTCTTTTAAAATAATATTATGCACTAGGGGAGTCCTGGTAACAATAGTTTTCTCTATGTCAAAAGTCTATTTTGTACTGTAATTACCTCTCTTCATTAGACAGAAACTTCTCTTATAATACAAGGTCAGTCTGCAAAAACCGTTGCATTCTGAAAAATAATTCCACTGCATAATGAAACTGTGTAATTAAAGAGAAAGTTACTGTACATTGCCCAGTTAATGAGTCCTACTCCATAAATGAAGCAGCTTGAAATATTATACATGGTAGGACATGTGGATTTGTTTGCTTCTGTAGTTCTGCAGTCTGAGTTTACTGGTTCTTCTAGAATAATTTCATTCTGTGACACTGAAGAACAAACACTGCATTTTGAGAAACTATAATGATAAACATTCCCAGATTAAAAACAATGACTGGCATTTGTTTATGTGTCTTGACTTACTACACTAATTTAAGTATCAATAATAAACTTTTTTAATCATTGGAGCAGCCACTCAAAGGGAGAGGATGGAAGGAGAGATGCAGTTAGTCTACATGACTAAACGCAGACAAATGTGATCTCTCACTGAATTGGAACATCATTACTTCTACAGTAATTTTTTCCTACTGTAATACAAGTGACTTGAGAAAGGGCTCCAAAAAGATCACAGAATATGGACTTAAACATAGGGCAGACCTACGCAACTCGGGCGTAAGACAGTGCCCCTATTTTATTAAATAATAAAATGTGCCAAACACGTGTAGAACAGTTAGGAAAGAAGACACTGAACTATTCTAAAGAAATACAGAACGAGCAAATCAAAATGTGTTATTAATACAAAAATTAAGACCAGAAAATGTTGCAAATAAGACCACATTATATAGATAAGTCAAAGCATCATTTGTGTTATCAACTCCACCAGTCATGTATAGATTCAGCCCACTCTCAGTTTTCATGCCAGCCAGGCAGTGATACTGAAGACTCCAGTTGCTTGCTATTATAGCTACAGTTTTGGCATGTCTATACAAAAAGAACCTCAGCTTGCCTTTTTTTAAGAGTGGGGAAAAACACAATCCAGCTTGTCTGAGCTTTGATTTGCTTTGGTAAGTGCAGTATCCTTATGAAAGTGCAGTATCTGGATCATTAATTCAGAGGTCCCTCAAAGGAACAAGCATAACTTTTGCTTTTCCCAAGCTCACCCTTCTCCAGGGCTCTGATATCCAGGCCTCATTAAAATTCCCTATTTTGTGGT
>NW_008238358.1:6005289-6006283 GCF_000691975.1 Corvus brachyrhynchos
AAAAACCATGGGGAGAAAAAAAAGCAAGCACTAAAAGCAAAGATTTTTCAATGCAGAAGTTAAAACATCTTAAACTTCTGTGCAATTGTTTTCAGTAACAAACTTAGTCTCTTTTAGTTTATCCTTTGGGATCACTTTATGCATCTTTCATCTACTTCAGGTGGCATATTTTTTGCATCCTTTCTGTTAATTTGGCTCAACATTCATGAACGCCTCCATACAGACATGGCTTTTGCATCAGGGCAGGCAGCTGTCACCAGAATTTGGGTAGGAGAGCACCCCTCCAGCTTCCAAACAAGCGTCCACATGACTTGGGCTCTTTCTGAACCCTGTGTTTTCATTTCGGCTTGATTTAGAAATCATCTTTGCTTTCAGGCAAATCATGTCCCATCATGAATTTGTATTTTCTCTCTCATACTTCCTTGCCTCCAAGTCATTTATTAGTCCAGAAAAAATGCCATATTTATCTTTAACACAAGTCTCCATGGTAAGAAGTTTTCCCATTACTTGATAGTACTAAAGAGCTTTTTGTTGCTACATGGCTTTTCATTAACACCTTTTCAGACATTCCTCATCTGAGAAATTTAGGTGCATCAAAACAAAATTTGCAAGAAATACTTGGGCCAACTGAATCACACTTCAAGAAATAAACTGATTAAGTAAAACAATGTTTGTTACCAAATGTCAGCTAGCAGAGCTTTTATTTTGCTATATTGGCAGGATTCAAACAGTTACTTGCTTTTCCTAAAGACATTTGAGTACTTGCTCATCTTTTAAATAAATATTTTTACTATATAGGGTGTATAAGAAACCCCTCAGTAGGGTGTATTTTTCTCCAACCCTCCTTCTTCTGTCTGCCATCAAAACCACAATATGATGCTCAGAGTCTGCATAAACAACGGTGGCCACGAAGTAAGCGTGGGTACTTTAAATTTGTCCCACGCCCTAGAACACCGGTCTGAGGGCAGAGGGCCCGGCGGTGGCCGCGAAACAG
>NW_008238358.1:6006416-6007369 GCF_000691975.1 Corvus brachyrhynchos
CAGCGCGGCCGAGCCAGGGCGGGCCCGGCCCGGGCTATTTATACCCCGCCGTGTGACCGGGGCCGTCCCAGCCACGGCTCAGTTTTTCCACTCGCCCTAGTAAAACTCTACGTCTTGCCTTTCCTTGGAAGGCAGCGGAAGAAACGCGGGATTGCCGGGTTTGACACAAGCCCCATTTCCATGTGCTCGTCCCCTTCCTCCACCCCGTCCCGGTTTCTTCGATGCACGGAATTTTTCAGTATTTCTGCTCCCTGCTTGTTTGGCATAGGGCCAACGCTTCTTAATATAGACTGAGGCATGATCGTCTGCAAAAATCATCTCCCTGTGCAGATCTGTTTTCAATTTTTCTTCTCAAACAGAAGTCTGTACTGGGAAGCAGCAAGTTTTCTAACCCACAAATAAGCTTCAGGGACAGGTTTTTGAAGTTTTGGCACATTCCAAAAAGGAGGCTGGAAGTTTTACTTCAAAACTGTAATGTAATAAAATTTTCTCAAATCTCATCTCCATTTATAATCACTTATGAATAACAATCACAATCAGCAATAGCTAAAATCATATGGTCAAGCGGTGCTGGGACACTATGCAAAAACAGGACTGGCCTGGGCATATGCTGGATGTGTGGACACACAGTTAGTACAAAGGAGAGAATGTATAAAAAATGGTAGAATGCATGACCTTGACTTGGAAGGGGGAGGGGTTTATGCCCCTTATCTTTTTTTGGTTTGAATATTAACATCACCAATACACTTTCAATGAAAATTGCATCAAACCTACATATTATATATTATCTGAGCTCTTTTGCCCCCACACTATTGACTGAAAACTTGTAATTGGTTTTAAGACATGAATCATAAAACCAGAAATATCATGATGCCTAAACCAGTGTAATAATAAATATAGGGTACAGCTAAGTGCATTGGCTCCTACTACAAGTTTCGCAACATTCTGGGCAT
>NW_008238358.1:6007412-6015361 GCF_000691975.1 Corvus brachyrhynchos
CCTGAAAAACAGCAAGGTAAGTTACGTTCTAAAAATACTTCAAGCACACATATTTTCTACCAGTACATCATCGGAGTCTGATGTCTTTCTGAAAAAAAACACTCACACCATTTCAATGTAAAACCACATCATTTCATCTTGGGAGGAAGAAAACTTACCTCCACTCTGCCTTGTTATGCAGGAATGAGTTACACTGGTCTGGAAGGTTGCTGTCATTTGACATAGATTCCAGGATTGAAATAATCTGCTTGAAAGACGGTCTTTTCTGAAGAAAAAAAGAAAACCAAAACAGAGCATTTGCATTCATATAAAACTACTAAAACTATCTGCAGGAATTTTTCACCTGAAACCTCACAATTTACAGAAATTGCCACACTTCTTTCTGACCACAGCATCCTACAAGAGGATTGTAAGTCTGTAAATGGTTTCTTTTTGTTCTTCCATTAAAGAAAAGTTCGGGAAGAGTCACATAGGCTAGTAGGACTCAAGCCTTAGCTTAGTCTCCCATGTCTTAACAGCATTAAACATTAGAAGCATCAATAATCATCTAGATTCTTAATTTGAAAGAATAACTTTTCTCAAGCTAAGAAGGAAAATGCTTCCAAATAGAGAAGGCTGGCCCACTAGCAACTGGTAATTATACAGATGGCCTTTTACAGGTATTAACATAAACTCTTTGGTGTGTGAACAAGCCATTTAGCTGCCCATCAAAAACAGGTTTCTGGCTGCAGTTCCCCTCTTGCAGAGGAGATACTTTTCAGAAAAACTCTCATTTAGCTACCTCAGGAGCAGCCAGGGAAGAAGTGAAGATTGAGGCTAGCGAAGGATGTCTCATCTGGCAGCTAAGCTCACATTAGTGGACCCTGTGCTCTTCTGTCCTGGGCTCATTTACTGAACTTTCTGTTCCAGGGCTCTCCATCCAGCACCCACTGTGCTCACAAGTCAGAAAGAGCAGTTAAAACTTCCCTGGTTTTTTCACTTTTCCCTTAGTCCCAAGGGGAAGCTATGAAATAGGATAATAACTGAAAACTGAAAAAGCCACAGTTAAACGTGTTTCTTGAAAGAGCGCTGACTCTGTTAGTCTGTTTGACAGACCCCAGACAAGGTTGAGACAAAAGGTTGAAACAAAATGTAGATACATAATAAGGGGATGATGCACATTCTCTCTCTATCGTGCCTTTAATTATACCATTTCTGCTAAAATTACAGATGCCGCAATTAAAACGTGCATTTTAATTTGGGAGCACAAAAACAATTAGGAACAATGCTGAGGTGTCTCTCTCAGGAAGATCCAAGTGATTTCCACATTATAAAAGAAAGACAATTTCTTTATTTTAAATGTCAAACAGCATGAAAAAGTGTCAAATGCATAACAAAAAAAGAGACAAGCTCTCTTATACTGTAATGCTGCACTATTCGGCTGTAACTGGAGGTTTTGTCTGTCATTTTTTGGTCCATCTCCATGATTTTGGGCAATGGGCAGTTCAGTGAGCTACACAGATTTTCTTTGCAACAGACATGCTTGCCCCAGCCACCCATGTGCTTACACAATTTGGTCCCCAGCCCAGCACGCAGGGAGCGGCAAACTGGGCATGCTGAGCTTCACGGCAACAGGTACCTGTTCAGCGGCACATTGCTTGCATTGGTGACACAGCCCCTTGGATGGAAACCCAGCAGGGTCACCCTGCCTTTACAGGGGGCTGGGGAGGCGGCCGTCCTTCCCTCCAGGTGCATGATGCTGCTGGACCTGCGACAGCTGAGCAGATCCTCTGAACACACTCTGGAAGAGCCCAAACCTCCCTGGTCAGGAGTTGGCTGCGCTGGGGGCTCAGCGCACAAAATCCATCCGTGACACCACCACCAACTCCACTGCAGTTTTGGGGCAGAAGAACCTTTCAATGGCCTTCACACCCTTTTTGTTGCTACTACTGGATCTCTTGTAACCACACCAGCAGATGTGAACTGTTGAAGAGATTCAAGGGCTTCCCAAATAGTGAGGAAGCTGCCAGACAGGAGACAGTGGCTCCCTCCAATTTAGAAGGGTACTGGAACTGCTACACACTGTCCAACAGACTAGCAGGTACCATAATGTGCCTGTACTAAACAAATTCTATTTTCAGGAAGACACCAAGGGCAAACATTCCCATGCTGCATTATCTACAATATTTTATGGATTATTCAGGATAATTTACAAAACACTTCTATGAGTTTTGCTTGCTCCTTTTTTCTCAGGTGTGTACTGGGAAGTACAGGGCAGGGCTGCCACTAAGTGAGCACAGTCAATTCTACTGTCAGGCTTGTCTGGAGTAACCGGAGTGGAGACAATGACAGAGAACAGGGCTTTTACTAAGGGTGGGCAAAAGGATCAACCAACTGATTTGGGAGAAGCAGCAACACTCACTTGGTGGGTCCTACAGTACAGGCAAAGGAGCTGCTGAGTTGTGCAACTGGAGCTGGAATAAATGCAGAGTCACACAGTACTGTCAAAGTACTGTACATCTCTGGCTGTGCAAATTCTGTGAACAGCCAGCAGCAACCCTGCCAGCTTTGCAGCTGCCAGATTTACAGGTAACAGCTTTGCATGGAGAAAAACCTGACAGGAAGGCACAAGCCTACACTGTCATGTGGGTTTTGTTGGTCTTTTGCCCCTAGGAAAGGATAATTTCAGATTTAATAAATGCACTCTAAGTGCAGAATGGTACCTTGGTTAAAACTGGCAAGAAGTGATTTGTGAAACTGGGAGCCTGAGCTGAGAAACTTAAAAAAACAAAAAAGTCTTCTTTTCAGTGGATAACTGCTTAGCACTTTCTAGAAAGCCATTATAAGGGATTCTTAAAATATCAAGGCATGAGTCGCCTTTGAAAACTGTTTCCCTTTATATCTGTGATGTCTCATACTGAAATCTTTAAAATATATGCCCCTCTAGAAATAATTCTGGCTAATATTTTCATTGTTTCCTTCCACTCAGTATTTCTTACTGAATAGGTCTGCATAAAACCAGGATATTTAATCCATATGGCTTTCATTTTTTGCTCCTTCTCTGTTCCCAGATTTCTGATTTCCATTAAAATACTCCATAATTTATAAACATCTTTGATGTGGGGAGAAACTGAAGGAACAGATGAAATGAGAAAGAATTGTTCACCCATGTCTCGAAACCCCAGTAAACAAAGACATCAGTCATGAGCAACCTTGTTTCTACAATTACCTAATACCCAAGCAAAAGCAACTTGTTTGGTAGAAATTTTAAGGTGTGAACTGTTTGTTTCAACTAGCAGTTTAAACTGCATAAATACTATCATCCCAAGTATCTCGTGGAGCAATGCACTACAAATATTTTTCCCCATGTGTGAAGAAATTCTTAAGAATTCAAAGCAGCATTAATAACTCTGTCTGTTCCCATGAAGAAATTATGGTGTGAGCAGTGTCTGACACTCCAGCTGCTCTGCAGCAGCTCTCCAAGTGTATTCCTTAGCCCCACCATAAATGCATATCCCTCATTTCTCAGGGGTAAGCCACCAAAAGTTACCTCATGCTTTCTGTGGGCTAAAAGTATGCACCTTAGCAACTGCTTTTGAGCAGCTGACATACTCAAGCTCACCCCTGCTTGACCTTCAGTAACTTGTTCATGCATCAACGATCTGATTTTCTAAAGCTAATCCCGGCAAAAAGGGAACGTTACACAGAGCAGTATTTCAGAGGAGCGTGCTCCATCTTTTGGCTCATGCAGGCCACACAGCCCTTTATCAAAGCATTTTGAGAACTGTAAGTAGTGATCCTTTCCCAACACGTGACTGAATAGGTCAGTCACATACCCAAATTGTGACCACAAATAACTCCATTTCAGTCATGTGAACAAAGTTGTAATTGCCTAACAGAGGAAGAGCTGCATGAAAAAAACTAGTGAAGAGCAGACTGTCAGAAAAACCCCATCTCACGTGAGATTCACACTTTGCATGCATCAGAGACACCTCTGGGAACAAGGTCCCCAGGAACCAGCCCACACCCAGATAAATTACTCTGCTCAGCCGGATGGTTAAGCATCATTCTTTTACAACATGCAAATCCCTCCCTCTCCTTGAAAAACAGCAACAGTCTTTTGGACACTTATGGATGTGGCTTGAACAAGGCAGTGAGCTGATCTAGTATGTGCTACAATTACAGAAAAGAAGCTCCAATAATTCTTATTCTGAGGCCTTTGGTAGTGATGCTGACATTTGGGAGCAGTTAGTAAAGATAAGTAGTTGGCTCTGAAAGTCCTCTTCAGTAATTACTGACCTAGAACTTAAGCAGCCTACTTGTAGATTCAAAAACTCTAAGCATGTTTCTCCCCTCCCTTCTGTGGGGAGAATACAAGGAGCTATTAAGGGAATGGCAATTTTATGTCTGTTCACATGGAAATCACATGTTGATGGATCTCAGTCTTCCAGATCCATTCTGTAGGAAAGCAACTCCTTGCTTTAAAAAGAGAGACCAAGAATAGATATTTTCTTTCTCCTGTTATTCCTCTATGGCTACTGTCTGGCGATAAATTCTAGTTTAGAGCACCTATATGCTCTACTTTGTCTTGGAATTAATCTTTGTCTCTCTGAAGTAGTAGCCTACTTTCTCCTGAGTTTAAAGAAACAAAGTTCTTCCTGGTGCCTTGACTTGAGTAGAAGAGCACAATTTCCTTTGCTTAACTATTCTTCAATGTCTTAAATATTTTCATAGGCAAAGGAAATGGATGTTAATCCTTGGTACTAAAGCTAGTATGCCCACAGGCTCCTTCCAGACAGTTTTATGTACAACACGATGGTCGCAGAGTCCATTTAAACAAGGTAACTCTGATAATCTACAAAAGCTTTTACTCTCTAAATACTTACTTAATCCCTTCTTTGTAGCAGCAGATTAATAGGGACAATGGTGCAGCTCTTTTAACTTTTTATTCTGTTTTCATGGTTAAACGGTACTGCTATTATTATATTATTACAGTAAAGTCATTATAAAGCTCACCATTCAAGTCCTAAGGGAAGAGATTAGGAAAGGTTTAATGTTAATTTAGAGTGTGTTGCTGCTGTTCCTACCCATGTCTTACGGATTCACTTATTCTTTACTTATACTTGTGTTTTCAACACAAGTAGGGCACAGAACCGGACCTTGAAATATGTATTTCATAATGTGATGCTCACATACATCCAAGAGGGATTAAATATTAACCTTTGAAAGAAAATACAAAATCTGCAATTTTTCCACTTGCTCCAAAATGGCTACATTTTGGCCATCATACCATATTTCCTGCCATTGTCTTTACTAGTCAGGAAAGTTAGCAGCATAGTAACTCTTGACTATAAGGGAGAGACACACATTTAGGTATAAATATATAAATCCACTTAAAAAAAAGACAGTCCTGGGTATCTTTGTGAAGAAATGTGTCAATGGTGTCAGCTCAGACTTGTCCCCCGACGAAATGCTAATGCATTTTGCAAAGCAAGGCTGGAGTGGTGGTGTAGAAATCAAACACACATTTAATTACCTTTGAATCAGCATCCCAACATTGGTGCATCAGTTCTGCAAAACTTCTGGGACAACTGCTTGGAATGGTTAATCTCTAATGGAAAGAGAATGTACCAGTTACTGGAAGCATTTCCCTTCAGGCTGCTACTAACAGTTTCCAATAAGAGCAATAGACTTCAAAGAATTGAAGCACACTTCCTCTTTTAAACGCAATATAAAAAATGTGGAGACATATGAGAAAGAAAAATCAAAATTACTACCACTAGCAGGAAGCACAAATAATTTTTAATAGACCTATAAGAAAGTAATGTATCAAATGCACAAATGGAGTTCCTTAAAGCTGAGAGAAGAAGCAAAACCAAGAGAAACAGCTTTTAATACTATAACATAGTAGTTTGTGGAGGTTACTGCATAGTATTTTAAGATGCTTGTCAGATAGGCATAATGTACAGCCTGCCTTAATTCCTTTCTCCCACGTAAATGATCTAGCTGTACAATACTATAATCACTTTTGACACACAAATAGCTGAAATATAGATTACATTAAGTGAGTTAAAAAGAGTTAAGTGAGGCTCTACATGAAACGAGATGTTTCAGGAGCCTGTGGTCAGAAGGATTAATGAGGACATGCAGATCTCAGAAAGCACTCACAGAGCACAGTGAACTCATAAATATTTCCTAATGACTGAAGACAAGGAGTTGCTGGTTATAGCCAGGACCACTCACTACAGAGAATTAGTTTGAAGCTAGTTTGGTTTCATTTGCTGAGAGTTTTAAACCATGAAAGAATTCACTCAGCCAGCCTTAGAAGATTTTTACATTAACAGCCTGCCTCCAGACTGGAAAGCCTAAAAGGAAATCCTTTCTCATATACACAGATACTGAAGCCTCTCCAGTTGACTGCACATGCTTCCAACACTACACACTGAAGGAGATCCCTCTGCTCTCCCTAATATAGTTAACTGACTTCAGATGTTTCATATTATATAAATAAATTTGTTAAAGTTAGATAAAAAAACCAGTTTCTCAGTGAAAATGAGTCCAAATGTAAGAGAGATCAAGCTGGAAAAAGGGTTCCTGTCCTCTAAGAGGTGAGAACCAGGTATTACAGTCCTGTTCAGACTAACCTGCCAGGAAGACCCTTTCAACTGCCCTACTATTGCCATTTCAGAAGCAAAGCAGAGCAAGTTATGCCACTCTGTACCATTACATTACTGCAGCATGACCTGCAAAGCCTTACAAGACACGGCAGCCAAAAGTAAGAGTTTAACAATTCTGCTCCACAAGCATTTGAACACCATAAAAACTGGAAATATGAGATACAGAGGCGAGGCACTGCAGAAGTCTGATTATTAATGTCATAAATTAATGTGCAAGGGTTTCTGTGGAAGAAATACACAGAAATTTGTAAAATGCATAAATAAGTTGTACTGGTGCTTGATCTCTAATTGAGTCATTGGCCTAAAAATACACTGGCTGTAACCCTCACTGTTCCAGGAGGTGGAGAATCAGTTGCAATCACCACTTGTCTCACTCGTGCAGAAGGTTACCTATATAATATGTAATATAGAGGTAGCAGGTTCCAAATGTCATATTATAATAAAGAATATATTTCTCAGTGGCAATTTATTATGAGATCATATCTAGCATAACCTGAACTCTCATGCTTTGCTTTTTTGGCTTAAAAAAAAAATCTCTACCACAATAAAAGTAACACTGTGAAATGATGCAGAGTGTCAAAGGAGAACCATACAGAAACATTAGAATCTACTCCATTTGCTGGCCTCAGGCTTTGCAAAGGGGATTTTTCACCTTATGCAATTACGCTTTGGCCTCGATCCCACACCGATTTTAAAAGACTTGCAGTCCAAAAAATGGAGGACTGGCTCAACAGTGATTCAGTCCTGTTGTGGACTGGAACCACGCAATCCCACTGATATCAACAGATTGAACTGAGAGCAGAACCTGACCCTTACACTTGTTATGGGACACAGAAAACTAAGAAGAAAAGTAGCACAACTGACTTTTACAAGGCTTATGCTGGACATGTTATCCAAGTCACGGCCAGAAAAAATAAAAACTATGCAATGCCCTCTAAGCTCCCTCACAGCCCTCTAAGGAAAATGGTAGCAGCAGGCTAGTGGTACCTGACAGGCAAAGAGCTGGCTCTGAGAATGCCACCCCTTGGGTGTCTTCAGCCATGAGTAAAATAGTCATGTCCACATTTTGCTGATACTGTATTTTACACAATCCCTGGCTCTGGAAAACTGTAGAGAAATGTGCTGTACTCTCTGACATCTTTTAGCATGTCACTACATCTCTTTAAAACATTCCCAGTGCCACTCTGTACCCTTCACGTAAAACTGCACATGGTAGGCACAAGAAACAAATACTATTGATGGAAGGTTTTATGGTTCCTCCTTCAAAAAGATGCATGAGGCTTTTCTTAAACT
>NW_008238358.1:6015842-6032609 GCF_000691975.1 Corvus brachyrhynchos
AGGAAAAAGAGTGTCTTTGTGCCCCCTGCTCTGATAAATACAGTAGAAGACCACATTCACAATCTTCACACTGTTATAGTAGCATTTCCAACTAATTGGTGTATCACAGTGTCACTCACTGGAATTAATCCAGTCCTCAAAAAGAAGAAAAAAGAGAGAGGGAAAAAAACACCAACAAAAAACATTAAACTAAGAGGAGGAAACCTAACTCCTCTGTTTAACTCTGAAGCATTTTGAGAAACAGTTTATGTAGAAGAATAGAAATCTGTATTGTACAGCCACTGCCTCGCCATTGTAATGTTTCCCAAGCTTCCGCTGTGTCTAGATAGAGGAGGTTTCATCTTTGTGGAGGATTTCCATGCTTGTCTGTGTGTGGTACAGTCACAACTTTAAATGTTTTTTAAATGTAGTTACTGTCTTTGATATCAAGGGACTATGTGTTCAGATATACGCTCACATGTCCAACTAACTGAAAGCCTCAATTTGTGAGAAGAAGAAAAGCGAGGCTGGGGACACTGTACAAACGGTGTTTACACCACTGAAGTGCTTTTGAAATGGAAAGACTCTGCATGAGGAGGCTTGCAGCTATGCCACAGCCTTGCCGATACCAGTGAGGAGCTCATCTTCAATGTAGTGTTGAACGTAGGTGGCAAAACTGTAATTTCTCTCTTTTTTTAAAACTATTTTTTCTTCTTTTATTTTTGAAATTTTCATCTAAGCGGCAGTTTCTTGTACTATAGTGACTCCTGCTGGGAGAGTTAAGTTGAAGTAGCTGAAGGTCTCTTACAGATATATCAACTCCCGGCCAGTAAAAAGATGTCCTAAACGCAGGAGATGGAGTTAAACTGTTCCCCTACCTTGGACGCAATGGCTTCTTTCATCACTAAGAACAAACCCCTAGGTTTTACAATTGAGACTGAGAAACTAGTACAGTACTTGTACAATTTTTGATCTACAGCATCACGACGTGAAGCTGCAACAATTAGATGTAAAGGGTCCATTCATGAGGAATAACATCACTTTGACCCTTTGTGTTAGCTCCTACTGCTAATCTTTCCATACGCGTGAACTTACTTTCAATTTGAAGAAGATGAAAAAGTCTTTTGCAAAACCCCAATACTGTTTTCTGATCTATGTACCTGAATGTAGAAACGTAGTCTTACCTCGTTTTTTTCCACTACAAGCCAAGCTACTTGTAATCCTTCCAAGCCTTTAAAGGGGACCTCCCTTGTTAGCATCTCCCAGAGAACCTGGAAGAGAAAAAAAGAAAAGAATTTTTATTTCTGTACTTTGTATTTTAAATACATTATTAAACCTTGATACAGCACTATTCTGTATCCAATTACCAGGCAACCAGTTTTCATTTGCAGGAACTTGGACCAGTGTTTGTGTGCGAGATCCTCTCACAAAATTAATTTGAATGTTTCTGCTTTTTCACCTACAGAAAAGCCAAGATGAAAAACTCGGTTGCTTTTTTACTATCTTTGTACACTATAAAGTTCACATTTGGCAACTGGGACTTGGGAAGACAATGAACTCCTCCTCTCCTTCTCAGCTCCAACTAGACATATCTTTGCTTTGCAGTAATTTTTCATTTAAAAATATTTCTATGCAATTGCAACTAGTGAATGTGATCCAAAAGGTATTTTGCTCCTATGATATGCCTATAAAAATAAAATTTTGCAATCAAAACTGTAATTGTTTATCTCCAAGTATGTGATCATGTTAAACTAAGCAATACATGGCATATAAAAAATTACTCTGTTCTCCTCCAGATTTTATAGACATACTGTCCTTAGATATAGAAAGATCTCCTAATTTTGCATGCTTTTAGCATTTTGGTAACACGGTACCCAAGAATCCAAGCTATTCTGTAGAAAAGAGTTTGGCATCATCAAAAAGGCTTCAAGTCAATGAATCCAACTTGTTTTTCTGCTATTGGTACAACATATTGGAATTCAACCAAATTAATAGCACTTTGTACCTCCACTTGTGTATGTCCCCAAATTTTTACAGCAGAACCTTCATATACACATCTAGTTACGAATATCTACAAACTTTTTCTTCAGCTCATATATCAAGTATAACAGCAAAAACAAAATACATTTAATGCAGGATTTGCCAAAATGCATTAAGATCCTTATGCAAATCTCTGTATCCTCACTGTTTGGGTTAGTGCCCAGGTTTATTCCAGCTGCATCGTTTTGAATGGATTGTGGACAGCTATGAAGATAATTAGAAAGAAAATGCAACAATATTGGCAGATGGAGGTCAAGCAAAAAAAATGCATTGAAGCAGAGTTGGGCCTTTAATCAAGTGAACAGGGTACTCCAACAATAGACCGATTTGAATAATTCTGCTTGAGTCAGAAGACTGATTAGTAAAGGTAAGGGTATCTTGGAAAAATAAGAACAGTTTTTCTGAGAATAAGAAATATATGGGGAAATCTTTTGCAGACTTATTCAATTACCCTGTTAGCCTCAGTTCAATCCTTTCAGAAGGAAAAATAGGCACCTCAATTGTAACTCAAATTATCACCTCTCTACTGGTAGAGAAGGAAATTTAATTGTGAGAGAAGGACAACATTTAGCAGTTCCATGTACTTCAGGCAAAATAGCAGTGTACAGAACAGTCAGTTTAAAACAAAGGTCCCTGGACCAAATCAAACATGTGGTTGAGCAGCCTTGCAGAACCACCTCATCTGTGTGACTGTACCATGAAACCACAGAGGAAAAACTCAAGTTTGCACATCAGATAGAGCAGTATCTAAATAATCTTCATAATAAAGAACATAATGAAATACATGTTAAATGTCTTCAAGAGCCTTGAGCTGGAAAACTACTGCGATGCTACCTTTCTTTGAGAAGACTGTAAATTTTAAGAGCTGTCTTGTTTCATTCATGCACATATGCTTGCGCAGAACATTTTGCACCAAATTCCTTTATCATGACACCTTTAGTGTTTATTTCCACTGCCCGAACAGATCACCACCTCCCTAAACCAACAGCGCTAGTTATAAACACTTCCAACACTGCACATAGTTGAAGAGAAAACCAGCAGTCTGACACAATATGAAGGATTTTTGTTAATGCCTTCATTTTACTTATAAATGAAAGTAAAAGATACTAAAGTGGGATGTTGGAAACCTTTGTATTTACTTACACAGGTTTAGAAAATATTTTAATAACAATGCAATTTTCATATTCAGGCCAGTTGTATAGAGAAAGCCTTTCCTTCCAATGGTGACATGTCTCTATGTTCAGTTTTACATGAGTTTCAACCTCCTCTCACGGACTTGCTACCCTGAATCATCAGCTAAGGTGAATGATTGCATCAGCAGTCTTTTAAAAAGCAGCAAATGGGTACCTTCTGCATTCTCATTTACCTCTTCCTCTCCCCAAGGTGATTCAGCAGCAGACAAGGACCTCAACCTGACTTACCCCAGCCTCTTTACTATGAGGTACACACTTGTTCATTTTCAGAACTGGCTCCCCAGCTCACTTCATAGGGAAATCAATTTATCCTTCCTTTTTGGTGTATAATCTAACTGAGACTGACATGGTTCACATCCCCTCCCACCTGTGATGGTGAGGATCACCTGCTTTCACAATCACATCACATCTCTGTAATGATGGACAGCAGCTGCTCACAGAGAAAACAGCCAAACTAGAAAACATGATGAAAAACAAAGCAAGGCCATTTAATGTAGTGGTTTTATAAGCTGCAGCCTCTGAAGATGTTGGACTCATCTTTGCATATAGAGGAACAGAAAGGAGAGATAAATGTATGTATGTTCACCCTATACATGAACCTGAGAATAAGAAATATTTTGTCTTCAGAAAAAGCTCACACACTTATTTCTGTCAGCTCAGCTGTGCATTTCAATTCCTATCCTCTCAACTATGTGACAATAACCCAAAGGAAAACTTAAACCCACAACACCCCTACCCCATCTCCTCACCAGTGCAAAGCCAACAAAGATTCAAAGTGCCATGTGGATAGGGGAACATCCAAGTAAGTAATTTGAGGAAAAGAAAACACTCTGAACACCTTCACTGAAAAAAAAAATTGCTTTGTCTGGTAGGAAACTGTTCACAGACAATGGTCAGGAGCCACAGTTAGCAGAAGTACAGCATAAGCATTAGCATTGCGCTCACAGAGGTACTGCCCTTAGGCATGAAAACTAGGTCTGTCTTCTCTGCATTGATCCAACTGCAGTTAAAGATCGTGTAATTCTTTTCAAAAAGAGTAAGGGATAACCCCTGGAGCTGGCCAACATTCCCTCTATAAATAACATATGTTCTCATAGCTAAAGCCATGTTTGAACAGCTGCTACATTTAATGGCAGTCTCTATTCCCCCAATAGCCAATTAATGGTTTTACTTATTTGTTCTTGTAAGTGATAAAATAATTCAGCTACATCGGATAAGCTCTCTGTGATTAAACACATTTATACTGATACACAAACACACACTGTGGTGCACTGCAAACAGTTCTGCCAGGGTAACATATTCTGAGCATATGTCTTCATGATTTTGAAACAGCTTTTAGAGTGACACTGTCATCCCACATACACTTTCCTATCTGGCAGAGATAGCGAGGAATGGCAGAGATGGCAAGGAATAATTTTTGAGCAACATACAATGACATACAAGTCAGTTTCTGGGTTCATCACTTGTAACACTTGGTTTCAGTTGTTCAAGAGTACAGACTTGGAAATGAATCAGAAAAGAGAACTAAAGCATGGCTGAAGGAAAGTGTAAGATCTGTCTCTGTGTGGTAATAAATCTCCTGGAAAATTTAGCTTTAGCACTTCATGACAGTATTATAAATTATTTACTATGTATCTCAGAGAATACATAGGCCTGTTTAAACATCCAGGAAGAGCAGGACAAGCTAATCTAAACCTTAGCTATAAACATGTACACAACTGCTCACAAAAAGGAAAATTCGTTTCAGCTGAGAAGCAGCTCAGACCTACGAGGCTGCAGAAGAACTTCAACACTTCATGGAGAAAAGCTCTCTCACAGCTTAAACAGAATATTTAAAATCACAGATTGGTTTGTAGAAAGAAAAGACCATCTGATAAAAAAATAGAAGAAAGGAAATTAAAGAAAAACATGGGGAAGATGAGAAATATTGCAAATGAAATATCTATTCCTAGCATCTTACTAGTTTACATTTGAAAGGATTCTGTTCTTTGTTAAGAGGACTTTAACTGAAGTAAAGCAGATTTGTCTCTCTAGCACAAAAGCTGCTGGCAAGTGTTATGCTTCAAAAAGGGATTCTTTACATTTTGTTTTTATAGATGATAATAACTTGAAGAGACAAAAATACCCTTTCTCAGATTTCTTGTTTTCAGACCCCTAGCTAATTCTCTGATAGTTTTTACACTTATTATAGGGAGATTCCAACTTTCAGTATTATATTCAGGCCATTTCTTGCTGGTATAACCCACTGTATCAGCAATTTCAGCAACAGAGAACTTGGGCCACTGCCATTCTTCATTTCTACCCCTCAATCTCCTCTGAAAATGATGGCGTTCCAAGACTAGAGTTATAAAAAGATTAATTACTTTAGCCTAAGTGAATTCATAAGCTTCTACCCACAGTAGAACACATTAGTTCAAAAATAATATATTAAAAATTGTGGGTCATTATTAGATGTTCTAAAGAAGCACTACACACCCATAGCAACATTAAAATACTCTGGTAACACTGAACTGTTTTCATAAGGAGGGTAGTTCAGTTCTACCTCCAAGCACAGAACTGTCAAAGGAACCTTACTTTTTGAATGAGGCAAAATAAACTATGCACAACATACTGTTCCCAAGGCACTGTTAATACTTGACCTGATAAGATATTAAACAATTTCTTACCTTCTCCCACTTTGAAAACATTACCTAAAGTCAATTCAGACTAGGATGACTATGTGAGCAGTTTAAACTATAACACCATGTATGGAATTTTTCCTCTAACATTGTTGCTCTGTTTTGAAGCTGGAATGTTTCCCTTCAGTGGATAATATGTGATTGCTTCCAGTAACAGTTTACATTAACATTTACATTTACTAGCTTATGTTCTCTTACTCTTTGTGACCCAGTTCAGTTAAGCAAAGATTTTGAATCTGACAATAAAGGCTCCTTTCAAACCTTCAAACTTTCGCTGTTAGGTGATGCCACATCAGGTCTCAAATTTTTTTCTCACTATAAACAACTGTTTGGCAAAAAGTTTAAGTCATCCTCCACTGAGACATCAGCTTAGCTATGCATAGCCATAGGTGCTAGCTTAAAACCACAGTGCCTCCCTCACATCTATCTCCTCCCATCCCTCAAAGAGAAAGAGACAATACTTGACAGGTAGCGAAGAATTTCTCATTCTGCCACCCACTGTTGAATCCAAACAGAAAAATGGTTAATACAATGATATGCATGGAACTACAGCCCCACACCCTTTCCTTTCCCCCCCAAAGTACTCTTTACTGTCCTCTAGCAGAGAAAGGCTATGGGGTTAGGCACACAGTTGATATGACCAGTAGGGCTATTTCTAGCCTACTTTATATTGCAGAGCAAAACTAAATTAGAGTTTAACTGTAGACAGAGTAAAGTAATTCACATTACTGAATCTGAAAACCTGACATTCTTATGAACTATAACTAATTCCTTACCCTTCAGCAAAGCAGTGCTGGGCTTCTATATTTTCAGATGGGGTCTATTCTCACAGATAGTGACAGCAGTGTCTTTTAAACAATTGAGCACAGAGCAGTTGTTTTTTAATAAAAATCAGTGACACTATTTTGGGGAAAGTGGAATGCTAATGATTTCATCCTGTTACACACCTATTACAAGACAACCTTTTTCTCCTCGGTTCCACAAAAAAACCCCACAAGCAGAGATTCATGATGCAGGTTTTTCAGCAGCTCCTGAAAGCCTTTGGACATATGGTGAATACTTGTGGCAAAGCATGCACTTCCTATGCTGGCATGCTGCTACTCTAATCAGATGTTACCAAACATGCAAAATACTATGTTCTTCTACCACTTTCAAGCATATAATTATAAATTATGGGTCAGTCTTAAAAGGAAGTGTGAGGTTTTTTGTTGTTCTTGCACCATGTGAATTCTGTCACACTAGAGAACTGCTACAATGCATAGTGAGATGAGGCACTCACCACTCCATACGAGTATGTGTCACATGTTTCAGACACCGGAAGACTTTGAATAACTTCTGGGGCCATCCATGGGAACGTGCCCACTAATGACATGTGTGTCGTATGGGAGTGGAATCTTGAGGCACCAAAATCACAGATCTGGCAAAAATAAATAAAATATTAAACTGGTATTAACAGTATCAACCTCATTCATCAGACATGGAAACATGCAGTCAAGCAGCAGCATCTGTTTTCAAATAATTAAAGTGTTCATACCTTTAACACACCATCAGCAGCTATAACAACTGAAAATGAAAAAACAAAAGGTTACAAAAATGCTGAGAACAAGTCCAATACATTTTTACAGCAAAATACTTTGTTTTTCAATAAGACAAATGACCCTAAGGTGAGCCAGCACCTGAATGTGCACACCTGTCCTGGTTCCTTTGAGAAGCTTACAGAACATATGCTGGATACCTGCAAGCCTCCAAAGAAATGCAAAACCTTTCAGGTCTTACTGAGTTAAAAGACAACACCACCACAGATGAACTTCATTCTCCCCAGTATAGTTAGGTTTAACAAGAAGCTCTCGGGAAGAGTTGTTAATAAAAGGAGAAAGCCTACAACCAAGGTGAGACCTACATATTTCTTGACTATTATCTCCCTGTGTGTCCCTCCTATCCCACCACTAGTAGTAGAAGTTTCATCTAAAAGGCAATGTTCAGCAAATTTCAAGAACGACTGTCAATTGCTAAGTACAGACTCCACACTCAATGTGTATTACTCAAAAGCCTGAGTATGTGTCAAACCTCAAAAAAAGCCACAGTAAAGACAAGATTTTCTGATAAGAAATAATAGGCCTTATCCAGCCTATTGTGTCTGGTGTCTGCCAGCCTTCCCTGGTACTCAACCTTTCCAAATAGGAAAAGGATGTGAGGAGTGCCCAGGCAGTGTCTGAAAGCTGATGAGATGGCCAATCATGGCCAGCAAGACACAAGTTGGAAGAGCCCTCCACAGTGCTCTAGATGATGCCAAGTCTGTAGTGAACTTCAGACAGGCTCAGGATGGGGAGGAGGGAACAGGCTCTTCTGTGCTTCAACAAGTGAAGCTTTGATGACAACCAAGGCGTTAGTTAGTTCTGCTTGTTCACAAAGCTCAGGCACAGACTTAAATGCCACATTAACAGGTAACAGTAAACACAGAGCATTTCAGTGTTTTGCTACTTTACCATTCCTGGACTTCAGGTCCCTGTGGATAACTTTGACTGGAGCTTCCATGTGTAAATAGTGCATTCCTACACAAAACAAAGGAACAATCCAGTTAGGCTGAGGAGGGCCATCACATATCTCAGTCATGTTTCCTGGTTCCCACTAGCTGTACTCATTATGAGTTGCCATACCTGTATGCCGTATTGACATGCTGAAGGAGAAGCAAAGCTTCCTGTAATCTACCTCGAGTAAAAAGCACTAAGCAAAGCTCACATATATCTCAGAGCATCTATATGGATATGCTAATGGTTTTTAACATCATATGTAGTTATTTTCTCTAACTATATAGTTAAGGAGGTGTCTACACAATTAAGCCAGATATTAATTTACTTTTTTTTCATTAGTTTACACTAGTTCTTGTGTGGTCAGTCACAGAGAACACAAAGGATGGAACAGCTTATTCTACATTATTATACAAAGAATTTCAGTATGTTTGCTGAGAATAAGCCCTTAGCTTCCTTAAATGCCCCAAATCAAATCAAATGTGAGGGCAATTATGCACTTTACCTCATAATTACTCTACATCAGCAAAATTATCCTCTTGGGACTTAGGAGCACATCAGAACTGGCTCACAGAAGCCATTTTCACTCCAGAATATTTGGGATTCATAATAAACAAGGAACATATTACAAAGAACAGTGAATGGGTTTTGCTTTTTTTATTTATATATGTTTGGTTGGTTTTGTTACAATTTAAATAAGGAAGACTAGGAAGGCTCTCCTGACTTTCTAAGGAAAGCATCTCCAGCTGTACATTTGCTGGCTGTGTAGGATAGCATACGCCACTATTCTTGCTTACCTTTAGCTATGTCAGTGGCCCAGGTCATGATATGATCCATATCCATCTCTTCACTTTTGTTACTATTAATGTAATCAAACAGTGAGCCAGCAGAAGCATACTCTGTTAAAAAACAGCAACAAACACAACATTTTAAAACATTGCACCTAACTTGAAAGATGTAGTAGAAACTCTGCCAGTTCTACAAAGCAGTCAACCTCTGCCTTAATGACAAAGAACTTGGGGTCGACAGCCTAATATTATTACCAGTGTAGTAGGAGAGTTTATCTGATTATCCCTACAGACATAATCTACTACTAACAAAAAAAGAAAAAACAAACAAAAAAGTGTAATCATATAGAAAAATAGGCATTAAAATGAAAAAGCGTTAGAAAGGTCTGGCATCAAGAAAGATCAGGCAAAGCAGTTCAAATTCCAGAGTAAAAGGTTCTGTATGCTCTTTGTTCAGGACAAGCAGATGTTTTTCTTAATTTCCCTTAACTGTACCTACAGAATCCCACAGCAGGATTCTGTGGATACAAACAAGGGCTTTTGGGGCCCACTGGTGTTTGGAAGTGTGGCAGATGGAATCCAGTCTGACTATCAGAGTTGCAGGGCTTAAAACAGGAATAACAAGCTAGTTATACCTACACATATTTAGGTGTGAAACTGGAGACAAATCAAATCTCCACAGTACCACTTTCATATAATCTAAAATTCTTACTTTTTTGAACAGTTCATTTGCCACTCTTGATCAGAACAGTTAATAGATTAGTTTGGTGGTATCAGATCCATCTTATTGTTTCTAAAATCAGAGGATACTCCCCACTGGTAAGCAGTACTGTGTATAAATGATGCCCCATAACAAAATATAATTTTTAATTTTTTTTTTTAAGTAAAGCCACATGCTAAATACATAATGTTCTGTTACAAGGAAAGGGTTTGCAGGTAGAAAGTCTCCTATTTCCCATGGAGAAAAAATCGGAAGGATGAAACTAGAAATCTAACACGGAGATAAGCAGGACAGATTTCCCTGTGCTGCAGGTCAGGTACAGTAGTTTAAAGGCTGTAGCTCTTCCCCTCAGTATTTCTTAAATAAGTTTTATGCTTATTTAGAATTCATTGATGTTTCACCAAAAACACAACAGGAGGTTCATAAGATGAAGCAGCTGATACATTTTCTTTTATCTGTTTGCAATGACGGGGCAGGCACATGCCACCCAGCGCAGCCCAAGTAGCACAAAGACCAGGGGATACAAGGGATACAAGGAGCAACTGAAGCCTTTTGTCCCTCTCTCCCAAGGCTATTCAGCATGCTTCTCAGGCAGAATTTAGAACCTACTTAGAAGACTCTCAAAATCTTCACATCATTTCAAAGCAGCCACAAAATCATTGCCTACATCAAAGGTATCTGAATTTTTTAAATAATAATATTAATCAACGATTGATACATGATAGGCTAAATGAATACAAAAATTTCCATTGTTCCTCACCAAGGAAATCAAAAACACTGGGAGACCACTGCATGGGGAGGGAAACAGACCAAACTGAATCTGCAGCCTAGAACATGGCAGGCCAGATGGGAAGACTCCAGTGCTAAATGAAAGAGGGAGAAAACAACAAGTCCCTTGAAAGTAAACACTCAAGTGTTAGCTTTGGATCACGCTGCACAACCTGCCACTGAAAGGACAGACGTGTACCTTCTGATGTCACCGAGAGAGGAGTAAGCTGCTGACCTGCACATTTCCACAATTAAAACAGAAGCTTTTTTTACCCGTGATGTCATCATCTGTCTTAAAAATGGCTTCTTCAGGAATAGGTTGGCTGCATGCTTTACATGCCTTTACAGTGCATAATTTGATCCAGCAGGGTCAGGGACAACTCAGCTCCTCCAGCCCTTTGCCACTCGGTGTGAACAGAGGCAAGTAAGCTTCAATCAACAAAGCTCCACTGTTATAATTTCTTCTATATACTTATTGTGCCACAGGTATTTACTAGGAGCTTATGGATTTGGAAATCATATTGCAAGGACAATGTTTTGTCAATAATAATGGAAAAGAAATACTTGCTTTAGAAAGGAAAGCTCTGATTGCCTTACTGGACGCACCCTGTGATGGGCTATGGGATACATATGGTTCTGTGCAATGGGGGCAGAAGCTCTAAGAACCTTTTGGGATGAGGCAGCTGTGGCCAAAGGCCGTATCTGAAAGCTACACATTGAGACTGCTGCTGACAGAGATGGCCAGTAACATCTAGAACAATGTGATCCACGTCAGCAGCTCACTGAGCATCAGGATGAGCTGGAACACTGACATACATCCCAGCAGGAAAGCATTCCTTTTAACTGCAGCTGTAGCCCTTCTCAGAGAACTCTTTAACAACCCCACATAAGACAGTACATGCAGCTAATGTTCAGCAGATGCCAATACTTGGCTCAATGCTCTCATCTCCATCACTCTGAAGGAACATTCGTTTCTCAAGATTTCTTCTTGTTTGTGATTTTCTCTCCCAAGAATGAATCTGACTAAACACAGGGTTAAGTTTGCAACACTGAAGGCCATCCAGAAGATCACAAAGTGAAAATCCCTCTAAAAGACATTTTAAGCATAATTAACATTTCTTTTATCAGTAGCCATTCTCTCATTTGAAAACAGTGTGGGGAAATGGAACCTTGCTTCCCTTCCAACCCATAGGACTCCAGTCTCCTTAGAAGTTGCACGGAGAATCAACACAGTATGCTAAAAAACCCCCAAACCTCTTTCTTCTTTAGCCAGGTGTGATCAGAGTTCCTGTGGAACAAAGCTGTTGAACTACACACCATAGTCTCTTTCTCACAGGTAGTTAAAGAGTCCTCCTTCTCAACAGCACAGTGAATTACTTTAATTGCTGTTTGTCCTGTGACTGGTAAGCAGGTCATATGTCCTCCAAACACTGACCTTTTGTGAGACCAAGCTGAGGACTTCTGATCCAGACATCATCCCAGGTCATCGATTACACCTCTCCTTTGCTACTCTGCTTGCTGGTTTACACTTACATTAAAAAGGCTAGTAAAATTACATTACTTGATTTATTAGCTTTCTATTAATTTTATTGCCTCCAGAAGGAATTCAAGCTCCTGTCTATATGCTATCATCAATGCATTTCTGAGTGGTGAAGACTGTAGTCACCCCATGCACCTCTGGAATGCTGACTGCCACACCATGACCTCCAGTATGCTGATACTCCTGCAGTAAGCAAAGCTCCCTATGCCCTGAAAAGTGCTGCATTTTGGATGTGCTCCCACCAGATTACACTGCTATCTGCTGTGATAACCAGCAGTCTAAGAGGCAGGTAGAAATAACTGAATTTTCACAAGTTCTGACCACCATCTAAGAACCAATAAAAACCTTACTGGCAGTGACTCAAATTGGTATTAGATTGTGCCACACACAGAAGACTACTCCTCACATTGAACTTTGAAAGGTTACAGACATGCCAAAACATGACTCCTAATCCACGCTATCATGCATTTTATTTCTCCAAACATTTGTTTCAGCAGATGGGAAATTTCTTTGCTTTCTACTCCTATCTTACGTAGTTTGTCCCATACAGGAAAGGGAGAAAATTCTGTATCTGGACTATCTCCCAAGATAAGGGCAGGAAGCTTAAAGCTGTAAAAAAAAAAAAAAAAAAAAAACCACCACCAAAAAACCCCAACAATACCACAAAAACCAACTTCTGCATAATTCTAAGAATGTCAAAACAAATGAAACCTAGCTTCCAGTGAATAAAGGGAGGTGTCTTACAATGTCTTATAAACCCTTGACTCTATTTCAAGCTCTTCCATTTGTCCACTTCACAATGCAAATTCTCCTATTTTCAATGCAGGCAGAACTCATGGGGCAGCTTTGCTCTGAGCAGGCACCCAGCCTACCCTCCTCACAGAACCAGCCAGAACTTCGTATCATGAAAATCTCTGCTTTTGTGACATGCCCAATTAAAATGGAAAAGCAGTTAGCCTCTGTTTAAAGGGGTCCTGCAGTTGTGCATTAAGAACACCCTAGGCCCCATCTGCCTCCATGCTGCCACCAGCTATGCTCCCAGTCTGGTTCCCACCTCCAGCACTGCCACTTACATTGAAGCAGGTGGTGCCATGCACCCTTAACATTTAAAGAAGACCAGAACAATTAGCAAAACATTGTAATTGGGCAACATTGGAGATAACCTTTTAAAACTGGAGTTTTAAAGAATCAAGAAAAAGGTCAGAAAAAATTCTTACCTGTAACTATGCCATAATTTGGAGGTTCAATGACAGCTCCATAGAACTGAATGATGTTTCTGTGACTGAGCACACTGAGTATTTCTGCCTGTTGAAAACAAACAAACAAACAAGTTAGACAATTAGGAATGGGTCATTTACTATGATAGTTTATTTTATACCTCAGTTGGTACACACACATATACAACATATTTTTTATATATATATGTATATATATATAATATATATAAAAGCACATACGTATCTAGAAAAGACTGTTCACAAATGCTTGGTATTTGAAAACCTAGTGAGAGAGTCTGGCAGATGAATGCTTTGTATGTTTGGGGGGGGTGGGAAAAATAAATTTCAGACTATTCTTTCATGGCCAAGGCACTGATGTAGGAAGTTAAGTCTTTGGAAAAACTGAAAACCTTGGAAAACTTTATTCCAAGAAAGATCTGGGATTTTTGGCAAAGCAGCAGCAGTCCTATCCAGAATTTGTGTTTATGCACAAAGTACCATGGGTTCAGCGAGTCCAGTGTTCCAGGCTGTTACAGCATACCATGCACACACAGCTCCATCCAATGTTTACTGGAGATGTGGAATTTCCAGGCATGCGCTGTGGAGTCTGATTAAATACACACAGCAAGCATCTTTGAGACTGCCAAATAGCCAGCAGTGCAGTTGAAACTGCTCCTCAATGTAGAGTACAGATGTTTGGCAATTCTGGATAAATATGCAAAACCTTCAAATTCTACTTGAATAATGCTGCTGGGCTTCAGCAAGAGACTGCAAGACAATGAGACTGTACCAACATAAATTAAGACATACACACCCTGTAGTTTTTGAGAAAAAAGGTCAGATATCTCCTGGAAGCTGTCTCAACAGTCTCACCTCTGTAGTGTATTAAAATAAATACTCAACAGATTTTAGACACATGTTTTTGCACAAGTATACATATTATGCAAATACAGATATGTACTATTTTATATTTTTCTCCACTGTAATGCTTTACTTTAAGACTTCGAGATTATGTTAACTCTATACCAGGCAAGAGCATCTAACAAGAACAACATCACAATTAACTCCTCAGAACTTATCAAAAGTATCTGACAGATCCCTTCACAGACCTTTGACTGGCAGTGGGAGTGTTGCTGTTTACCCAGAGGAGAGTTTTCACACATATTCTTAGATAACTGCCAATTAAATTATTTTGTGGACTTCTAGGTGAGTCAGCCTGCAGTATGATTTGCTGAAAACAGCATACATTTTAGAAGTTAATTTTCTGGTATTATGAAAAAAGATTACTCACTTGATGGTAATACTATTTTTCTTGCTGAGCAGGCTAAGCAGCATGAAGAGTTAGTGTAACCCAAGTTAAGTTCAAAGCTATAGTTAAAGATTTAATTGAATATGTGTAAATGTCTGTGCATTAGCTAAAGATAAAGGTCTTAATTGAAAACTGTGTTGAAGTTACTCAAAAAGTCTTTAAGCAACAACAGCAAAAAATTGAGTCATCTAATGCCTTTATCTGTAATTATGCAATTAAGCACATGTATCATGGTACCCCCTATAAAACACAGGCCAAACAAATACCGCTTTGCTATAGCTCTACATTTATTACAGTAGCAGTAGCTGATGTACCATGGGATTCTGCATCAAAACTGCTATAGCTTTTCTGTCTTCAGTGAATCTACAAGGCCACAAAATAATTTAACTGGCAGCTACCTAAGCAAATGTGGGAAGATTCACCTGCAGTTAAACAGCAACACTCCTAGAGCCAGTCAAGGGATCTGCCAGCAGAAGGAGCTCTGCCCTCCAACTGCAGCCGCACCAGCCTCCCAAGACAAGGGACTCTTGCAGCAGCAGCAGCATGAGTTGTACCTCCAACCTCCTTTGCTAGCCTGGAGGATGCAGGTGACTGCTTAGTCATCCAAATCTCCATCTCAGAAACTTTTGTATTATGTTTGTATATTCCTTAGGAAATACTCAATTGGGCAATGTCCTCTAATTCTTACCAGCATTACTGCCAGATTACCAGGAGACCTAACTCTCCTTGACTGCATATCTGAATATTCTTATATGAGACAGGAATAACACAAACAGTTAGACAAACCATCTAAAACCACCTTTTCATGAACACCTTGGTTGGAGCAATGGAATAAAACCATCTTCTTGTAAAGTACTTAAAACACACCATGTCTTCAAAGCACTGAGCATGCCATCTGCTGTGGTGTTTACAACACAAGTACTTCAAGAGGTTATTAGAATTAAATTGATGGGTCTCACATTTTTTTCCCATAGCATAATATATTTAGGTCCCAGCTATAAAAGTAGTACTAGATGAATCTTTTAGGAGAATGATTAAAACTGTGCCATGATTAACAAATCCAAGTGCCATAGCTCCCTATTCCATCACAACTATGTGCAGAACGCAGTGACTGTTCTCCATCTCACACAATTTGCTGCTGGATCCAGTGAAAGCCCATCAGGGTCAGTGGACAACAGAAGGGCTACACTGCAGCAACGCCAGCAGCAAACTCAAGACTGACCAATCACCCAGTGCTACCACGACGGGACTGGAAACGAAATATGAACATTAGCCCAAGAACACAAGTACTTCACTGGCACAGACACGCAGCGCTTTTATCATTGGAAATGCAAAAGAAAATTTTTACCATTATCTTATTTACATTATATACACTAAGATCACATTACAGAAGTATGAAAAAAATGCTGTGTTGACCATGGCTAATACCATCACCTTCACACTGATGTTCATACCCTAATCTGGGATTTAACAGATACCAAAGCAAGCTTCCATCTAAGAAATCCAGAGAAGCACCTTCTAATTGCCCACAGATACAAAAATTAACAACTTTGGGGTAAAAAAAATTGCCAACTGTTCCTAAGGACTATTATATCAGAAAGAAATCCTCTCTAAACACTTTTAATCACTCTGCTGTTGGTTAGCACTAGCGATTCTAGACTATTCCTTTCATGTTTTGTTCTTTTCTGTTGCTGTAGATCAGCTGTGAACTCTATTAGCCAATTTAAAGACACTTACTCCTTACAGCGAGAATCAGATGCAAGCCAGTCCATATCTTTGAAGCTTTTGTACTATCTTTGACAAGAAGGTGCCGTATTTCAATGAAAATTACTTTCAGATAGCAAATTAGAGAGTGGTGGTTAAAGACTGGTATTTCAAAGATTTCTTAGACACTAACAAGAATATTTAGAATCACCTTTAAGCATCAAAACTATACTTAAATCCAAAATGCCTAAATGCTTGAAAGAAAATCTTGTCATGCATCTGTCTGTCTAAAGACTGTTTCA
>NW_008238358.1:6032628-6033020 GCF_000691975.1 Corvus brachyrhynchos
GCTCTTCCCTCAGTAAAGCTGCTATCTAATTTTATGCAAGCTAAATGAGTACCAATTTACTTCCTAAATAGCGATGACAAGTAACAAGTATTCAACTACTTCATTACATCCGTTTTTTGTGTGAAAGACGGAATTTTATTTTTTTAAAGGCTGGATTGAACCAGAACTAGCAGAGTTCTGCTGAAGGAAACACATCCAAACACATAAATACAAAGTCCCTGGACTTAACATAGAGACACAGATGCACAAGGTAACTGCAGTAGAGTTGAATATTACGCTTTGTGCCATTATAAGCTAAGTAAGAGCCTGTTACTGACCATCAAACTATGCTATAACTGTTCATACTGCGCTTACATCACAGGTATGGATAAAATTATGTCCCTCTGTTGAGT
>NW_008238358.1:6033056-6033447 GCF_000691975.1 Corvus brachyrhynchos
AAGGGATTCAGATTTCTAAACAAACCTAATCCACTGCTTACATAATTCAAATATCACAAAATCCAAGGTCAGAACAAATTACATTGAAAACTTTTAAATTTAATTCTCACTTACTGGGTTACTGTAAATCAAACCCAATTAATAAAACAATTACAGTACAAGAGTTTGGAATTCAGGTAATCCCTAAGTGTAATTGTGTCCTGTGAACCATGGTATGGATCACAGTGTTTAACAGGTAATTTGGTTTTATGCCTGTTTAATCTCTACTTATTAACATATGTGAAAATGACAATTACATCATCTAAGACTGACATCACCCTAGAGATGCCTGTAGACCCACTAGTACTGTTCTTAACCTTGTAGTACAAACAACCATTTCTTCAGGTGTTTC
>NW_008238358.1:6033506-6057674 GCF_000691975.1 Corvus brachyrhynchos
TGGACAGAAACCACGAACACAAATTCTAAGCACAGCCAGCAGCAGATGACGGGACAAAGCAAGCTGCCTGGACAGCATGGTCTCGTTAAGAGAAGCATAAGCCTCAGCTCACCAGGATGACCCAAGCCCACACTTGTTTTTGCTCTGCCTTGTACCAATGCAGCAAAAGCAGCAAGTGCAGATCAGCTCTGATGAGGTCTTCAAGGTCGCTGCTGACTGCAGATGTGGGCAATGGCCACCTGATGCTGAGCTGGCATTACTTGGGAATCAGACAAGGCCGTATCGTCAGATCTTTAATTGCAGCCGCAAAGACAGTAAGGATGTGGACGGAGGCACTTTGCATACAGCTGTGTTGTTGCTTGCCAGCTACTCATAGCAGCTGCAGCTGCTCTTGTTAGAGCTCCCTATCCCAAGGCAGTTAAAGTTAGCAAAGACCAAACGACTCAGCATATTTTAGTTACTCTAGTTCTCCTTGGAAATATATTAGAAATTTGTTATGCTCACACTTGTAGTCAAGAGAAGCGATCAAGGGCTTGGGCTAGCAGTCTATTCCAGCAGCACAGCTGGAACTGTAGAAGAACATCTGTTCACAGAGTTTTTCAGTATCAAAAGACTTTTTTCCATGGGTTCAGACAAACTGAGCCCAAAGCAACTCAACCACCACTTCTTCTAGGTGGCTTTGGAGCAGCTGACTGGAAAGAGTAAAGTACATTTCCACCCTGGTCTGAGCACACTGATTTAGGAATAACACAGGAAATAGCTGCAGCCACTTGTGAGACCATTGGGTCAGCCAGCAGCCAACCAACTTTCCTGCTAGTAAATCAGGTTAACTGCACAGCAAGTGGCACCTTCCCTCCATGCAAAATTACAGAGTTAGACATGGTTAGCTACTTAATCTGATTAACACAACTTCCTTAACTGCCTTATATTTATTATTACATTATGCAAAAGTTTGGCTATTTAATTTTCCAGAGAAATTTTTGCCATGTTTATTAAGGAGATATTTAGGCACACTTAAGACAGCTTTGGAAAGATATTTTTTTTCCTAAGTCTTGTAGCATTTTAAAGGCTTTGACCTTTGTCATGTTCTTGGGAGAGTTGCAACTTAGCTACTCTCAGGAGGTTTTACCTCCTAATAAAAGGGCAGCTGGAAGAGGCCAGCTGATGTTTTCGTAAAATCATTCTATTAGTGACAACCACATACAAAAAAGATACAGAATGCTAATATATATAAATCCCACACCTTTATTCCTAGACTCCTGCTCAAAAGTATATCCACTCTATCTCCATTTCCAGGGTCTCATGAATCCAATTCTTTCTTGTGAATTTACTGATGTCTAAGAATGGATGACACCTCTTACCATACCAGTTTCTCTAGGTGAACAAGCCCAAAACATCATTTTACAGATGCAATACTAAGACAATCAGCATCTGTCATTCCTAACAAATTATCTTCTCAATATGCAGTAAAGGGATACTTAAAGAATTTCAGAAACATAAAATTATTACCATGAATTATATAGCAGGATGTTAAGTAATTATTACAGTTTTGAACACTAAAAAGAAAATTAAACAGGTACAAAATAAAAAATTAGGACTTTGCTTACTGATTTGTCTATTCTCATAAGGTTTTCTAAGGAAAAAAATGAAATCAAGAATTTTGTGCTTTGGGGGCCCCAAATAACGAGTAAAAGATACTGATTGTCCAGTTTAATGAATTTTTGTTAAATCTGTTAAACTGTCTTTAATACTAACTAGGCAAGACAAAACCCACATGAACATGGCAAAGCCAAAGAATCCTCAGTGAGATTTTTTTACATGCAAATAAGCAGTTACCAAGTGCTTCAATGGGCACACTCCCAGCGTGTGTTACCATCTCTTCCCATAGGCCATCATAGTTTTAAAACTATGGTTGCATGTCACTTAAAGCTGTGTGAGCTTGGGCTTCTTTTTTAGTACTCATTTAGATGATAACTTATCCCTAAAAAAAGCTGTTTTCTATAGGCCACTTACATGTTAAAACTGTCAGCACTTACATCTTAGAACACAGCCTCTATATTCAGGCTGTATTAAGAAACAGTATCCTGTTTCTTAAACCATACAGAAAAGAGTTAAATTACATTCTCAGATTGATGTCACCAGCATTTCTGTAAATAACAGAATTAAATTCTCATAAGTACGTCTACAATGACGTACAAAATTTGTACTTTGAAGCATTTTGATTGAGGAAATCTTTGAAAGCATCAAATTTGCATCCAAAATTGTGTCCTACACTGTTACAAATCCCAGAGACTAAAGTGGAAATATACAGGAAACTAATAAATTCTTATTGCTATATAATCATCTTGCCATTATTTTAAATTCACTGGTGTATATCATCAAAAAAAAAAAAAATCTCATTTTTGGAGATACTGTGATGAAACACACACTTTAAATACCTCGTATTGACTCTAAAGCAACAATCTTAAAGAAAGAAAAAACACACTACCAAGACAGCTCAGTTCTGTTAAACTGTCATAATGTACCACAGGTAAGGAATATGGACATAAATTTATTAAATGCTGTTATAGGCTCACCCCACCTTATGAAATTCACTTTGAAATAATTAATTTGCATCATGCAGCACCATAGGACTTGTTAGTAGTAAGATGTATTGGATACTGACCATTTGAAAAGAAAACTGGGTTTTGTACTCTACTATAGTTCTTTATAGCAAGCTTTGCACACAACTTGGTATGTTATGGATAATTTGAAGGCTATGAGATTAAAAGTACTAGCTAGCAAATTCAGAATGTGCCCGCCAAAACACTGCAAAGGCTTGTTCAGCCCATGAAAAGCAGGCTGGTCCCTCTAAAAATCACAGTGGATTTGTCCTTGTGATGCGGCAGCAGAGCCTCTGCCCTGTGCAGCAAGAGGGAGTGAGATCAAGCTAACTGGCTCAATTCTCACTCTGACCTCCATCAGCCCAGCGCAACGATCACGCAGAGCCACACCGCACTAACCAAGAAATTGCAGGATCATGGTGTTGGTTTTCCTCATGAGGAGGGTTAAAAACTTGTTATCCATGAGAGGAGGCTGCTAACAGACTGATGAAACCAAGCAGAGGCACTTTCTGCAGAAAATCCTTACAGAATGTTTAGTAAGCTTGAAAAAATTCTGCGTTACATTTCCAGTGCCATTTACAAAAATACCCAAACAACCAAAAAACAAACCCAAAGATTATGGAAAAATAACTCATTTCTTAGACAGATTTCAAGTAGAAATACACCCACAGGATTGTTACATTTTGCAGCATACAATGTGACATTGTATGAGCATTTAATATTAAGGTATCTGATAAAGGCAGATCTGCCAAGAACAAGTTTAGTTTGGATTTCACTACTGTTATTCACATAAAGTAAAACCATTCAAAACTATGTATTTGTATTGGTGTAAGAGTTTAGAAATGAGCAATGTCCTGCAATATTTGTAATTTTTAATTCAGGCAGATTTGGAGTACTAAACTGCCTCCAGCTGCAAAGCAACACCAGCAATTGAGTAGAAACAATAGATGAGTGGACTAAACGGCAGGGCTGAAATACCTGAGCTCCCATAGAGCTGTTTATTTTCAGCAATCATCATTTCTCTTTTCAGTGCTGGGAAATTTTCCAAGTTACTCACAATCATTTTGAACACAAACCGGCTTTGACTATGAAGAACAGTGACAAAACCCTCAACATTCCTAAAACACAACCGAATAACGAAACTTGAAACTTTCTGACTCCTGGCACACTCTGCAGGTGAGAAAATATCATGGCTAATATGCAACACAGGGATCATTCCAGACTCAACAAATGGAAAAATATCCAAGGAAATTATTTCTGATATCAAATTCACTGTAAGTTTCATGAGCACCTTGTTGGAAAGGCATTTTGGTATGAAAGTGATGGGCAAAACGAATCCCCTCTCAAGGAGCCATGGCCATACATATACAACTAGAGCAGTGATTTTTCTGAGGTCTGCAGAGTATTTGTAAGGAATCTGGATAAGACAACCCAGAACAAGTCAAATCTCATTATACAATGGCTTTTGCTGAACAATTAGCACAGACCCCAACAGAGACAGCAACAGCTGTACTTCTGCATCCTGATCCACTCCTCTAAAGCAGTTATGATCCTTACAATGAAGTATTTTTCCATCTTGATCATGAAAACTGTAATTCAACCACAGGTAAAAAAACCCCATCATGTTCTTGATGAACACTCACTTACAGGCTGCCTTAGAATGGATAAATCAAACCTGCTATAGCTAATGACAGGGACAACACTTGATGGGATCCCTCTAATTGGAATCCTAGTGAATGTTATAATTCCAGAAAATGTTCCTCAACCAGGCAGGCTGAGCCCACCATAATGAAACAAACACTTCACAAGATGTGTTACCTGTTACATGTTAACAGCAAACCATAAGGTTTTGTTTTGCACATGGGCTGCTAGAGCTCTGCACAAAGTTCTTCCCAGCTATCACTCAAAAATGAGCTGCCCCTGCAGAAAAGGTATGAATCGCTCCCTACCCGGAGTCCACCTAACTCAAAGAAGCTTTCAAAACAGAACTTACAGCTGTGACCAGCAGGCATAAAAAGGAAGGAGAGAAAGTACTTGCCAACTACAGATGTTGGCACTCTGCTGAAGCAAATGAGAATCATCCACGGATGAGAGGCATTTTTCTGTGACATTTACCTACCCCAAAGCACAACCTCACGAATCTGAGGTTTTCAGGAAAACAAGTTGACACCATTATCTGAATGACACACATCATGATTTTATGTGAAACTGTCCAAATAATCCAGCATGAATCATGGTGAAATCTACCTGCTTTTCAGAAAAGCCACTCTTCTTCGTCTAAGACTGAAAACTGTATTTTACTTAGAAATTTGGTTCAAATGCTACTCCTGTTGTGCAGCAATGACCAAAAAAATAAAACTAGATGACACTCCTGAAATTTTGAGCTTTTATTTTAATAAACATGGACCCAGTGTTTATTTTTTGTTGGGATTCTTCATGCTGCCTTTATGGTAGCTCAATATACCTAATGGGGAATGAATAACATTTAAAAGACCAGTTACAAAAATGAAGATCATCTATTTTGTGGTTACAAAACAACTGACATGCACTACTGACCCCATTGCCCTGCACTGTGCTCCCTGAGAACCTGCAATAAATGAAACAGCAGAGAGGAAGTAGGAACTCCATATACTTGGGACCACAGGAACTTTCAGGACCAGGGTCACGTGCAGAGTCCAACAAAACCTCTCTCCCCTGGACTGTACTGAAAAAGCTGAAGAGAAGGCATCATGCTGCAGCTAATGACAATTCTAACCTGAATCTGAGTGCAGCAGAGAGAATTTGCATCTCTTCCTATTCTAGCAATGCCCGTAGCCTTTGCATAACTACTAGCTGTTTGATTTATGCTCCAAGCACGACAAGGATTAGATTAGCAAAGTTCAGTACAATGAACTGAGCTCACAAGCTGGATCCAGGGCCCAGGAGCTCCATGATGTTTGGTGGCACAGAGTACATTCAAATCCACAACAGGTCCTTTGGCATAGAAGAATAACAGCATCATATATACCACAGCTTCCCATTTTCCAATGCCAGACGCACCCAAGCCCTTGCCTAAGAAATTGACTCCTATCAACGATCAGACACAAGCAAATGTAATTTGTCCATGCACCTTCAGGTCAAGCAAGGTTGGAATGACTTTAAGCATTCTCCTTCAACCAAGCAAAATCATCCTCTAGCAAAGCTTTGCTGCCTGAGACACAACTCTCTAGAAGACACAGCAAGAACTCTTCTCTGCCCTGTCACAGCTGTATGGCTGTGCGACATTTCCCTTCCCTTTCTACACCTGCTGCTACTGTGCTGCACACTTTACTTGCAACACCACTGGCCTGCTGAGGGTGTTTACTTCTAGGAGACAGTTCCCTTACTCCAGATAAAGTCCTTCCTTCTGCCTGGGAAGGCAGGGAGGGGAAAAAACCCCAGTATTGGTAGGAAAAAAAGGACCTAGAGAAACATTTCTCCTTCTTCTTCAAGAGGAGTTAATGGTATCTTGTGATTAGCATACAGTGTTACTATAAAGAGGGTTTGGCTGATTTCATATATGCAGAAGGTTGTCACAACCCTTCTGCCTTTTTTCCTTCTTGAGTTTGAATTGTTGCACTTTGAAAAGTTTTAAGATCTCTCCTCAAGGTCAATTTTATCAATTATCTCTGTCCTTATCAAATCTAGATATAATTACTGTACTTAGCTCTGAGGGGAGGATGGGACCATTTTGAGGTCACTGTTGTGCAGAGCAAGTGTGATGGTCTTGCATATTACTGCAAGCCTTGCAAATATTATTTTTAAATATTTAAACCATTAATTAGTCCATATTGTATCCTCAGGGACAGCACCATAGATCTTAAGCCTTTAGAAGTGTCCTGCATCTTTTCAGATGTCCTCACTGTTTAGTTTAGACTAACATACCTTTATTATTGTGTATGCACAAAAAGAAACCACAAGGTGTAATAGCCTTTTGAAAATACTGCTTTTTTGTTCAAAGTCTTTACTGAATTCAGAATTTTGATGGATTGAAGTAAATGGTGGTGCTAGAATAATACTAAAGTTGTACAATTCAGATCCCAATTCTTCCAAATATATCTTTTAAGATACACAGTTTCTTGAAAATGTGAGGAAGCAAAATTCCTCATAAAAGCTGTGTACAAGGAGGGGTTTTCACAACAATGAACAGCCTAATCAGGGTGAAGAATCCTCAACTGAAAGCTCACAAAGAGATCCCTCTATCCTTTCTCCATTTTTTTCAATTCTACTTTTCTCAATAGGGGTGTCTCACCAGAGAACCTGAAGAGTGAAAGATATAAGTACAGGACTGAAATCCATCAAACCCAGGCTTGTAGTCCAAACCGAAGCAGCTGTCAAACCCAGAGATAGGAATGTATGCTCACTTCTGCCTAATAAAATTTGAATCAAACACTTTGCATCTGATTCTCCATGTGAGCTTTTATGCAAACTTCTAAAGTGCAAGGAATCCTGGGGTGGAAGAGCTATTCTGAGAGCTTTCACATAGTTCATGTAATTAGGGAAACCACTTCCTTTGATTGTAAGTGTTCAAAACAGCTGAATTTCTTCTTTCAAAGGACTCTGTGATTTGGGTCATCTCTTTTACTTGCTCTTTTATGTTTCTCAAGATGAGAGGTGAGACTGTAAAGCACATTATTTAGAAAAAAAAAGATTCCACTTTTTGTTTTAGGGATTGAACTTCGACTATTCAAACGCTTGTCATTTGGAAATCTATCTTTCTTTCCCTCCCTCTGTTTCCTTCCTTTTCTGATAAGCTCTTCAGTGGCTCAAGAGAATATAGTCCAAAACGCCAATTTAAACCTAAGGGAAAACTGAAATATGGTACATAAAGGAAAAGGGACTCTCATTTTCCTTTGTGAGGTTGTGGTTGAATATGTAATCATAAAGGAACTCTAGCTGCAGGATCTCAGTCCCCATGTCACATTTACTTTTTCAATGGTTCCAAACATTGACCAAGCAAAAAGGCAGAAATACAGATTTTTAAAAGACAAACAAAGCAGCTGCCCTTGTCTTTGAAAAGGGTTTGCAGGTTCTTCGTTTCTCAAAAAGGGGACTCGTGTCACAGTTTGAAGGCAACGACCATGTCACCAGAGCTAACAGCTGATGCCAATGTTGCTACAGAATCAAGTGTCACCGCCCTGAATTTCTTGAGTCAGGCACCCTGTTAGTGCTGTTACTTCACATTCATCTCACTAACAGCTGCAACAGGCAGCGAATACCCCGTTTCTCACAGTATAGCACAGAATCCTACTAGTGAAAAGGCAGGAGATTTCTTACTGCAGGTTTCAAATTTATTAAGTAAAAACAGAACGCTTGTTGATCCTAGGAGGACTGAGCTCTATTCCCAGCCAGTGAAAAACTGCAGGACTCCTTCCAGAATTATAGCATTATATGACTTTACAATAAAGACTTCGGTACAAATACATAAACAGCCGAGAACCCAAAAGTTAAGAGCAGAACTCCAAAATGTGTGGTCCTTTTGAGTGGGGTCTGGATCCTGCATTTGTCTTTAGGGCTCTCACAAACTCTTACAGGGATAATAGCAAGGCAACATCCAAAAGAAAGAGGAATTGAACAGCTCCAAATTGTAGCCATGTGTTGCTACATACTTACATCACACACAGCACCCTCAGCATAGAGAGACACCACAAGACAAAAAGACTTTTCCTTGGTGTAGGAGACTAGAGGTGCACAGTTCTCAAAAACGGAAACACACCAATCACTGCTTATAAGCCTTCATTTCTGAAAGGTTTGCCTCAAATGCATCTAACATAATTAAAATTAAAGTTGTTACAAGATTAGACAAGAAGTGATTTCTGTGCTTTTCCCCCACTCTAACCTCGAATAGGCATGCACTACACTTTCTCAGCTCTACAACTCTTCCCAGTAAGAGAAAAAGATAACCTCTTGGAAAATGTCACTCATTCGCTTGAGGGTGCAGCAACTAGTTGATTTTAACAAGATTCCAGAACGACCTACTCATCTCTCCTATGCTGCCCCTGCCAGATAATAATTTGCAGAGTGCCTCAGCTTTCACTCAAAGGCTGCCACCCGTCCAGCCTGCATGCCTGTCTTTTGGTTTTCCCATCTTCCAAGAGCAACTTGGTACAAGCAACTGCATCTCATATTCTGGTGTCAAGAGCTTCATCACTTCTCCTACAACAGCTCAAGGGATTTTACAAACCATGCTTACTTTTGATGTGGCTATTGGAAAATCAGGTGCCCAATACACAAAACCCACAGCTATTTGGTCAGTTGTGTATATCATGACCATTTTTTTCTCCCTTACCTCCACCATTTAGCCACAAGGAACCTCAATTTTCAGAAGTTTTGCAGTAAAATAAATAAGCAACCAGAGGCGGAAGAGAAGTGGGAAGGTGTTCCACTGTTCCCCTTCAATTACATCCAAGGGCCAGGCCCTATTTTGCCAAGGAGGTGCAGCCATAGGGGGCCCCTCCTGCGTGCAAGACACCCAGTTTCCCTGTGGAGCTAACTTTCTTAAATAGAAATTATGCATAATGCAGATTCCCTAAACATTAGTCTAATAAACAAACACATATTTGCAAAAAGGATTCTTCCCCAGTAGCTGAACTGTAACAGATGAAACATTTAAAAGGAGAAATAGGGTAGTTTGGAGGCAGCTGGATCAGAAGAGTAGCTCTATGTTTGCCTTTACTGGCCTCAAGTCTCTGGTGTGTTAACACAATTAACTGAGTATAAGAGGAACAGTTAATGTTGAAGCTGTTCTCTGGGCTCCTCTGCAGCCTCCAGCTAACATAAACACATCTGAATGTTTCCCTGTGACTGTTTATATTGTCCTCTTAAAAAGGAAACTTTCTCTATCAGCACCTTAGTAAGTAGCAGTAGGTAAATACGAAATAACTTCTACAGTCTTAGTTGTGTTACTGCAATTAAAAAGACTGATTTTGATGCTTTCATTCAAGTTACAATATTTTTTTTTTCTTCAACTTTGTTTTCAGTGAAATCTTGTGCCCCAGAACCTTACAAAACTCGCATGCAGCCAGTTTAAAATTAAGGACTAAAAACAAAAAAGGAAGTAAACTAGGGCCTATCTAGTTCTACAGAGCATTTTACTGCCCTCTTAAAAGCACCAAACACATTGTTTAGAATTCTATTGCTACCATGTGTGTGGCAGGTAGTTTGGTGACCCAACCAAAGATTGTGGCCCCCATGCTCAGCTTTGAATACTCCTGTGGAAAACAACCTTCAGGACATTAATGGTCCCAGACTCAGAACACATCAACTCCAGCACAGGTCTCTGACTGCATCTGAACCATCACACAGGCATGCAGCAACCCAGAAACTGTCAGATTCAAACAATACTTCCACACACTTCAAAAGCTACTCTGGAACCATCAGAAACACTTTGTCACTCTGTATGCTGCAGTGAGTGCACGTTATTTAATTAGTATCCCCAGGAATTGCAATGCCAACAAATTTTCATGTTGGTCACAGACACTTAAATCGTCAGCTGTCCCTCAAAACATGTAAGACTCAAACATGCAATCACTTATCATCTCTCAAGTTACCACTCACCTGTCATTGTGATTTTCTACTTGTTTTGTAACCTTGTTTTAAGAAAACCATATAGTTAAATAAATGTCTACATAAGTGTAACTTGAACCAATCCTCAATTGCCTGAGCCTGCAACAGCCTAAAACAGCACTTTGAGAAAAAAGGATTTCTTCTGTAGCCATCAGATTTCTACAGCAAAGCTTCAGGACCGCTTAAACATCCAAAAATACCATTGTGCAGTTGATCACTTCAACAGAAGCTCAGGGTCAGAAAATGTCGTGGGAGGGGAAACAAAAGAGCTGCCATTTGATGTCAAGGGTTGCTGGCATAATGAAATAAGCAACACAACCTCTCCTCCAAATTATAAATAACAACTGATTCCATGCAAAAAGAAGACTGAAATAGAAGAAACGTATCTAGAGAAAAATTAAAAATAAAATTAAAAGAAAAATCAGGCCAAAAAAAATCCACAAAAAAACCCCAAAATAAAGAAACAAACAAAAAAAACCCTACCCTAGGAAAAATGCCCTTAATTGCAGCTAACTATCTACTGGAAACATGAGCAGCCCACTGTCAAACAAAAACTTACAGCAGAATGACAGAATAATTTTTAAGACAATATACAGTGGAGTTAAACTAATTATGAAAGTAAAGAACATTTAACAATATCCTAACAGACTGCATGTTGTGGATAGCAAAAATGATAAGAAAGAGGGGTTTCTAAACAGAGACAGATTTTGTCCCTATTCTAAACAACAGTTATTCATAATTTATAGGAAACCAGCACAAAAACTCGTTCACCTGCAGATGCTGCACCTTCTGAATAAAAAGAAAACAAACCACTGAAATTAAAGATAACTGAGATAAAAGGGTCCAAACCTCACAAAGATATTCCTAACCCAGGGATCAGGCACACAGTAAGTTCCTGTGACTCAACCAAGCTAAGGAAGCTGTACCTATATTCCTAATAAGCAGCACATGCAAGGTAATTTCACTTCTCACTTACAAAGTTTAAGGCAATTCGAAGGACAAGTGAAAGAAAGGAACAGACATATCTGGTGCATCTTAGCTTATTAATTTTCCTGTTTATCAAATCTGCTTATGTAGCAACTGTTCAACACTGGCCATCAGTCAAAAGGACATGTGTACGTAACCCTTTATAATTTTAGTACAAAATCTAGTGGTTTAGACCACTGACAGTTACTATGTCTCAACTGATTCAAAAAACTTTTGAAGCAACAGACTGCCAGTGTGGGCTCTGACACGCCAGTTTCACTGAAGCTGATATCTGTATCAAATTAACCCCAAAGTTGGCTTGATTTAAAAAAACATGCATATACAAGCTGGTGTAAGTACGAATCTCAAATTAAGTTGGTCAAAAAAATCAGTAAGCCACACAACTTGTACTACAAATATTCATTATTTATATGAGGCAACTCTCACAGATGTTAGGCTTCTAATGAAAAACTTGGTATAAATACATTTTAATACACAAGTAAAAAAATCCACTACAATAAAATGTAGCAAAATACAAACAAATACTTTTCTATGTCTGGATTGCTATGTTTCCAAGATTGGTTTAGGAGGGAGAGACACAGGAAAGAAGTTTCTTAAAACAGACAAAATGAAACTAAAGCATGTTCTTCGCAAGAATAATTGTATTCTGTCAATGCTACATCATTATACTGGTGTCTCCCAAATAAGGGGTTTTGATAATATTTTGGTTGCAACACATATGCCATGACACAACACAGTCTCATCCAAAGCATCCACTAAGAAAATCTCATTTACTTGACTCCTGGAAATATGACATTCATTTACAAAATAAAGTCCTCCAGAAAATTACCCCTTGAATGAAAGCCAAGAATAGGGCAAATACAGAATCAGTCAGATTCATTGCAGAAGTCTGTCCTATCCAAAATTATTTATTCTGCAAGACACATAATACATAACAGCTGGAGCATCTGAAGCAATTTTGACAACTTCCAGTCTATAAAGGGTTCTAAGTATCCTCTTGATACCTTTTGGGAATACCCTAGTCAGCACCAAGAGATGTGCTCTAAGCCAATTCCTTTACCAAAAGATATTACAAAAACCAAACAGAAAACTTTGAAAAATAACCACTCTATAAAACAGAAACTAAGACATTTTAAAACACTCCTCTGGTATAATAAATATAGTTTTATGTCCTTTATGTCCTTTATCTCCTTTTACCTAAAGGGGAGGTATTTAAGGAAAGACTGAATGTGGCACTCGATGCCATGGTCTAGTTGCCAAGCTGGTGTTAGGTCATAGGTTGGACTTGATGATCTTAAAGGCCTCATCCAATCTAGTTGATTGTATGATTCTGTATTTCTTTGAATTAATATGAAGCTGGAAGCATTCCCATGAGATCACTTACTATGAACTTCGTAATTTTTCAATATTGGTGCAGATAATCCCTGGAAAGTTCATATGTTTGACTACTACACCCTGCATAACTTCATACAGCACACACTCTAAGCCCTCTCTCATTGTTCATCCCTCTGAATACTTGCTGACTCAGACCTGAAAGAGGTAAGGGAGTAGGAGCTCCTAGAAAGAGCTAGTAAAATAATAATAGAGCATCAAAATTGCCCTTCATTACAGCCAGGACCCAGTGTAGAAAGTCATTCAAGGCTGGCACCAGCGCAAGCATAGCAGCTACAAACTACAAAGAAAAAGAACATCTACTATTTTTAGTCCTGTCAGGACTAAAGTATCAATTCCAGTTTGTTTTGTTTTGCTTTATTTTAATCTGTTGTTTTTCTCTTGTTACTCTGGAAAATCATTGCCAGTCCTTATTCTCATGACCCACATTAAAATTATCACATGCTCTCTTTTAGCACTACAAACATGAATGAGGTAACTCCAGTGACATGCATATGATTATACTTAACTCATCCCCTTCAGAAGGTACAAGCACAATCTATGTCTTCTGGACGGTCCTTTCCAGAAGTGGATCATAAAAATCAAAAAAGTGAACAAGCTGCATTATATGCCATATGAAAAATTTTATGAAGCATTAAAATATCCCCTAAAGCATACAACACACATATTACATACAAGAAACCTTGACAATATAAAATTAACTTCCATGGTAGTCAGACTCCAGGCAATACAGCATCAAAACTAGAAAAAACATGTTTTTATTTTTGAGTCTCATAAAACTCAAATGCGTTAGAGACATGACTGAACAAAGCATGCATAGTTAATTCTGCTCGATTTAACTGTTTCTATCCACAAGTTAGTTCTGTTAGTTCACCAGAAATATTTAAGCATTTCCAATAAGATCACAATTACATTTTACTGGGGTTTTTTTCCATCTCTCCTGCAGTTTGCACAGACCGCTGCCAGCATTTTGAAGGAGTCTGGGAACATATGTACTGAACGAAATCAAGTGATCTTGTGCCCAAGTACGCTGGTTGCAATGGCTGAAGCAATACTGCTGCCCATCAATAGCATGGAGACAGCTTATGGACCATGGAGTACTTTCAAAGACCTGTGATATTAAAATCAAATTCAAATTTCAGGTGAAATTCCACCAGTAATAAACCTCCTGGTGAAAAACCACGCTCCACATTCCAGTTGCCAACAAACTGCCACCAAAAGCACAGCCCTCAAAAGCAATGACAAATAACAGGTGAACTTCAGAGATGGGCAATCAAAGGAGGTGAGTGCTCTTCAGTGAAAAGCTAACATGGCAAGGCATAAAACAACATTTGTAACACTTCACTCCAGCAGTTATCTGCTCAAGATAATGGAGTCAAAAGAACTGCTAGCAATTTTCAGAATAAGGCCCCTGGCCCCAGTCTCTCCCATTCATTTCAGTGGGAGCCAAATTACGGGTTTATCCAATAATTCATATAAATCTCTCAAAAAACACTAAATAACTTCCAGAGTAGTAGATGTGCAATTTTCTTCAATGAGTGGACACAATTATCACTTAGGGAACAAGGACAGATCCTGCTACAGGAGGCATTCCGACTCTGCCACATGCATCATAAACATCATGCTGACAGTTTGATTTTCCATAAAACAATTCACTAGGAACTCCTGTTTCCTACTTTAAATCTAAAACTACTATAGTGCTTGTACTAGATAGTAAAATGGCAACCAAATTTTTGTTTTGCTTCTTGTTTTGCTTTGCTTTTGCTGCTGTTCGCTTGTTTTTGTTTTGCTATTTAATCAGTCGGGCCACATTCCTATGTTTTACTTAATCAGCACAAGTCTTGCCCAGTTTCACATCTGATACTCTAATCAAGGCATTGCAGCATATATGTATTTTTCCGAGCAGACCTATTTATGTGTATTTTTTCACATAAACACACATCTCTTCCCATAAAGCTGTGTTGTACTGTCTGCTCTAAAAAGTTAATGCCTTGCAGAGGTATTTCTCAGTTTTCAAAGACTTTCAAAGCAATCTGTCTGAGTAACACTCTTCCAAGTATTTGCAAGTTTTTCTAAGCACATATTCTAGTATGCTATGCTGGAACAAAAATTGCTTTGTTTCACATGTTAGAACTTGTTAGCCCCCTGGCTAATACAAAACCTTCAAGATCTTTGATGGTTGTGATTTGCTTGTTTAATAAAATGACACACAAATACAACATATTTGCAGAATGATACCACAGCTCTATTGACTTGGCTTGTGCCCTTGCACTTGGCTAGCATGAAATGCCTCTGAGCAAGTTTTTCACAACTCTCCTATGTTTTCCCTCTAATCAGTTGTTATGGATTATTGGCAGCAGTTAACAGAAATACAAGACAAGCAGTAATGGAGATAAAAGGACACTTCCTTCCAAATAAACTAGAAAGAGTAGAATCACAGAATATACCGAGCTGGAAGGGACCCACAAGGATGACTGAATCCAGCTCTCAGGCCTGCACAGGACCATCCCCAAGAGTGCCTGACAGCATTGTCCAAATGCACAGAATAATTTGTTTTCTGGACTAAATGCATCCAAGTATCTACTAAACACAGATACACAAGAGTTACAGCAAGTTATTTTTGTATTGATATCAGAAGAGTCATTAACTCACCATGACTTTCAGCGCAGTTCAGACACAGACATTCATTATTGTCACCACTACAGATGAAGATGCTACATGTGTAAACATGTGACAGCCGTTAGGGTCAGAAGACCTTTTGGCCACCAAGGTTGGCCTCTGGTACAGCACAGGCCACTCTACTTCAGCAACATGCTCCTGTGTTGAGCTCAACAACTTGACAAAAACAATTGTCTAAAAAGATATCTCAGTAAGAAGACCAAGAGATGAAAAGAATCCTTCACGTTCACTCCTTCCATTTGTAGCGTGTGCCAAGTGTTACTCATCCTCACTCCTGATAATCTGTGCTTTTTTTTCCATTCTAATTTTTATGGCTACAAATTCCAAGCACTACTTCTTGCAATAACTTTTTGCAAGAGATTAAACCAGCCCATTGTTTTTTCCATATGAAAATGCAATTTTTCTATATAAGCTCTTACTTTTTAATTTTTTAAGGCTGTTGACAGAAAAGTTCTGCCAAAGCTTGTTAGACTTATTTAAGGCATCACCTCTTGCCTCTCTGCTGCCTTCCCAGAAAACTTTCAAGAGAAAGTGCCCATACCAAGCTGCTCCCATAACCTGTCTTGTTTAGTTTAAGCTGCAAATCATAACTAGTCTGAAGAAAAATAAACAAATTTGTGATGGAAGGCACTTGCTCCACTTCTGTCAACTCATCCTGACCGATGCTATTCATCACCCCCTCTTGACACCCCCACCCTCACTAACTTTCCATTCTGTGTTTTGCAGATTCCCTTGGGCTCCCCTTCCAATTCATTTACGCTCCTTTAAACACAGCAAAACCACATATGCCTAACAACAATTTTCCCAGTGCTACTTACCAAGACAAAGCACGCCTGGTTCTTACAAATTATTTGACCCTGATTTGCATATGCAAAACAATTAACCTAATTTGCCTAACAGCACCATTATATGAGCTCTTACTGAGTTGCAAGCCTTCATTAATCCCTAAATAAACCCTTCAATTATAATGAACTTTCTGGCATATGGTTTCCTTTTCCTACTGTACAACCTGTGTACCTTGATACTCCAAACTGAACTTTGTGTTGTGCTGTCTTAAAAAAATGGATTTCTGTTGAATGGTCCAACCGTGTCAAGTAATACAAAGGATTGTCATTTCTCCATCCTTTCCCATTCCATTAAGTTTTATGTCATCACAAGATGTATTAATATTGTTTTTAAATTTACTTTCAAAAAATGCTTTAAGTACATATCAACAGGTCTAGCACAGATACAGGTGTAACTTCTTCAGAAACACACATGTTCAATAAAGGTATTTCACTGACCCTGACTGAGATCTGCCAGCCAGATGATTTTTAAGGAGAGCATTACTGATACTGCATAGCACAAATTTTACTTCTCATGTACCTTGATACTAACAAATAGTAGAAATAAAGAGAACAGCACAAACTGACATTGGACAGAATGTATAAATCTTCCACTGTCCTAGAAAAACCTTGAGATCCTTTTACATTATTTTAGACAGCAACATGCTTAATCATGATAAAACATGCTTATCACATCACTAAGCATGACACAATCATGGCAGCTCGGCTGCTGCAGCGGTAGATGAACTTTGGTGTCTGCTTATTTACTAAGTCTACTATGCCTAGCGCTGCTCCTCTGTCCTCCAGCTTGTAACCGTCCTCCTAAAATAGTCTGAGGATATTGTAGACAAGTTAGATATAGTTCTGATGGAACAGCAGTCCAGTGACTGTGCTGTCCATCACTACACTGGTGCGTGTTCACTGCTCCATCTGTGGTGCTGACCAGCAGGCAGACTGGAGCGCTGTGAGGACCACATACACCATGTCTCTGCTGAAACTGTACAAAGCTGAGGGGTCTAAAGGACTTCTAGGAAATTTAAAAAGCTCTAAAAAAAAAAAAACGAACAACAAACCAACCTTAGCTGGTAAAGTGCACTAAGCTAATTCTGCCTTTTCCCTCAGGATTGCCAAGGATCTGTCTGCCTTTCCAGGTCACAAGATGCCCCAAAGGAAGGTGACTGGTAGAACAGTTAGGGTTAAAACTACCTCATTGCAAGACCAAGCTATGACTATGTGGCTGTGACTAACTAGGAGCTAGTGGAGCCCCAGATCAAAATCTTCAGCAGGCAGGGAAGAGACAACTCTAAGCCTCTAGTGAACATACAGATGTGAACCACAGAGCAGACATCAAGAGGAAAAAATGGTACCAAGTAATGACAGTGAACTTCCTATTTAGCAACATGCTGGTGGTATCAAAGGGAAATTAGTAGCTCCACAGGTGCAGCCAGCTCTCTTCCTCCTCAGGGCCAGGCAGAGGAGAGTTGCAAAACAAGAAAAGTGGGAGAGAACAGTGAACAGTAGAACAATAATGCTTTAAATCAGCCCCCTCAGCTTGGACCACTCATTATGTCTTTACTGTAACATCATCACTTATGGAGTTTTGTAATTAAACCAACAAAAATCCCAAGGTAGTTTGCCTGCATTACCTAGAGGATGGAAAACACTAGAAAAGAAGTTTTGTTCTTGTTACCACAGCAGACAAAGTGAATGAAAAGTAAACTTTTACCTCTTTTTCTATTTTGAGCAGCTTCTTTACTGCCACTTCCTTGTCCTGAGAAATCCATCGGGCTCGGTAGACACTCCCAAAACTCCCTCCACCGCAGTTCTCAAAAAACTGCAAGTCATCAAATTTAATTTGCACAAATGAAGCACTGGTAGACGACATCTCATAATGACAAAATATACCACAGCAAAACCTGTAAAGAGAAAAGCTTTTATTAATGCACATGCTCCAAGGATTTATGGACTTTCTTACCCATGCTCAGTCACCCAAAAATCAGAATTAAAAGCACACTACAGTAAAATCCACAGGCCACAAGAGGAAAAGTGCCTGGGAACTTGCATTCCAACAGGCTGTGCAAAAGTTTGGATAATTTGCACAAGCTATGAGGAGGAGCTATTGGACAGAAACAACTAACAGTATTCCTCAGAGTAATCCCGACGTTTCCCGAACACCCTGGAAGCAGCTCTGCAAAAGGCAGGCACGTCGCTCCGTCCCTGTGGACAGGGAGGAAGCGTGCTCTCGGCTCCGGGCTGCCTGCCCGCTCGCTCAGGCACGCCAGGCACGCCGTCCTCACACTGCCATGGCCCACACGAGGCACACGCCACCCGCCCGGGCAGCAGCCGTGGCCGGCAAGCAGTGGCACCTTGGCACACACCACGCGCCCTAACAGTGCTCCGGGCGAGGCTGGAGCACTTCGTGCAAGGATGTGGAAAAACCTGGCCATGGTAAATCTCCCTTCCTGAGTGACTCAGTTCTGTTTGCACGTTGTAACAAAGCACAAGTACAGGGTAATTCATCTGGGTTACAATATGTGAAATTCTGCAGCCTGTGCCAAGACTGGTGTTGGCAGTTTCAAGAGACGATCCCAAGTCTGCTGACAGGGGAACAGAATGTCCTTCCCTGAGATTTCATGGTGATAAAGCTTGTGGCTGTAGCGAATTTCAAGAAACATTATCACCTAAATGCATGAACAATGACTAATTTTAGGTTTCTTTTTTTAATGATGTAAGATCAGAAAGCTAAGGTCTTTAATGGGACTGCAAGACACAGCATCCTCCAGAGCCATCTGCAAGTCTGCCATGGGTTCAGTTCAGATGTACCAGTCTAGACAAAGTAGTTTTAATTACCAGCAAAAGTTACTATACTTGCAATTAATGAGTAAATTTATCAGCATAAAATGATAGATGGGTTTTAATAAAACAAGCCAGAAAAGAACCAGAGATTTTGGGCTGATGGTGAAAACTACACGTCCAATTTCACTGGTAAATTACACTAACAAAACATACAATGCCTTCTGGGAACCTCAGGTTCCACAGGTCTTTTTGAGATGAAACACACATTATGTGTTGCCCAGAGCTGGAAAACACACCTGTGCAACTCCTTGTACTGCTGACTGCCAGAATCCCTTTATGCTAGTCCCTTCTGTAACAAAGGCATTATTTGCCCCCTGGGTCTCCTGATTGTGCAGCTAATCTGATCAAAACTTTGAGATATCATTTGACCAGGAATTTCTGGCATATTTCTGGCAGGACTATTTGGTTGCAGCTATTCTCCAAATGAGAGGTGAAGATATCAACACTTTTCTATACATAACATACAGCCTTCTCTGAAACTGCCTGCTTCATTTTATTTCTGTTGACCACCCATAAAGACAAATGCTGACCAGAGCACGACAACTTTACTATGTTTACAGGAGGCTCTTTAGGAAGGAGCAGACTTCAAGCCTTTCATTAACAGCCAGCCTGCAGAGCTCTCGGGAACATGAATGCTCTCTCCCCAGAGCTGCAAGTCAGAGCAGGGATTACCAGTGGGATGTGAAATAAAGTCCCTTCTTCTAGCGCTCTGCAGCCCCTTCCCTAAGACAAGTGCCTGAACTGTCCTGCTGACCTTCTGTTCTTGTTTTAACCTTGTTGCTGTCGTTAATTTCCTGCCATCCCAGAGTCATCCTTTGCATGGCCTGCACACATTTTCTTTAGAAAAAGCTCAAAGGAAAGGAAATTGGTCAATCCTACAAACCAAGAGAGTATTGAATGGTTTAATGTTTTGCTCTTTGCCAGTGCTGCTTAATTAGCAGATCTTCAGAAACAAAAGTTCATTTGCCTTATTTACTCCAGCAGTTACTCCAAGTTCATGCTGTGTACATGGTGTCTCAAGCATATGTGACACTTTACAGACAAATACAACAGGCTGCCTTCCCAACCCAAAGACCTCACAATTCAAGGCTGAAGCCCTTCACATATTTATGCACATGGGTAATCACACTTAAGTGAACAATTTCCTTACTGATAATAGAACTAGTTGGAAGAGTGATGTTACTCACAGGCAAAAGCATATGCACCGACTAGACCATAAATTTAACAGGAAAGCAGGAATAGCTGATAACAGATCATTGCACAGAAGAAACCAAGTGAAAAGAAAAACACATCCCAGGAAAGAAATATTTCTGGCCTTCACTATCTGAATTCAGTAGTTCTGAAGAGCTGTCAAATTATTGAACATTACTGTTCACCCAGAACCACCAAATCAACTGTTCAAATTAGTAAATTATTTGATTTCTGAAAATTACACTAGCACAGAGTAACATGCACACCAGACACTTGACAAATACAAATGAGTACTTTTCTGATGGGTCCTCCTTACTGCTTCAAATTTTACCTAAATTTTCATGCACTCGCAATGCAGTGTCTGGCACACAAGCATTTGCAGAAGCTACCATTCATTCTTTAAACACCCTCCCAGTTTCAAATTTACCTACATAATCAACCAGCTGCAGATCACAGGATCACACAATGAATCAGGTGGCAAGACCTTTGAGATACTGAGTCCAACCTGTGACTGAACACTACCATGTCAACTAGACCATGGCACTGAGTGCCACATCCAGTCTTTCCTTAAACACCTCCTGGGCAGCCCATTCCAATGTCTAATCACCCTTTCTGTGAATAAATTCTTCCTAATGTCCAGCCTAAACTTCCCAAGCTTAAGACCATGTCCTCTTGTCCTGTCGCTGGCTGTCAGGGAGAAGAGGCTGATCCCTGCCCGGCCACAACCTCCTTTCAGGTAGTTGTAGAGATGCTATAGGGCACCAGCATACAATAAGTTAATGTTATTTAAAGAATGATTCATTGGTTTGCATCAGGTTCTTCCAGATGCTTTTTTCCAGAGAAAGTAGAGGAGGTTTACAAGAGACATTCTTTATTGAGAGATCTGTAATTAAAAACCTACATTAGTTTTCTCTGAGATGAAACAACAGACCTGTTTAAACATTACTCCATGTTTTGGATTCAAGGCAGTTAATCCTCAATTAATCCTCAGATCAATCTCTGTGTTATGTTTGAGAAAACAACTGTTTAGATTAACAATTGCAAGTGACAAATCCACACACAGTTATTAACTTGTCATCCTGTCTTAAAGATACTTAGCAACCTGAGTTTATACCACTGGTTAAGAGAAAAAAAAAAATAGATCAGATATTTCATTAAACTCCATAGTCTTCCACTTGCATCTGAAACAAGCACAGCATTCCAACAATGTGCAGCACTTTTTTGCATCTTACACTTCTGCAGTCAGGAGAGCAGCCCCCTGCAAGAGGGCCTCCAGGCCTGGGGCATTATGGCAACTCCTCTGCAGACAGCTAAAGAGGGTTTGGCACCTACACCCTCCTTGCCCACTCACACAGTTTCAGGTGTGTAAGTACCATCACTGTGTAGCAGGGAAACACTGCACTGACTGACTTTGTTGCTTGTTCTCGATTAAATGAAAACATGACAATTTAGAAACAGTGAATGACAGGTATTTCAGGAAATAATTAAATTGCTGGTTATTTCAGTTATTCCTATGGGATCTTCCTGGGGGAAAATGAATTTGCTCCTTTTTCTGTTTTATTTCTAATAGTTAACATGAGCTTGTAATCTTGCAGCAACATCTACATCTTCTCCTGGCTCTTTTGTTCCTCATAGTAACTTATATTTGAGCATGTTGTTAGAAGCTGTTCATTTCATACCAAAAAGTAACAGATCTGAGTTGCATTTGGCAGTGTTTAACATTTGAAATTATTATTTAACATCAGTATTTAACATGTCAGGATTCTACTATGCAGAGTCACTTCGTAGCAGGCAAAGCCACCACACTATGTCACCACAAGCTCAGTTCAGTACACTAATGATGTAGGTGTAGGAAACCATCTGCCATCACTGGCTTTTTGTGATTACAGCACTTTAGGGGATTAAACCACGTGAGGGTCCTGACCCTGCTAAGGTCCCATGTTTGCTGCTCCCCCTCGACCCTCCAAGGTGAGGGAACCCCCAGGCACGCAGGCTGCAGACCAACCCTGCTGCAGGCTGCCCTGCATCTTAGCACAGCGACACTGGAAGAACCTGACACATTCACTTATACCTCACAGCTCCCTGCAAACAGGCTGCAACCTAGGCAAAGTGCTTCCATGCCCAATACTCTGCTTTATTCCACGTACAAAACAGAAGTCCCTCCTATTTGTCATTCAGCTACTGCTCCCAGAGCATGGAGAGCTTCCACTTGAGGGACTTAGAGACAGGAGGGAGTAAAGAATTTAAAAACTGCACAGTAACTGCAACTCATAATTTGTTTAGTGCGTGGCTGTGAAACCAAAAATTGCCTCTCTCATCTTGCACGTGCACCTGACGCTGCTCAAGTATTCAATTACTTCAGGAACACCCTTTGTAATTTATTACAGGGAACAACCATGCAACTCCCTGCCCCTCACTTTACTGTGTGGTTCCACAAAGTAGGATTCAGTGCTTCTTTCAGGAAGGCACACTGCCAACATATTGCCAATAAAGTAGTAGCACACCACACTTGTGCTATCTTAAAATACACAGCTGAATGTGCCAAGTTTCCTTATTTGGCAAAACAGCCCATTTGCTTTCAGGATCTTTGACCATCCATTTTTAGACCCAAATCATCCTTTGTGTCCAACATGGCCTACAGTCCTTGAGCATACCAACCTGGATTTTTTCAGCAGCATATTTATACAGAGCTAAAAAATATATATATTAGAAAAACAAATTAAAATGTCCAATAAAAAACCCACCCTCAAACACCAAAACATGGTTAACCACTGTCTTGTCCAAACAGAAAACAGAAAAGGAGTTGCAGTGACACTGAGCTACAAAAGATACTGCAGAAAGAAGTTTTTATAAATAAAAAACCCCTTAATCACATCATGAACTGCTCATGGATAAGATGCAAACAAACTGGATAAGATGCAAACAAACTCCAAGCACAAATCCAAATTAAATATATCCTAATCTTCTAATCTCCCAATGAGTTAAAATAAAGCAAATAACCCCTACAACTCCTAAACTTTCTTAATCAGACTGAGAAGCAGTCCTGCAGATGGTGAGACTGGAGGCATGGCTCTGCCTACCTTAGTTACAGACGCAACAACATTTGAGCCTGTCCTTTGTCAGAACCTAAGAATTCTGCATAACTTTTATTAATGACATTTCTAACTTTATTTTAATTTACATAACCATCGCTACAGAAAAAGGGCTCAACTCTGCCTCAACAGTCTGAGTACTGCAGGAAAAGAATAATTTTTAAGCCAAGCTGTGTCAGTGGCGGAGACTGAACGCTTTAAAGGCTTCACTTTAAATAGAAAACATACTATCTCAGAAGACCCCTAAATTGCTCACTTCACTGACATTATACCTTGTAAGTGATGCCTGCCAGCAGGTACACACACACACACAATAGCATGCATGAACGACAAGGCAGCTAAGCCGGCACTCAGGCCCATAGCACAGCTCTGTCCTGGCACGGGCCAGACTGCAGGACCTGGGCCTCAGTTTTGTCCGTGTTTCTGTCTTCCCCTCACAGTGAGCCAGGCTCTCCAGGGCTACCATTATTCACACAATGCCACCGGTATGCAAAGCACATTATGGATAGATAAAATAAGTAGGCTTCTGAGGACTTACAATTTCAGGACAAAGTCCTGAAAACATCTAACCGCATGCCTCCTGTGGAAAGCTATGATGTTTTCAGGCAGTGACCCAGTTAATCCAGTGCTTTCAAATTATTTCTGTTTCTGGAACTTAGAAAAAGTAATGATCCATGGCTTTCCCGATGGCTCTGTCGCTGAAACTCCCAGCAGAGCATGCTGGATACAGGGGTAATAGATGGCTCACACACGCGTGCTTAATAAAAGATCATACTGCTGGAAACGAGCTAACTTAAGCAAACACAGCAAAAACAAAGAACGGCAGCTTACTTAAAAAAAACAAAACGAAAAAGCCGGAGGGAATGAAAGTCACACTTCAAATCCCAACCCGACCTATTTCATGCCCAAAACAACAGCAAAATGCAGCAGGTGCGCTGCATTTGATACACAGTCTAAGGA
>NW_008238358.1:6058465-6062712 GCF_000691975.1 Corvus brachyrhynchos
GGGGGGGTACCGGGCGCGTAGCCCCTCACGGGCTGCGCACCCTGCACCCACACCTTGAGCGCTGTGCTGGGGCTGGCGTGAGGCGAGCGGGATGGAGCATCAGCTTCTCAGAATCACAGAATCGCAGAATCACAGACTATGCTAAGTTGGAAGGGACCCACAAAAACCATGAAGTCCAACCCCTGGCCTTGTACAGGACATCCCCAAGAATCGCACCATGTACCTGAGAGTGGTGTCCAAACACTCGTTGGACTCTGTCACGCTTGGTGCTGTGACCACTTCCCTGGAGAGCCTGTTCCAGTCCCCAACCCCACACTGCGTGAAGAACCTCTTAATAATATCCAACCTAAACCTTCCCTGACACAACTTCAGGCTATTCCCTCGGGTCCTGTCACTGGTCACCACAGAGATGAGATCAGTGCCTGACCCTCTGCTTCCCCACATGAGGAAGTTGTAACTGCAGTGAGGTCTCCCCTCGATCTCCTCGAGGCTGAACAGACCAAGTGACCTCAGCTGCTCCTCATATGGCTTCTGCTCAAGGCCCTTCACCATCTTTGTTGGCCTCCTTTGGACACTCTCTAGGAGCTTTATATCTTTCTCATAATTGTGGTGCCCAAAACTGCACACGGTACTCGAGGTGAGGCCGCACCAGTGCAGAGCCTGGCTGGTGATGCTGTGCCTGATGGCCCCCAGGACACACACTTGGCCCTCCTGGCTTGGACTGACCAAGGAGGACGGCCTCTGGCTGAGTGGCTGACTGCTTGTTGGTCAGCTGTGCCAAACTTGGGAAGAGCCTATGGACTGAGCAGGGCCTGTTCTCTCAGGTGTTTCCACTGGACAAGGGCAGCCCAGCCACTGCAGGTGGAGGGAGTCTAGGCACGGGGCTGTGGTGCCATGGCCACAGCTTTGGAAGCACAAGCTTCTTCCTTCCAGGGTTCCTGCTTCAGTGACAGGCAGTATGGCTAAATATTTTACCAAAATGACCAGATGAAGGTAACAAAAAAAACCTGCTTTGTTGTTCTTGTGCCATGAGGGCTGGGATGGTATTTTCCCAAGATGCGGCATGTTTAAGTCCTGGGTGTCATCTGGGATTTCCAAGCTTCTGTGGGTGAGGGTTTGGAGGTGCCAAGGAGTAGGAAGGGAGCAGGTTTGCCCCTACAGCCAGTCCCCCTTTCAGGAATATGGAAGAAGAGGAGGACTTGACTGGCAATTGTAACCCCTGCCACCCTTCGTACATATTCCCTGGCTGCCCAGGTCAGAAATAAAACAGAGAGACAACCCACCTCCACCCTCTGAAGCCACACAGACTGCTTCTTATCCAAACATTTTAATGGTATTGAGGTACTCTGCTGTTGCAGAAAACTTTTTTGCAAACAGAATCAGCTTATTAATGTTTCAATAAGACAGCTTACTGGTGTCACACTTAAAGGAAGTGACTCAAAAGACTCGGGAGGCAAACAATTTTTCTATTGAGGTAAGCACATCATATGGCTGTGACAGCACGTTTTCTGTACAATACAAGTTATCATGCAAGATTCAATGCCTAGCGCTGCTTTACTCTGCACTCCCCAGGTCATCTACTGCTCACTGTACACTGTGATTTTATATTCTTTGGAGAACTGCAGCTCCTCTATATCTCTCATATTTGACTGTTGATACATGCATGTGATCTGCCATATAAAACCAGTTGTGTAGCACAATGGTTCACAAAGAGGTGTGCAGCATCCCACTGAATCATATACATTAATTGTACATCTCAAAGGTGTATGGTATCAAGGTGAATCATGGAAGAACACTTTACTGATTAATCAAATGTAATTATTTAATGGATATTGAAGGCATTCCCCCAGGTTGTATTAGTTTGGCATGAGGGAAAATAAAAACCAGTTAAAACAGTGGAGCAGAAGTATACATTTCTGTGCTCAAAATACAACATTTCACTGAACTGTAATAATAGGAGTAAAGTTCAGCAAGATCTTAAGCACTCAGTGCAGAAAGTATGTGAAGACGAAAGTCAAAAAGCAGGCACTGGTGACCCCCTTTTGCCCACCTGACAGGTTCAGTATTGCCAGGACAAGCAGTGAAGGCAGTCAGCATGCTTTGGCTTCCCCTGGGTACTGCAGTTTCAGGCCCTTCTTTGTCTGACCTGAGAGCGCTTGTGCTTTCTTATGAACTGATACGCTGGTGAGCCTGGAGACATCTCCAGTCAAAAGTGCCACATTTTAAAGGAACACACAAATATCAAATACAAGTCACATGAAACTATGCTCTGTGCTCTGGAGGAGGAGAGGTGCCACATACTTAGTCTCTTAAATGCTGTAACTAAAGTGTTTATCCTTCCTGTCAGAGGCAGTTGCCAATTAGTCAAACGATTTAAAAATCTGTTTGAATGTTAGATCAGCTGTTTCACAGGCATTTTCCTTTAGCACATGTATTCAGAGGTCTCTTGCCTAGTGTGCTTTGTCTGGGCATTTTTTCCATGGCTGTTTCTCTGCAGAGCTGGGATTTACCATATGTGACTTTAAGCCCTGGTTGCAGGGCCTAAATAAACGATTCCAGTAGCACATGAGAAATGAGGGGGTGGTTAATATTTCCTACTTCAAGAGTAGGAGTGCAGAGTCTGCACCAGGCAATGTGTTAATGTGCCACTTGTTTAAATCACGTAATTGCACCTGCTCTAGTAGAGGACAAGTGAGAGAAAGCAAAGAAGTCTGCCCAAGGACTGTCCAACCCCAGTGCTACACTGTTGTGAAGCTGAAACTATTACAACAAGGTTTTATGTGTGCATTTTGGGGCTTGTACTCTTTCTGCCCTCTGGTTAGTGAGACTGGATATTTTCAAGCTGTTTTTCCGTTGTCATGAAAATTAAATCAAAAATAGCTAGAAAAGATCAGAAAGCAGCATAATGGCAGTTTCTTAAATGGTCATACTACCATATAGAACACCGAGTCAACACATGGTGGTATGTTTTCCCTACTTCCTGAGGTAGCAAACTCAGAGAAACTCAAAAGTTACATATGGAGAGCTTAATCCTAATCTCAGGCTTCTTCAATTGATATGGGACAGGCAGAAAAGCTTTTTTTTTTTTTGTTAGCTATTTAAAAGCTAACGAAAGTTATTGTAAAGCCACAACAATTGGCAAAGGATAAAGGCAGCTTTAGCAACTTTTAACTCGATTTTAGAGTTGAAAGGATTCATATGAATTGTCTCTTTACATCTCATCACAGGTTGTGTAATGATGTCTCACCATGTTTCAACATGGAAAATACAGTGTCATCCATATGTCCAGATGGTTTAAATCATCCTGCCTGCCAAAAGCGTAAGGCACAGCCCTGCCCTGCCTGTTGAGCCCTGTTCCTGCTGCTGCACTGCCCACCTCACCTTCTGGCAGCATGGTGTTTGCACGGCTACACAGGGAACTGGGCCATGCGGGAGAAGCTGCTGCAGAGAAAATGAATCAGTTTTCACTCAGAGCAGAATGCATGTCATCAGGCAATTGCACAAAGACTCGTGCCAGCACAAAGGCAGGAAAGGAGCAAGGGCTGATAAAAGCAGCTGAGAGGGGATGGAGCCTGGAAGTGCTTTTTTAGCAGTAGTGGTGGTTTATGCCAGCTTAAACTATATGTGAAACTCTAGACTCAGATAATTTGTAGGTGGACACCTGCTCTGTATTTTTCAATTCTCCTTCAAGACTGGCCCAGAGTTCATCTCAGGCTTAATACGGAGGTTTCTTTGAAGCACGGCTGCTTCTTTGGTTGCTACGGCCTCCTCCCATTTCTAGCTTAAAAATTGGCCAGAAAACATGTGGAAGTCATGCCTGGGATGTACTGGGAAGGTTGTACACACTGCTGTAGAAGATGTAGCACTAGTGTATGGTAGTGTTAATCTAGCTAGTTTGAGCAATGTTAGCTGTAACAACATGGTGGCACTAGGTTTATGCCATTTGTTCCATCAGGTTTGTGATCTGGAAGAGGTGGACAAATGGCTCACCTGAAAGCCCTCCCTATGTTATTTTTGCTTGCATTCCAGACTGAAATACATGCAGGTATGTCTACACATGCTGTGATCACACACCTCTGCAGTTACACCCCAAAGCATAACTAGCAGGATTGGTTTCATGACTAAAAGACAACTTGTGTGGTACTGCTAGCCAAAATAAGCTGCCTTTTCTCTTTCTGGGTGACGGCAAGTGGAAAATCTAAGGAATTGTCTTTGGAACTGGCTCAGAGGCAATCTTGCCATTCCTG